>NC_073694.1:77684432-78284432 GCF_029784165.1 Wyeomyia smithii
TCGCTGCCGACTACGAGCTGAAATTAAGTCTAACTTAAAACTAGCATGGATTTTCCAATCAGTGTTTTGTTGTTCAATGGTCGTCTGATAATCGTCGAATGGCATGTATGGATTCGTTCTGCTGAGCCACGATGTCGTGAGTTGGGACAGAGGCTCGTAGTCCTTGGTCCTGGTTCTATTGTGCGGGGTCTGGTTGCTGGTTTTGTGCTTATGGTTCAAAGGTGTTCTTGTCGTTTTGTTGGGTGTAGACGGAGGGGAACGGGACTAGACTAGGGCATGGATGGATTTCAGGAAAACATATATAAGGGTCATGTAGGGTAGGTCAAGGCTCGCCAAGACATCACGAACAGGAACAGCTGGCCGTTTACCTCCGGTCTGAAGGGAAGCTACAAGTTTAGACCTGGCGTCACGGTGAACAAGGCATGACCAAACAACGTGCTCTATGTCGTGATAACCTTCACCACAGGCACAGATACCGCTTTCTTCGAGCCCAATACGACGGAGATGCGCGTCAAATCTATAGTGGTTGGACATAAGCCGAGACATCTCGCAAATGAAATCTCGACCTACATCCAACCCCTTGAACCACGGGTTCGTCGATACCTTGGGAATTATGGAATGTAACCACCTTCCCAGTTCCCCCTTGGTCCAAGAATTTTGCCAACTGATGATCGTATTCTGACGTACAAATGCGAAAAATTCATTGAAGGCAATTGGTCGTTCATAAATATCGCCGTTAATTGCACCCACCTTAGCCAAAGAGTCCGCTTTCTCATTGCCCGGTATCGAGCAGTGAGAAGGGACCCACGCTAAGGTAATCTGAAACGATTTTTCGGATAAAGCACTCAAATGTTCCCGTATTTTCCCCAGGAAATACGGAGAGTGCTTAACATCTTTCATCGATCGGAGAGCCTCAATAGAACTGAGACTGCCCGTAAAGATGAAATAATGGTCCGTGGGCATTTTTTCAATAATCCCTAGGGTGTACTGAATTGCAGCTAATTCTGCGACGTAAACAGAAGCAGGATTATCGAGCTTATAGGAGACGGCTAAATGATTATTGAAGATACCGAAGCCAGTGGACCCATCAAGAAGTGATCCGTCAGTGTAGAACATATTGTCGCAGTTGATGTTTCGATATTTATTGGAAAAAATTTTAGGGATCTGCTGCACGCGTAAATGATCCGGGATTCCACGAGTTTCTTCTATCATGGATGTATCGAAAAACACAGTAGAATCAGAAGTATTTGATAAGTTGACACGATTTGGAATATTCGGAGAAGGGTTAATATTTTGGGACATGTGATTGAAATACAATGTCATAAAACGGGTTTGAGAATTAAGTTCGATTAACCTTTCAAAATTTTCAATCACGGGAAGGTTCAAGACCTCACATTTGATTAGAATTAGAGAAGACAGGCTCCAGAAGCGGTTTTTCAATGGTAGTACTCCAGCTAAGATCTCCAAACTCATCGTATGGGTCGATTGCATGCAACCCAAGGCGATACGCAAACAACGATATTGTATTCGCTCCAGTTTGATCAAATGTGTGTTTGCTGTGGAGCGGAAGCAGAAACACCCGTACTCAATAACAGACAATATCGTTGTTTGATAAAGCCTTATAAGGTCTCCTCGATGGGCTCCCCACCATTGTCCGGTTATTGTACGAAGAAAATTCACTCTTTGTTGACATTTTTTCATCAGATACCTCACGTGACAACCCCAGGTGCCTTTAGAGTCGAACCAAATACCAAGATATTTGTGTACCAAAACCTGAGAAATCGTTTTACCCATTAATTGTGTTTGAAGCTGAGAAGGTTCATGCTTCCTAGAAAAAACTACTATCTCAGTCTTCTCCGGAGAGAATTCGAAACCTAGCTGTAAAGCCCAAGCAGACAAATTGTCCAAGGTATCTTGCAATGGTCCTTGCAAATCGGCAGCTTTGGCTCCTGTAACAGAGATTACACTGTCGTCTGCAAGTTGTCTTATCGTGCATGAATTTGCCAGACATTCGTCGATGTCATTTACATAAAAGTTGTAAAGAAGGGGGCTTAAACATAAGCCCTGGGGAAGACCCATGTAGCTAATGCGAAAAGTTGCCAAATCGCCATGCGGAAAATGCATGTGCTTTTCGGACAACAAATTGTGCAAAAAATTGTTCAAAATTGGAGAAAATCCTTGTCGGTGAAGTTTACCCGAAATAATGTCAATAGAAACGGAATCAAAAGCCCCCTTAATGTCCAAGAACGCAGGCGCCATTTGTTCTTTGCAAGCATACGCCAACTGAATATCTGTTGAAAGCAACGCAAGACAATCATTCGTCCCTTTAGCACGGCAGAAGCCAAACTGAGTATCTGATAGTAGACCATTTGATTCGACCCAGTGGTCTAAACGACGGAGTATCATTTTTTCCATCAATTTCCGGATACAGGATAGCATTGCAATCGGCCTATAAGAGTTGTGATCAGAAACTGGTTTTCCCGGTTTTTGGATGGCGATCACCTTCACTTGCCTCCAATCCTGCGGTACAATGTTTTGCTCCAGGAACTTATTGAACAAGTTCAACAAGCGCCTCTTGGCATTGCCGGGTAGATTTTTCAACAAGTTGAATTTGATTCTATCTAACCCAGGCACGTTATTGTTACAGGAAAGGAGGGCAACTGACAATTCTGCCATCGTAAAAGGTGATTCTATCGCATCGTGGCCCGGAGACGCATCGCGAACAATGTTTTGCTCAGGAACAGAGTCCGGACATACTTTCCTGGCAAAATCAAATATCCACCGACTTGAAGACTCCTCGCTTTCGTTGACCGTTACGCGATTCCGCATTCTTCGGGCTGTGTTCCAAAGAGTGCTCATCGATGTCTCCTTCGACGTCTCGTTCACGAACCGACGCCAATATCCGCGTTTCTTTGCTTTAGCCAAGCTTTTAAGCTTGGTATCAAGCTCCGAATACCGTATATAGTCGCCAGGTATACCTCTCTTCTGATAGGCCAAAAACGCGTCGGATCTTTGCGTGTAGACATCGGAGCACTCTTGGTCCCACCACGGAGTGGGAGGCCGTTCTTTGATCGTTACGCCGGGATATTTCTTCGTTTGGGCTTGCAACGCGGCGTCGAGAATCAAGCCCGCGAGGAGGTTGTATTCTTCAAGTGGTGGATGATGTTGAATCGACTCGACCGCTTTTGAAATCATTTCCTCGTATAACTTCCAATCAACATTCCGTGTGAGGTCATACGGAATGTCAATTGGTCGCATGCGAGTTGACCCGTTAGTAATTGAAATAAGGATAGGCAAATGGTCGCTACCGTGAGGATCGAGGATTACCTTCCATGTGCAATCCAACCGTAGCGACGTCGAACATAAGGATAGACCCAAAGCGCTTGGGCGCGCTGGAGGTTTCGGGATACGTGTCATTTCACCGTTGTTTAAAATAGTCATGTCGAAGTCATCGCAAAGGTTATAGATTAAAGAGGAGCGGTTATCATTGTAAGGGGAACCCCAAGCCACAGCGTGAGAGTTGAAGTCTCCCAAAATCAAACGTGGCGAGGGAAGAAGTTC
Organism: Wyeomyia smithii; assembly: GCF_029784165.1. Lineage (NCBI taxonomy): Eukaryota > Metazoa > Arthropoda > Insecta > Diptera > Culicidae > Wyeomyia > Wyeomyia smithii. The sequence goes on from NC_073694.1 coordinate 77,687,994, forward strand.
TATTAAATCAAAGAGCAGCCGTTGCCCAACCTGTGCTCTGGGAGGAATATATATTGAGGCAATACAAAGCTCTTTACCTTGTATTGTCATTTGACATGCGACAACTTCGATGCCTGGAATCGAGGGGAGGTTAATACGATAGAAAGAATAGCACTTTTTAATCCCTAAAAGTACTCCTCCATATGGGGTGTCTCGATCAAGGCGAATAATATTAAAATCATGGAAGTTAAGATCAGTATTCGAAGTAAGCCAAGTTTCGCAAAATGAAAATGCATCGCATTTGTTTTTATTTATCAAAACTTTGAATGAATCAATTTTTGGTAAAATACTTCTGCAATTCCACTGTAAAACAGAGATAGAATCCTTCAAATCAGCAGTTGAATTAGCCATCGAAGGATACGATCGCTGCAAGGAGGGGCCATTGGGCAGTCAACTGCTTCAAAAATGATCTAACTGTTGAAAGGAGCGCTGTAAGAAAGTTTTTAATTGGATCGGGTATATTGAAATTTTCGAAAATCCAGTCCACAATATTAGAAAATTCACCAATCCAGCATTTGTTTTGTCAACTGGATGTGCAAAAGGAGCAACTGGGGTTTAAGATGTTCCTGGAAGTGCTGGGAACTCCTTCTGAGACTTTAAATTGCCAAGCCCAGGAGGGGTTTGCTTCGGTTTTTCCGTAGCACCTTTAGTTTTGGTTGTACTGTTCTTTCCACTTTGGGAAATCTTAGGACCTTTTCTGGGAAGCTTAGGGGAGAAAAGATTTTTCCTCTTTCTAGACTCCCCAAGAATGGCAAAAGAAGTTCCCTCTAGTGGTTCGTCAGAGTCGGTTTCATCTGAAGACAACAGATCAAAGGGGTTCGATGTTATGGTAGAAGTGGTCGTGGTCTTCTTGAGCATATCAGCGTAAGAACGCTTTGAACGCTCTTTGAGAGACCGTTTTAATTTATCCTTGCGCTGCATGTACACCGCGCATGTGGAGAGCTCATGCTGATTCTGTGGATACATTTTTCAGCATTCGCACTACAGGAATCGTCGGCATGGTTCTCTCCACACTTACCGTACCGTGCCTTATTGCAACAGTAGGCGGCTGTGTGACCTAACTGCTTGCAATTGGTGCAGTTCATTAAACGGGGCACAAATAAGCGCACAGGAAGACGAACCTGGTGGATCAAGACGTGGCTCGGCAATGCAGACCCGGCGAACGTGACACGAAACGAGTCTGAAGGAGTGTAAACTTTTTTGTCGCCGACGAGCGACACAGATCGCAATTGTTTTACTTCTAATACTTTAACCTCAAGAAGGCTGCTGTTTTTAAAACAGCCAGCAAGAGGCACTCGACGGACAAACTCGGATCGGTCACGACGCCGTCGATCTCCACGTCTCGGGCCGGTAGATATACGCGATACTCCCGAGTCAAGAGCTCGAAACAAGCTATATCGTTGGCCTGTTTCAGGTCATTGACCACAACACGGAGCTTGTTTGGTCTAACCTTGATTATTTCAGTCACGGCCTTGAAGCGTGACGTCAGGTCTTTCAAAAATTTGTATAATGTTCAGGGATTTCGACTTAGGTCCTGCTTTTGGCCGGAAATATACAACGAAACGTGAACCTGCTGTTTCGTCAAGGTAGAGCCTGGCACGAGGGGGAACTGAAGAGTGGACAGCGGGGAAAGGAGCAGGAGGGACAGAGTCAGGAGGGTTCGGTGTCGGGGGATCGGGGATTGAGGTATCCTCTTCCATTGTGCTGAGGCTAGCGCCCTAACACCGACAAGAAACACGTACCTTTTCTTTGATTTCAAGCGATGCTTTGTCTTCGACAATGTGGTCACGCAATCGTTGGGTGCAGCCGCCGGCAGCCGGCAGCTGTGCAGATTTACACTTTCCTCTATGTAGCTCTGGTTGTCTTCAACACAGCTAAACACCGAAACGTTCGGTTCAGCAGCGGCGGCGCAGCTACGCAGCAACAAAGCAAACAATAGCGGTTGACCTTCAAGCGGATTTATTTTGCACTGCACAGCACTCGTTAGACCGGACCGGGCAAGCGATGTCTTTTGTTCGATTATTTTTTGCGAATATATCGAGACGACCGATAAACACAACCGATGCGCTTGGTTGTTCGACTCGGAATGAGAACGGGGCATTGTTGTTACAATTTTGAACAACCCCGAAACTCCCAATGGAAGGCAGAAGTACATTATAGAAATACAGTAGAAAAAAAAATACTCCGGATAATCGAGCCATTTTCTCCGGATAATCAAGCCCCTGATAATCGGGCCCCCGGATAATCGAGTCTCCGGATAATCGAGTCCGTCCTGTATATATATATATATATATATATATATATATATATATATATATATATATATATATATATATATATATATATATATATATATATATATATATATATATATATATATATATATATATATATATATATATATATATATATATATATAAATATATATATATATATATATATATATATATATATATATATATATATATATATATATATATATATATATATATTTTTTTTTTTTTTCGAAGACTTGATGCACTCTAGGAAACTGGAGTTAGCGCACCATAAAACGGAGGTTACGGTTGTGAACAACCGCAAATTAGAGCAACAGGCGGTGGTCAGAGTCGGTGACTGCACCATTACCTCAAGGCGTTCCTTGAAGCTCTTGGGGGTTATGGTTGACGATAAGCTCACATTTAAGAGTCACGTCGACTATGCCTTTAAGAGGGCTTCAACGGCCGCTGCAGGACTATCTCGAATGATGTCCAATAGCTCAGCGGTATATGGCAGCAAGCGTATACTTCTTGCCAGAGTGGTTTCGTCCATACTTAGGTATGGTGGGCCAGCGTGGTTCAAAGCGTTAGGTACCAACAGTCATCGTCGTAAACTGGAAAGTACCTACAGGCTCATATGCCTGAGGGTTGTGAGCGCGTACCGTACAGTGTCATACGACGCAATCTGCGTCCTGTCCGGCATGATGCCTATCAGCATAGCCATTAAGGAGGACGTAGAATGCTTCGATCAACGTGACACAAGGGGTATACGAGGCACCAGAAGGTCATTCTCGATGATCAGATGGCAGCAGGAATGGTCCAATTCCGTAAAGGGTAGATGGACGCATCGACTTATTCCGGACGTATCCGGATGGGTCGGGAGGCGCCATGGAGAAGTTAACTTCCACTTGACACAGATTCTGTCAGGTCATGGTTGCTTCAGGCAGTATCTACACAGATTCGGGCATGCGGGGTCCCCCATGTGTCCCGAGTGCGCTGATGCGGAAGAAACTGCTGAGCATGTCTTCTTCGTGTGCCCTCGTTTTGTGCATGCGCGGAGCGACATGATGGTAGTGAGCGGGCCAGACACCACTCCGGACAACCTAGTTCGGAGGATGTGTAAAGACCCAAACATTTGGAGGGCGGTTTGTACAGCCGCCTCTCAAATAGTTTTAGAATTGCAAAACAGGCGACAGGTTGACCACCGACACGCCAGTGTTAGCTAACGGCCAGTCTCCAGGTTAGTTAGCTAAGTTAGCAAAGATACCTAAAGAACCAAGAGGGTGCACAGAGCACAAAAGCCGCTCCCCGAAGCAATACCTAGCGGTGGTCCCGGGGAGTATTATGGGCTGGAGACTGGAGGGGTTTTAGTGGGTCCGGTCACTGATTCAAACCAACCCCACACTCCCTGAGGTTGGTCACCTCAGGGGTTTGGATGCAAATTTCCCCTCCACCTGAAAAAAAAAAAAAAAAATATATATATATATATATATATATATATATATATATATATATATATATATATATATATATATATATATATATATATATATATATATATATATATATATATATATATATATATATATATATATATATATATATATATATATATATATATATATATATATATATATATATATATATATATATATATATATATATATATATATATATATATATATATATATATATATATATATATATATATATATATATATATATATATATATATATAATGTACAAGTAAATAATGTATAAGTAAATTTTGTTACTGCTAATTGCCGATGGGTCTCTTGGCGGTTTTCTAGCCTTCGACAGTTATACCAATATCTGTCGCTTCCACTTCTCCGGGAAGAGGCAGTCATCCAGGAACCTCTGCATGACTGCCCGAAACAGCCTGGAACAGCCCGGGGACCGAGTTTATCGTCCGCCTGATTGCCAGGATAGAGATTTCATCCTGTCCCGGTGCCTCCCTCGACTTCAGGGAGTTGGCGATCACGACGAGTTCCTCATTCGTAACCCTTACTTCTCCTTCGACTTTGACACGGCTGTCGTCGCTCACGGATTGGATTTTTGGCAGGTTTACGGACCATCTCTGGTCCGTGTCTGAGATACTGGAAAGTCGGACGTGAGACTCGACTGCCGGAGGCCAAGGACAGGGCTCGTAGCGTGAAAAAATCCCTCGATAATGCGCTTCAGCATCACTGGTGATCGCTCTGCAGGCGCTGATGGTGGTATCGTCATAACTGGTATTAGTAATATATATCAAAAGACTGCTATCGTTAAAGCAGTACAACCAGCAAAAAAACATATCTTATTTAACTATGACTCTGGTGTTATTCATATGTCTTCGATTCCGTGTTACTGGCACTTGGCATCGATAATTTCTGTGGCTTGCTATTGACTGCTTCGGTTGCTGATGATTTTTAGGGGTGCACGAGCCTGCTCGCGAAAACGAACAACTTTTATTCTCGCTGAAACCGTGCCACATGAAGTCTTTCAAAAAGGATGTGTCTATGATTAAAGGTAGTGAAAATACGAGAAAACCACCATTGACTGTTTCGGTTGCTGATGATTTTTAGGGATGCACGAGCCTGCTCGCGAAAACGAACAACTTTTATTCTCGCTGAAACCGTGCCACATGAAGTCTTTCAAAAAGCATGTGTCTATGATTGGAGGTAGTGAAAATACGAGAAAACCACTTTGATAGGTTAGTATTGATGGACCCACTAGGCATCAAGGGTCAAACGGTTGTTAAAAAGTTGTATTTTGATCATATCTTGATCTTTTTTTTGATCCATTTCTCTTAAATTTGTTATTGAATCCTCAACTAACAGTACGTTGTTTTAAATAAGAAATCTTAGAACTTTCCCTCAATTTCCTCAACTAACAGTACGTTGAATCATAGAAAGTAGGAAGAATTGACCACCGTCATGAATGTCACTGCTATCTTAGATTTTATCAGAAAAACGTGTTTTTGAGCAAGTTTGCACCCACAGATTTCAAATGATCTGAATCAATGGCAAGGTAAACTCATTGCTTGCCTACTTGATTTTTTAATCTATCTTGAAGGATTTTGTTTCAGTTGTCAAATTTTAAAAAAGGTGGTTACGAACTTGCTCAGAAACACGTTTTTCTGGTAAAATCTATGATGAAGGTAAATTTTTATCTAAGTGAAAGCTTTATCATTTCTCTTTAGAAGACAGCTAACTCTTGTTTTTTTTGTATTTTGTCTTGAAAATGTGAAAATTTGGGTGATTTTGCATAATTCGTCGATTAAAAAAAAATTAAGTAGATTAAATCTGCACGAATAGCTCTTCAACAGATTTCATGGTATAGATTATGCTTTTTCAATTAACACAATGAAGCATATCGTTATATGCTATTCGTTTAAAAATTTTTTTTCTTTTTCGTTGGATGGCATTGTGTTCTTATTATCTTATTTGAGAACTTAACGGCAGAAATATATGCAATTCGATTTCAACTGATACATTGTTTTTAATTTTGAAGAAAGTTTCGCCAAACCCTAACGAACATAGTTATGAGACTAAGGCTTTTGTGAAGGAATATACTAAAAGAATCATTTCCAGAATGTTTGTGTGAATTGCACTGAACAACAATAATGAAATTTAAATAATAAGAATTCATCTATGCATCGAAGATTCAGGAATGAGATTCTCATTTGCTGAAGATATATTTAATGGGTTAAGCTTATTACTCATTCCAAAAAACAACGTTCAATGCTTGGGGTAGGATTCATTGTTCTCTCCTTAACTTGAAACTAAAAAATATGAACCATTGAACCAAGCAAAACGCTGCATAATGCTATAATGCGACATACCAGCTGAGGTTGCGAATCCTTCTCTATACATCGATGCTGTTGTTGAAACGGTGTTGGTTAACATTGAATCTGCTGCTGATAAGGCACTTTGCTTGGAAAATATTAAAAAGCCTCTTCCTTCCACTCTCATCTTGCTCTTTAGTATTGATGATGATGATGATGATAATGAGGTTTCTCCGTATGGAGTTAGCTGAATTTTTAAGCTCACCAACACTCACTTCGTTCTTTGCGGTCGACCTTGCGGAAGAGATCAGACTCATAGAAGCTTCATACTTCGTCTGATCTAGAACCGTGGGTAGTGGTGGGTGGTAGAAATGGCCCACACACTGTAGCTTGAGCTAAACTTTGCCAGACAGCAGAGTGCCACATCGCAGTAGCTAACAAACAGGAGAAGGCTCTGAGATTGGAAGGCCAACTTCAGAAGAAATTGTAGACAATCAGAAACACTAGATACCATACTAAAGGGAGGATTGTGCAAACAAATAGTGGTATAAGGCCAGAGGACCAGAGGAAAATTTTCTCGTTTGAACAATTAACAACCCACTCTCCCGATGCGTTCCACCCCTTTTGTCGTTCTTTTGCTCTCAACGTATACAAATTTGTACACTGAAAGAGGATGTGGTGGAATGTCTTAATCTATAATGATGCTTTATATGCCTGTATGAATATATGCAGACTGGAACAGTGCCTAATAGCTGAAGCAAAAAATCCATCGCAATACAATAATCTGCCACAGTGCTTAGAAAAAATAGTCTCCATTCAATATTTTTTTATTATTTATCTTCTTGTTTCTAATAAAATTAAGGTTTTTAAAACGCTCGACAGATTTTTGAACTTTTGGAAGTAAATGAAAAATACTTTTAATAGCATTGTAGAACAGTTATGTATTGAAACTTCAGTGACGTATGATTGTCAAAAAAACATGAAAATGAGTTTATTTCTTTGCCACCGCACGAAGTTGATCATCTACAAAACACGGTTCTGACCGACAATCCTCTACGTCCATGAAACTTGGGCCATGCTTTAAAAGACCCATGCGTGCATGAGGTTTTCGAACGGAGGGTACTGGGTACCATCTGAAGTGGAGTGCAGGTGGAAGATGCGTCTTGGGGAAGGTGGATGCACCACGAGATGCACCAGCTGCTGGGAGAACCACCCGTCGTCCAAACAGATAAAATCGAGCTTGTTTACACTGCTCGAATTCAGACGACCAATAATAACAAAAAACTTCATATCGGTAAAACATTAGTTTTTTAAATAGAACAGCTTAGCTCTTTTTACACATACAATTCTATTGTTGCAGTTATGAGTATGCTGCATTACGATCCAGTTGTATACTCATGGAAATGAACAGTGTTTGGAAAACATCAACGAATGAATCCTGTGAAATGATTTAAAATTGTTGTCAAAAAGAGAACACACAAATATTTGTATTTCAATTCTCACCCACATCGTATAATTTAGTTTGAAATTAGTGGGAAACTTTGAAATGCTTAGAGAAACATTATTTGAAATTATTGAGAACGGTAAATAAATAAAAAAAAAGGAAATGACGCGACGATCAGAAACCAATTGAAACTCGATCAATATATACGACAGTGTTTTTCAATAAACATTATTTGTAAACCATTTATACTAATCTAAAAAAACGATACCGGTTTTTAATCGGTTTTACAGCAATACACTAATGAAATTCATTGATATTTTTAAACAAAGTTTTATTCGAAAATATTTTAAGAAGTATACAAGAAACGGTCAGTTATGGCTAAAAATGGTCAAAAAACGGTTCTGACCCGTTCAAAATGCTACGTCTGGTCAACTTAATAAGAGAAGCGGCACTAAAAGTTAATTTTTAAAATATTCAAATTCCAATGATGCAATGTGAGAGGAATTTCAAAACATAAAACTTTTGGTCACTTTCTAAATGCATTCTTTTTTGCGATGTTTATTGGGCTCTGTGTGTCAAATAAGTGAATGCGATGCTGTACCAAACTATGTAAAATATTCAAAATTAACCCTACATAAATGAAAAAATAGCTACGAGGCATATGGACGTGAGGCCGAATGGACGCAAGGCCGAGTGGAAGTGAGGTGGAATACGGTGTAACCGTCATCATCATCACAACCCTTTTTCAATAACATGTATTTCGCATCAGAGTGTCAATTGGGGAGCAATACACTCGCGGCCCTCCCAGGTGGTCTCGAGGTACGATGCCAGTCGTCGTAGGTTCGAGTCTCGGCTTGGGAGAGACTGTTAGTGTCAGTAGGATCGTATACACTAAACAGTCGGCTGCGAAGTCTGTGTATAAATAAATAGAAGATCAAGTTCCGAATCGGAATGTAGCACCGAGGCTTTGTTTTTTACACTCGCGGCCTTCGGCCGACTAGTTATTCGAGCCAATGCTGTCCTTACTCGCTACCGCTCGTTCGGACTTAATCATGGGAAACAAACTCTGTTTGAGTAGACCTAGCAAACCAGTAGATCAGTCATTTGTGTGCGAGAGGCCGCCGCTTCCGACGGTGGGTCGACGGCCGGCTCGGACTGCGGAAACAACGGTGGCTTAGTGCCGCCTCGGTTCCTCGCCCTCGTTTATGCGTCTTCGCCGCATGATTTAAAAACAAATGTTATGCCCAACGTAGACTCTGTAGAAATATATTTACACTTGAACTATATACGCAAAGTAAAAAACCTTAATTAATCCACCTAGCGGTCGGACCCAGCCTTTCTCATTCAAACTTATTATTTGTAAAAATAGATTTACATGAACGCTTCAATCCAATAAATGTATATTCATTCTTAAGGTTCTTTAAAGTTGATGCTGTAATCTATACATATAAAAATGCAGTCCGGTCTGTCTGTCTGTCTGATCCATATAGGCTCAAAAACTACCGAACCGATCGACGTGAAAATTTGTATGTAGGGGTTTTTGGTGCCGATAAAGGTTCCTATGATAGTTTGAGTCCCCTCCCTCTTCTGGAAGAGAGGGGTCTCATACAAATGAAACATAAATTTCTGCACAACTCAAGAACAAACTAAGCAAGTAAAACCTAATTTGGCATGTGGATGTTCTAAGGAGTAAGAAATCTGTCCATAATAGTTGGACGTCCCTCCCTTTTCTGAAAGGAAGGGGTTTCATACAAATGAAACACAAATTTCTGCACATCTCGAGAACTAATCAACTAAATGGAACCAAATTTGGCAGGTAAGTATTCTTAGAGGTAACAAATATGTGCATAATGGTTTGACACTCCTCCCTTTTCTTTAAGGGAGGGGTCCCATACAAATGAAACACAAATTTCGCACAGCTCAAAAACTAATCAAGAAAATACAACCAAATTTGGTATGAGAATGCTTTTAGAGGTAACAAATATGTTCCATAATCGACCTCAGGCAACATTTTGGATTGTAAGATGGCAACATCCGGTTTCTGGAAAACAGCCAAAAATGGCCGATTTCCACCCAATATAATAATATCCGAATCTAAAATGATACACAGGAGCTCAAATCGACCACAGATACCATTTTGAATTCTAAGATGGCGACTTTCGGTTTCAGAAAAACAGCTGAAAATGACCAAATACCACCCAATATGAGTATCTCCGGAGCCAGAGTGTTGCGAGTAGCTAACCTCAGACACCATTATGAATTGTGTAATGGCAACTTCTGGTTTCTGGAAAACAGCCAAAAATGGCCGATTTCCGTCTAACATGAGTATCTCCGGGTCTAGAATGATACACAGCAGCTGAATTCGACCACAGACCCCATTTTGGATTCTAGGTTGGCGACTTCCGGTTCCTGGATAACAGCCGAGAACGATCGAATTACACCCAATATGGGTGTTTCTTCAACCAGAATGACGCTCAGAGGCCAGGAATTATCTTAAATACCATTTTGAAATCCAAGACGGCGACTTCCGGTTTGTGAAAAACAACCTAAAATAACCAAATACCATTCAATATGAGTGTCTCTGGAACCAGAATGATGCAATGAACTAACAATTGACGTCTGTACCATTTTGATTAGCTTAATGGCAACTTCTAGGAAACAGTCGAAAATGACCGAATAATACTCAATTTGGATATTTCCGTAATCGGGGTGATGCATAGAAACCCAAAATTAACCTTGGACACCATTTTGAATTTAAAGACGACCTCTTTTAGTTTCTGGAAAACAACCAAATAACTAAATACCTCCCAATATCTGCATTTCCTGTGTCAGATTGATGCCAGAAAATCTGCTGAAAATGACCGAATACCACCCAATATGAATATATTCAGAATTGAGGCGTTGTACAGAAGCCAAAAGTCGAGGATGTTGTCATTTCGATAAAACCAATCATTTCAAACGATTTGTTATTTGACTTTGATCATATCCTATGGCCGATTCTCCGTGCATTTGCAGACTTTAAACACATCGCAAGGAATCGACGAATTTGGAACGTTCAAATAGTACGAAACCACATTTAAATTATATTGAGGTCCCGAATATCGAACAAAGCAGGCATCGTTTTAAATAGTCTTTGAATTTTTTTTCTTTCCATAACTTTTGAGCCACATATCAAATTGTCATGAAATTTGTTATTTGTAACTTGGAGAGATGTCTCGTTCGTATGACACTAGTTATGTTCAAATAAGTCATGTAATCTTTGAGAGTTGTTTTATTAACAATTTAATAACAATTACTTGAGTTCGATTATAATCAAATGAAATGGGAACGTATAGGGCAGCCAAACTTTGAAACCACGTGTTCAATCATAATTCATCAGTTAACGCTTAACTTGTCCGCTCGTCTGATAATAATGTTAATCTATTCGGTTGTGTAGTTTCTGAGATAATGAAGTTTCGTGATTTTCACATTTCGGTACAATACAGACGAAGTTACAGTTCGATTACAGTAAAATTCAATAGGGTGTTATGAGGCAGCTAGACTTATCAATTGACACTAATTTTGTGAAAATCGGTTCAGCCATCTCTGAGAAACATGAGTGAGATTAAACTGTCTTCAGAACACGTTTCTTTTCGTAACTTTTGAACCACAAATTCAATCTTTATAAAATTCAAAAGATAAGGGTTTTTCAGGTAGCGCGTTCATTTGAAACTTATTTTGTTCAAATCGGTTGTGTGGTTATAGAGATAATGATGATGTATAGTATGTTTGTGTGTGTATGTGTGTGTATGTGCAGATTTTTATTCTCACTCACTTTTATCAGAGATAGCTGGACCGATTTTCATGAAATTAATTGCAAATGAAAGGTCTCGTTGTCCCATAAGACCCTATTAAATTTCATTGTAATCGGATTTTATTTTAGAGGTTATGGTTCAAAATGTAAAAATCATGAAACATCATTATCTCGAAAACTACACAACCGATTTGAACAAAATTGATTTCAAATGAACGGACTACCTGAAATACCCTTAACTTTCGAATTTCATAAAGATTGAACTTGTGGTTCAAAAGTAATAACAAGAAACGTGTTTTGAAGACTACTTAATCTCACTCATGTTTCTCAGAGTTGGCTGAACCGATTTTCATAAAATTAGTGTCAAACTGAAGGTCTAGTTGTCCCATGAGACCTTATTGATTTGTTTTGCAATCAGACTATTACTTTTCCCTGTTATGTTTGAAAATGTGAAATCCAGCTATGAAAAGGAACATATTCCGAAGACTACTTGAACTCACTCACTTTTCTCAGAGATGGCTGACCCGATTTCCACAAAATTGGTGTCAAATAATAAGTCTAGCTACCTCATAACACGCTAATGAATTTTACTGTAATCGTACTGTAACTTCGTCTGTAAAGTACCGAAATGTGAAAAACACGAAACTCCATTATCTCAGAAACCGATTTGATCAATATTATCATCAGATGAGCGGACTAGTTAAGGGTTAACTGATGAATTATGATTGAACACGTGGTTTCAAAGTTTGGCTGCCCTATACGTTCCCATTTCATTTGATTATAATTGAACTTGAGTCACCGTTATGTATTAAATTGTTAATAAAACAACGAGAGTCTATTATTTCAAAGATTACATGACTTATTTGAACATAACTAGTGTCATACGAACAAGTCATCTCTCAAACTTACAAAAAACAAACTTCATAACAATTTGATATGTGGCTCAAAAGTTATGGAAAGAAAAGAAATTCAAAGGCTATTAAAAACTATACCTGCTTTGATATATGTGGTCTCAACATAATTTAAATGTGGTTTCGTACTATTTGAACGTTCCAAATTCATTGATTCCTTGCGATGTGTTTAAAGTCTGCAAATGCACGACGAATCGGCCATAGGATATGATCAAAGTCGAAAGACAAATCGTTTGAAATGATTGGTTTTATCGGAATGACAACATCTTCGACTTTTGGCTTCTGTACATCACCTTAATCCTGAATAAATTCATATTGGGTGGTATTCGGTCATTTTCAGCAAATTTTCTGGCATCAATCTGACACCGGAAATACTCATATTGGGAGGTATTTAGTTATTTTGGTTGTTTCCCAGAAATTAACAGTGGTCGTCCTTAAATTCAAAATGGTGTCAAGGGTCAATGTTTGGTTTCTATGCATCATCTCGATTACGGAAATATCCATGTTGAGTATTATTTGGTCATTTTCGACTTCGACTTTTCATTTTCGATTTTCTACAAAATGGTGCATGAGGTCAATTGTTAGCTTATTGCATCATTCTGGTTCCAGAGATACTCATATTGGATGGTATTCGGTTATTTTAGAAGTTTTTCACAAACCGGAAGTCGCCATCTTGGATTTCAAAATGGTATTTAAAATAATTTCTGGCCTCTGAGCGTCATTCTGGTTGAAGAATCACCCATATTGGGTGTAATTCGATCATTTTCCGCTGTTTCCCAGGAACCGGAAGTCGTCAACCTAGAATCCAAAATGGGGTCTGTGGTCGATTTCAGCTGCTGTGTATCATTACAGATCCGGAGATACTCATTTTAGACGGAAATCGGCCATTTTTGGCTGTTTTCCAGAAACCACAAGTTGCCATCCTACAATTCATAATGGTGTCTGAAGTCGATTTGTGGTTCCAGTGCATCATTACGATTCCGAAAATACCCATATTGGGTGGTAGGGTAACGGGGGTATTTTGGCCAGCTTTGGGAAGTGTTCGCACAGTACATTAAAAACAAACACAATTTTTCAACATAAATACCTACTCTTTTATACCATTGTTAAAAACTAAGTGTCTATTTTATAATACACCGTTCAACAATGCAATATATTTAAAAATATCCTAGAAATATCAAAATTTCTACGAAGTACTAAAAACATATTTTGGTCCACCAAATTTTTACTTTGGCCCTCCTGTATATCTACAGACGTGTATGGAAATAGTTCGGACTAATTATATTTAAGATCATCATCGGTATTTTTAGAGCAAAAATAGTGGGTTTGAGGAGAACATCCTTCTGCTGTGAATTTTTGTAAGTTTTAGGCATCTAAAAAGGAAATGATTTGGCTTATAGCGGTTTGACAGGCATTCTGATCTAATTTCATATCGTTAAATGTGATAAATTAAGAAGTAATTACCTGTAAATTGTCACAAGCTGCTTCTTTGTTCACGTGCAACGGCCGAACGGTAATCAAAGCGATGTCAGAACTTGGCATGGCCAAAATATATTTGCTTCAGAAAGAGGCAAACATATTTCGACCATGCGTTTAACCACTTTTTCAACTTTTTCCAACATGTTAGAGTATACAAACTGTTTCAATGACATTTTATTGATGTTACTACAACAACGAATTGTTTCAAAAGCATACATATTTGTTACAATAGCTTCCGGACGTTGACTTGTATATTACCACTTCCTCTTGACTTTGGGTTGACTCAGCCATGACTTTGAATATGTATGAACTAATTCCAAAAAAAACACTACCTAGAGCCAGTTTTTCGCCGAAAATTATAGTGTAGTATGATTCTTAGGTGTGTTATTCAATGTTGCATTCATAATTTTCTAATATTAATTGAGTTTATCAGATAAAATGCGTAAAATGTTACCGGGTGGGCCAAAATATGCATGTGGGCCAAAATACCCCCGTTACCCTATTTGGTCGTTTGCCGCTGTTTTTTCCGAAACCGGAAGTCACCATCTTAGAATTCAAAATTGTATCTGTGGAAGAATTTAGCTTTCTTTATCCGGATATTATTATATTGGGTGGAAATCGGCCATTTTGAGCTGTTCTCCAGAAACCGGAAGTTGCCATCTTACAATCCAAAATGTTGCCTGAGGCCGATTATGGAACATATTTGTTACCACTAAGAGCATTCACCTGCCAAATATGGTTCCATTTAATTGATTAGTTCGCGAGATCTGCAGAAATTTGTGCAGAAACATGTGCTTCCATAAGAGGGAGGGGCGTCGAACCATTATGGACATATTTATTACCCTTTAAAACATCCACATGCCAAATTCGGTTTCATTTGCTTGGTTTGTTCTTGAGTTGTGCAGAAATGTATGTTTCATTTGTATCGGACCCCTCCTTTCCAGAAGAGGGAGGAGTCTCAAACTATCATAGGAACCTTTATCGGGACCAAAAACCCCTACATACAAATTTTCACGTCGATCGGTTCGGTAGTTTTTGAGCCTATATGGATCAAACAGACTGACAGACCGGACTACATTTTTATATGGATAGATTACAACATCAATGTTTTAGAACCTAAAGAGTGAATATACATTTATTGGATTGAAGCGTTCATGTAAATCTATTTTCACAAATAATAAGTTTGAATGAGAAAGGCTGGGTCTGACCGCTAGGTGGATTAATTTAGGTTTTAATAGTCATTCTGATGCGGAATGGATGTTGAAAATTCGAGACACATAATCACGTTGATAGGATCTTATGCGATCATACAACATCGTGTTTGGCCTCGTGTCCGTTCGGCCTTGCGTCCTTTTGGCATTGCGTCCATTCGGCCTTGTGTTCATTCGGCCTTGCGTTCATTCGGCCTTGCGTTCATTCGGCCTTGCGTTCATGCGGCCTTGCGTCCATTCGGTCTTGCGTCCATTCGGTCTTGCGTCCGTTCGGCCTTGCGTCCATTCGGCCTTGCGTCCATTCGGCCTTGCGTCCATTCGGCCTTGCGTCCATTCGGCCTTGCGTCCATTCGGCTTTGCGTCCATTCGGCCTTGCGTCCCTTCGGCCTTGCGTCCCTTCGGCCTTGCGTCTATTCGGCCTCGCGTCCGTTATACCTTCTGGCAGTATGTCTCGTATCCATTATACCTCGCGTCTGTATGCTTAGCATACTATGCCTAACATCCATATGCCTAGCGTCCAAATGCCTCGTGTCCAGCCCCCCTATGCAACAACTCAAGAACCCGAGAACTCATGAAAAAAACTAAATTTTGAAATATGTATCAATAAAACGGATGTATTCAGAAAATTAGTCATCAAGAATATCCTGATTTAAAATCAGAAATCACTATTAAAATCATATTGTATCATTGCACACTGGGCCAGAAATGGAATCTAGCGGAACGAAATTAATAGCGCTCTTAGGGTTTGACCAATCGGTTTTCGATCTTCTACAAAGTTTCTTGGTATAGGTTTAAAATTAGTTTATTTGACACGGCACGATACATTTTCTATTTTACTGAGCCAAGTACAATTCGTATTAATTCTACGTTAGCAGGGGAAAGAGGGAGGCCTTTTATTTATTCTCGCGGCCGACTACGAGCTAGTGGGGATTTAAGGTGAGAGGAGGGAAATACAATTCTTGCTTAAAACTAATTAAGATATACGATCTATTTGTGTTTCGACTGGTGTTCTTTTTTGTTTTTTAAACATAGATTTAGACTCTTCGTGTTCGTGTCTCCAGCGTCGTATACGGGTATTCTGACAAATAGACAAAAGAATATTAAATTTTAATGTCAGTCTTTTTCAAATAACAGTACAGTTGTGTCATGTACTGGAGATCACCGCTTCCCAGAATGTCTCTAACGGATACGTTCGGTTGTTTTCCTCGGGCCCGGAGGGAATCTATAAGCTCGGACCTAACATCACAGAATTCGGCACACGACCAAACAACATGCTCGATGTCATGGTAGCCATCGCCACAAACGCAGTGATTACTGTCTACAAGCCCTATACGAAAGAGATGCGTGTTTAACGTGTAGTGATTGGACATAAGTCTGGACATCACGCGAATGAAGTCCCGACCTACATCCAACCCCTTGAACCATGCTTTCGTCGATACCTTAGGAAAAATGGAATGTAGCCACCGTCCCAGTTCATCTGAGTTCCATGATGATTGCCAACTGTTGAGTGTTCTCTGACGCAAAATGCTATAAAATTCATCATAAGCAATTGGTCTTTCATAAATATCGCCATCAATAGCACCCACCTTAGCTAAAGAGTCAGCCTTTTCATTACCCGGAATCGAGCAATGAGAAGGGACCCACGCTAAGGTAACCCGGTAATTTTTATCTGTTAAAGCACTTAAAAACCGCCGTATTTTCCCCAGGAAATACGGGGTGTGCTTCACAGGCTTCATCGATCGCAGAGCCTCAATGGCACTGAGACTATCTGTGAAGATGAAGTAGTGGTCTATGGGTAGGGTTTCGATGATTCCAAGAGAGTACTGAATAGCAGCAAGTTCTGCGACGTACACGGAAGCAGGAGCATCGAGTTTGTAGGAGGCGGTAAAATTTTCGTGGAAAACACCGAAGCCAGTGGACTCATCTAGATTAGATCCGTCAGTGTGAAACCTTTTATCATAACTAACATGTTTAAACTTATTGGAAAAAATCTTAGGGATCTCTTGGGGTCGCAATTGATCCGGGATACCAGAAATGTCTTGTTTCATGGTGGTGTCGAAGAATATAGCATTGTTAGAAGTATCTAAAAGTGCGACATTGGAGGAATCGTATGAAGAAGGATTAATATCTTGAGCCATATAGTCAAAATATAAAGTCATAAATCTGGATTGAGATTGGAGGTCGACCAACCTCTCGAAATTTTCAATTACTAATGGGTTCATAACTGTGCATCGAATTAGCAACCGGTAAGAGAGATTCCAAAAACGATGTTTCAACGGAAGAATACCCGCTAACACTTCAAGACTCATCGTATGGGTCGACTGCATGCAACCCAAGGCAATACGCAAACAACGATATTGTATTCTTTCTAGTTTCAAAATATGCGTGTTCGCAGCGGAGCGAAAGCAGAAACAACCGTACTCAAGAACTGACAGTATTGTTGTTTGGTATAACCTCAGAAGGTCTCCTGGGTGGGCTCCCCACCAGGTTCCGGTAATCGTACGAAGAAAATTAATCCTCTGTTGGCATTTTCGTGTCAGATACCTAATATGACAAGCCCAGGTGCATTTAGAGTCGAACCAGACCCCGAGATATTTAGCGACTAAAACTGAGAGATCGTTTTACCCGTTAGTACGAGCTGCAGCTGAGCTGGGTTATGCTTCCTAGAAAAAAACGACCAACTCAGTTTTCTCCGGAGAGAATTCGATACCCAGCTTAAGAGCCCATTCAGACAAATTGTCTAAGGTATCTTGCAATGGTCCTTGCAGATCGCTAGCCTCGCTACCAGTAATGGATACAACGCTATCGTCTGCAAGTTGCCTTAGCGTGCATGAATTTGCAAGACATTCATCGATGTCATTGACGTAAAAATTATATAAGAGAGGACTTAAACATGAGCCCTGGGGAAGGCCCATGTAACTAATTCGGGAAGTTGTCGAATCGCCATGTGAGAAATACATATGCTTTTCTGACAACAAGTTGAGCAAAAAGTTATTCAAATTTGGTGAAAGTCCCTGCGAATGAAGTTTCGCGCTTAAAACTTCTACAGAGACAGAGTCAAAAGCCCCCTTAATATCCAAGAACGCAGAAGCCATTTGCTCTTTCCGAGCATATGCGACTTGAATTTCAGTAGAAAGCAACGCTAGGCAATCGTTCGTCCCTTTGCCCCGGCGAAAGCCAAATTGAGTATCTGAAAGTAAACCGTTTGTTTCGACCCATTTGTCTAACCGTAAGAGGATCATTTTCTCCATTAATTTCCGGAGGCAAGAGAGCATCGCAATCGGCCTATATGAATTGTGACCAGAGGCAGGTTTCCCGGGTTTCCCAATAGCAATGACTTTTACCTCCCTCCAGTCATGCGGAACAATATTTAGCTCAAGAAACTTGTTGAACAAATTCAACAAGCGTCTTTTTGCAGAGTCGGGTAGATTCTTCAACAGGTTGAATTTTATTCTATCTAACCCTGGAGCCTTATTGTTGCACGACAGGAGAGCCATTGAAAATTCCAACATCGAAAATGGAGGCTCTTCCGTAGTTACTATAAACGCGTCGCGAAAGGTTTTCTGTTCCGGTACAGAGTCCGGACAGACCTTTTTGGCAAAATCGAGTATCCAGCGATCTGAATACTCCTCACTCTCATTCGAAACGTCACGGTTCCGCATGCGCCTGGCGGTATCCCAAAGAGTGCTCATCGCTGTTTCCCTCGACAACGCGTTTACGAACAGCCGCCAGTACCCGCGTTTTTTCGCCTTTACTAAGCTCTTCGTCTGCCTGCCCAGTGCCTCGTACTTTCGAAGCAGGTTGACAGTGCCGTACTCCCGGTAGTCCTTATACGCCGCGGACCTTCGCACGTACAGCTCAGAGCACTCTTTGTCCCACCATTTGTTGGGAGGGCGCTGTCTAATCGTTACCCCGGGTATCGGTTTCGTCTGAGCTTGAGTCGCGGCGTCGATTATCAAGCCAGCTAAGAACGCGTATTCTTCCTCCGGAGGAAGTTCCTCGTGAGTCTCGATAGATTCCGCTATAATAGACTCATAACGCTTCCAATCAATATTACGTGTAAGGTCGTAGGAAATATTGATTGGGTTCGGGGGAGTTGAACCATTAGCAATTGATATAACGATTGGAAGATGATCACTACCGTGGGGATCGTTGATTACTTTCCACTGGCAATCTAACGCTAGTGATGTCGAGCAGAGGGATAGGTCAAGCACGCTTTCACGTGCTGGAGGATTAGGTACACGTGTCGCTTCCCCAGTATTCAAAAGTGTCATATTGAAGTCGTCGATCAAGTTACAGATTAAAGAAGATCGGTTGTCGTCGTACAGCGACCCCCATAGCGAACAGTGAGAGTTAAAATCTCCCAAAATCAAAAAAGGTGCGGGAAGCAATTCTGCTATATCAAGGAGTTGCCTCTGTTCAATCCGCGCGGATGGGGGAATATATAACGAAACAAGGCAAAGGTCTTTTCCATTCAAATTCGTTTGAATGGTAACAACTTCAATATTCGAGATCGAGGGGAGGTAGTTTCTTGGTATAGTTAGGGCGTCGTTTTGGATGTTTGAATTGGTTCGGAATATAGCCGCAAAGGTGGCGTTGCGATGCCAACTTCTTTCACTTACACGCTAGAACTTTGCGGTATTCGACAAAGTTGTAGATCTCTAAATTCCATGAAACTTTACAGAATATACAAAATTTCTAACTCTTCAAGTTTCAGAGATCTACGAGTTGTTATAAATTTTGTCTGAATTTCACGTTTTATTGTGATAATTTTATGAATTGATTTGAAATAATTTCTTACAATTTTTTCCTCGATATAAATTTAATAATTACGTCGTTTTCTTCCGAGTACAGAAGTTTCTGAAGTACTTAGGTGGAAATAATACACAAAATTTGAAAAAAATACATAATTTTGTGAAGTAGATATCACAGTGGGTAGCAAGTATTAGCAAACCATGATTTTTTCTAAAAATTGTACATCAAAAAATCTTTATTTTCTGAAAATTTGGAAGAAGTGTTTTTTGGTGTTTTTGTGATATTTCAGTTTGAATATAACCATAGGTTTCATATAAAAATACAATTGCTATGTATTTATTGCATGGAATACACGGTCCAGTACTATGATACTTTATTCAACTTATGTGCAGTCTTCAGCAAAGCTTCTCAGTGTAATGAGAACTTCAACTTGACGCTCAGTTTTGCAGTATTGCTAGAAAAATTCAATGGTGAGCCGTTCGTCGGATGTTCAATCAGTTTGAGGGAAACAACTTTTTCTACAAGCATTGTAGCGCCTTACGGTCTTTAGAAGAGTTTTTCCCAGGAAAATTTCCAACAAATATCATGTCTCGAAATATTTTTAGGATCCAACTGGACATCTCTAGAAAATAAGTTTTGAAAAAGTGTATTTTCCCATATAAAATCGTATGGAAACTTTAAAAATCGGGCGCAAATATATAGTTTCACCGATCGATCTGAAAATTTACCCAGTTGTTGTAGGACCCATAAGGAACACGAAAAGTGCATGGGAGCGAAAAAATAACACCATTACTTTTTTCCCATATAACCGTGTCCTAGTCTACTGCACATAGGTTAAGTAGAGTATCAGAGTACTGGACCGTGTATTCTATGCAATAAATACATAGCAATTGTATTTTTATATGAAACCTATGGTTATATTCAACCTGAAATATCACAAAAACACCAAAAAACACTTATTTCAAATTTTCAGAAAATAAAGATTTTTTGATGGACAATTTTTAGAAAAAATCATGGTTTGCTAATACTTGCTACCCGCTGAGATATCTACTTTACAAACTTATGTATTTTTCCAAATTTTGTGTATTATTTTCACTTAAGTACTTCAGTAACTTCTGTACTCGGAAGAAAACGACGTAATTATTGAATTTATATCCAGAAAAAAATTGTAAGAAATTATTTCGGGTGAATTAAAAAAATTATCACAATCAAACGTGAAATTTAGACAAAATTTATAAAAACTCGTAGATCTCTGAAACTTGAAGAGTTAGAAATTTTGTATATTCTGTAAAGTTTCATGGAATTTAGAGATCAACAACTTTGTCGAATACCGCAAAGCTCTAGCGTGTAAGGGAAAGAAGTTGGCATCGCAACGCCACCTTTGCGGCTAAATTCCGAACCAATTCAAACATCCAAAATGACACCCTAACTATACCAAGAAACTTTGTAGAAGATCGGAAAGCGATTGGTCAAACCCTAAGAGCGCTAGTAATTTCGTTCCGCTAGATTCCAATTCTGGCCCAGTGTGCATTGGAATTTGATTATTCTCGAAAAAGTTGAAAATAAAAATATGCTATAAAACCCAACTTTCTACAAATAATTTATTGTACGTATCTCCATTCTGAACTTTTTACCATATTATTACTTGTTTTTGTAATTAATTTAAAATTTAATGTTTGCATTCTGATTTTCTGAACTTAAATTGAAAATCATACACACTTTGATTCTAAATAACTGTATGAATCATTAAACATTCTAAATGTTATTAAACATCATTTGTTTTTAAAAATGTTGAATTTGGATTATGCTCTAAAACTTAACATCCGGGAAAAAATTTCAATTCTCCATCCTATTATAACTTCAAGTTACTTTGAAAAGGATAATAAAAAATAAATCACGTTTTGCGTAAATAAATCAAAATTTAGCGTTTATTCATACTTTTTCAGTTAAAAAAATAACACACAAATGCATTTAAATCCCCTACAATTTATTTTTTTAATGTTTTTATGCACAACCAAAAGTTTCTGTGCTATTATGCTTTGAATAAAACCTATGGCAATATGCTTACACCCTTTTAGAAAATTACTTTTGAGCCTAAAAAATTCAACCTCGCGGTAAATACTCAGTTTGCTAAGCGTAAAGAATTTAATTAAAATTAAAAATGGTTGATGTTCGACGATAGGTCTCATCTAACATGAATTTTCGTACGTAATGCAAATTTACACATGTTTTGGGTGTCGAAAAACATTTTTTTGCCTTTCTCCTAGAAAGGTATAGCAATCACTTGCAAAACCGAAAGTATAAAAGTGCTCCAATGGGCCGAATGGCATATATCACTCGACTCGACGAGCTGAGCATTTTCTGTATGTGTGTGTGTATGTGTGTATGTGCAGATTTTTATTCTCACCCTCTTTTCTCAGAGATGGCTGGACCGATTTTCATGAAATTAATTGCAAATGAAAGGTCTTGTTGTCCCATAAGACCCTATGAAATTTCATTGTAATCGGATTTTTATTTCAGAGGTTATGTATCAAAATGTAAAAATCATGAAACCTCATTATCTCGAAAACTACACAACCGATTTGAACAAAATTGGTTTCAAATGAACGGGCTACCTGAAAAACCTTTAACCTTAGAATTTTATGAAGATTGAACTTGTGGTTCAAAAGTTAGGAAAAGAAACGTGTTTTAAGGACTGTTTAATCTCACTCATGTTTCTCAGAGATGGCTAGACCAATTTCCATAAAATCAGTGTCAAATGGAAGGTCTAGTTGCCCCATAAGACCTTATTGATTTGTTTTGCAATCGGCTTATTACTTTGCTTGTTATGTTCAAAAATGTGAAATCCATCTGTGAAAAGCAACATATTCCAAAGACTATTTGGACTCACTCACTTTTCTCAGAAATGGCTGACCCGATTTCCACAAAATTAGTGTCAATTAATAAATCTAGCTGCCTCATAACACCCTATTGAATTTTACTGTAATCGAACTGTAACTTCGTCTGTAATGTACCGAAATGTGAAAATCACGAAACTTCATTATCTCAGAAACTACACAACCGATTTGATCAATATTATTATCAGATGAGCGGGCTATTTAAGGGTTAACTGATGAATTATGATTGAACACGTGGTTTCAAAGTTTGCCTGCCCTATACGTTCCCATTTCATTTGATTATAATCGAACTTAAGCAACCGTTATATATTAAATTGTTAATAAAACAACAAAAGTCTATTATCTCAAAGATTATATGACTTATTTGAACATAACTAGTGTCATACAAACGAGTCATCTCTCAAACTTACAAATAACAAACTTCATAACAATTTGATATGTGGCTCAAAAGTTATGGAAAGAAAAGAAATTCAAAGACTATTTAAAACTATACTTGCTTCCATCGAACTATTTGAACGTTCCAAATTCATTGATTCCTTGCGATGTGTTTAATGTATGCAAATGCACGACGAATCGGCCATAGGATATGATCAAAGTCAAATAACAAATCGTTTAAAATGATTGGTTTTATCGAAATGACAACATCCTCGACTTTTGGCTTTTGTACATCGCCTTAATTCTGAATATATTTATATTGGGTGCTGTTCGGCCATTTTCAGCAGATTTTCTGGCATCAATCTCGGAAATACCCGTATTGGGAGTTATTTAGTTATTTTGGTTGTTTTCCAGAAACTAAAAGAGGTCGTCTTTAAATTCAAAATGGTGTCCAAGGTTAATTTTTGGTTTCTATGCATCACCCCTATGATTACGGAAATATCCAAATTGAGTATTATTCGGTCATTTTCGACTGTTTCCTAGAAGTTGCCATTAAGCTAATCAAAATGGTGCCTGAGGTAAATTGTTAGCTCATTGCATCATTCTGGTTCCAGCGATACACAGATTGAATGGTATTTGGCTATTTTTGGCTGTTTTTCACAAACCGGAAGTCGCCATCTTGGATTTCAAAATGGTATGTAAGATAATTTCTAGCCTCTGAGCGTCATTCTGGTTGAAGAAACACCCATATTGGATGTTATTCGATCATTTTCGGCTGTTTCCCAGGAACCGGAAGTCGCCATCTTAGAATTCAAAATGTTATCTGTGGTCGAGTTCAGCTCCTGTGTATCATTCTAGCTCCGGATATTATTATATTGGGTGGAAGTCGGCCATTTTTTGGCTGTTTTCCAGAAACCGGTAGTTGCCATCTTACAATCCAAAATGTTGCCTGAGGTCGATTATGGAACATATTTGTTACCACTAAAAACAATCACCTGCCAAATATGGTTCCATTTAGTTGATCAGTTCGCAAGATGTGCAGAAATTCGTGCAGAAACATGTGCTTCCAGAAGAGGGAGGGGCGTCGAACCATTATGTACATATTTGTTACCTCTAAAAACATTCACATACCAAATTTGGTTGTATTTTCTTGATTGGTTCATGAGCTGTGCAAAATTTGTGTTTCATTTGTATGGGACCCCTCCCTTTCAAAAGAGAGAGGGGTGTTAAAACATTATGGACATATTTTTTACCACTAAAAACATTCCCCTGCCAAATTTGGTTCCATTTGTATGGAACCCCTCCCTTTTAGAGAAGGGAGGGGCGTCCAACTATTAGGGACATATTAGTTACCCTTTAAAACATCCACATGCCAAATTCGGTTTCATTTGCTTGGCTTGTTCTTGAGTTGTGCAAAAATTCATGTTTCATTTGTATGGGACCCCTCCCTTCCAGAAGAGGGAGGGGTTTCAAACTATCATTCGAACCTTTATCGACACCAAAAACCTCTACATACAAATTTTCACGTCGATCGGTTCGGTAGTTTTCGAGCCTATATGGATCAGACAGACAGACCGGACTGCATTTTTATATGTATAGATTACAACATCAATGTTTTAGAACCTAAAGAGTGAATATACATTTATTGGATTGAAGCGTTCATGTAAATATATTTCTACAAATAAAAGAGTGAATGAGAAAGGCTGGGTCTGACCGCTATTTGGATTAATTTAGGTTTTTCAATATTAATTATTTTCACTTGACATGTACAACAGATTAGATGTACTAGTAACCTGTTTTGTCATTAGAAGCGCCAATTGGTTTATCTCCACGATAATAAGAAAATTCTCGAGACAGTTATGATCAGCTGATTACAGTTCAGGTCGCTACTTGGATAGAACCCCGATCGGGGAAGCGCGAAAAACAAATACCCAATCGGTTGCTCCAGTATCGCGAGAGTAACCATCCTTAACACAACAATAAAATACCACTTTTGATTTTTTTGCAGACATTAAGATTTTGTGTTCCGTTCTGTTTTGGGCTTAAGGCTGCATAAACAATAACACAAACAAACGTACCAACCGTGAAACGTACCGTACATAAGCGAACGTTATTCTCATTATAAAATTCACAATAATATGTGCATTTTTTCAGTGTACCCATTTGAGTAATTTTTTTGTCAAAAGTGATTGCTTTTCGAATGTCCTGTAGAACAAAATCAGAAGTGTCGCTCCTAGCGGTCGAAAAGATGACTAGCGCTTCTGTCATTTTCAATGTGTGGTATTATAAGATTTTCGCTTTGATTCTAAATAACTGTATGAATCATTAAACATTTTAAATGTTATTAAACATAATTTATTTTTGAAAATGTTGAATTTGGAATATGCTCTAAAACTTATCATCCAGGAAAATAATTCATATCTCCATCCTATTATAACTTCAAGTTACTTTAAAAAGGATAATGAAAAATAAATCACGTTTTGCGTATATCAAAATTTAGCGTTTATTCATACTTTTTTTAGCTAAAAAAAAAAACAAACAAATGCATTTTAATTCCCTACAATTTATTCTTATAATGTTTTTCTGCACAACCAAAAGTTTCTGAGCTATTATGCTTTGAATAAAATCTATGGCAAAATGCTTACACCTTTTTAGAAAATTACTCTTAAGCCTAAAAATTTCAACCTCGCGGTAAATACTCAAGCTAAGCGTAAAGAATTTAATTCAAATTAAAAATGGTTGATGTTCGACGATAAGTCTCATTTAACATGAATTTTCGTACGTAATGCGAATTTACACATGTTTTGGGTGTCGAAAAACATTTTTTTGATTTGGTGATGGCTATTGAAATGTAGCACTTATTAACGCATTATTTCGCTAAAGGAATTTCTAGTGTTTTTTCGACTGATAGCGCTCTTGTGAATATGTAATTATTTCCGACAGGTTGGTATAAATGAGAGTTTTAATTTTAACTAAAAACTAAGCGGTATTGTTACTCTTCAATAGATTGCCAAAAAATTGATACAATGATGTTGTAGAGAATTGACTGCAGCAAAACTCACTCTATTTCAAACTCTACCGGTATATTGCCCTGTTATATATAGTGCACTGTTTCACTCGTTTCTCAGATCCTTGCGTTGCAAATCAATTGTGATGCTATCCTACAATTTGGTGTCTTTATCGCAATGTGTAAAACGTAAAGAAAGGAATTGAATTCGCTACACTCTGTTAGTGGGTCTGTATTTTTTGTTGATTCTGTGCATGGAGAAACGTTCGCAAAAAGTGCAGTTTCGATGAATAAAATTCGTTGCATATGATATCAAGATCTAACTTGATCTGATTTATTAAGCTTGTACACATTACACAAACAAAAAACTCATGTTTAAACGAGGCAAGTTCACATGGGAAAACACGTGCCGTGCTTGCATTTGAACAATCTTTACATTTGTAGCAGTTTTTTATCCACTGGGTAATGGGACCGATACAATGCTATTCTTTTTTGGATATTATTGTGTATTTTCTCTATGCTGCCATACTCTCTCGTGTTCAAAAGGAACGGAAAAGCGAACGTTATTTTCATAGTTATGATTTCTTCCCGGTTTAGCAAACAGGGACTACATTTTCGTAAATGGATTTTAACCCATTCTTCTTCGCCACTACCCGTATTGCGGAGTATTTATTTTTCGGTTTCAATTATTCTACCAGCGGCCTAGCTGGTTTGGAAAGATTTATTCTTTGATTCGATTACTTTATACGCTTTGGGTTACAAGGGTACGTGAATACTAGCTGTTCAGTAGCCACAGTATAATTTATCAGGCCATATATTAAAGGGTGCAAATTGAGTCATTTTAGGTACTTACAAAAAATGCGTTTTTGTTTTCAGATAACACTATTGAATCTATCTATTAAATATCTATATAAAAGGAAACTGGAAACGATTCAAATGTTCTACTAGTACGAGTACCTACTACCGTAGTGCATCAAATTTCGAACACTTAAGCTATGATGTAACTTCTTGCATTGAAAAATCAACGAAAAATAAATTTTCTCGTTGATCTTGAAAGTTTAACATGTTGTTTATTTCATTATTGTTGTAATTGAGTGCTATTTATATAGATCCAAACATGTTTTGTTTGTGAAATTAACGAGAATTCAGAATTCGGCTTTGATTCAAATTCCGAACACTTCAACGTAATCACTAAGAGATAGATAGGCAAACCGTCTCAACACTGACTGTCACTTCTCTCAACGCCTGCTGGTTCCCTGGAAGTGGTCCTACAGTAAAGAGCTACACATCAGTGGATAAAGGACATTCCAAGGAGCGAAATGGTATATAGTAATCACACTTTTGATTACTCTAGCTGTATTAATGCGATTTTTATTCTGAAGTGTTCGAAGTTTGAGATTGTTCGAAGTTTGAATCAAAACGGTAATTGGTTTTTGAAAATGAACAGAAGGTGAGTATTTTAAAACAGTTTAGCGAAATTCGACTTTAAACTAACAAATGATATCAATTTAAAACGAAACAACTGCATAAACGGACGAAAATTAAAAAAGATATCGTGTTTGAGAACAATAAACACGCTACCCTTTGTATTGAAAATCGAATAGTTTGGTTTTCAAGTAGCCTTCTTCATTAATGAGCATACAAAATTGCGATCATATATTTTAGAGCTCAAATGTAAATAATCGTTGGTAAGCGTTTCTTGCTTCCATACCTAACCTGTTTGAAAAAGTTTTTGAGACTTTTCTTTTGCAAAGTATGAACTAAACTCAACAGTTAGCGGAACTGATGAAACATTCTTTCAGGTGTATTATAAGCGAAGAACGAGTCTCCTATTCAACTTACAGACAGGGAAACTCGTGTGTAAGTAGGAATAAAACAAAACTTTCTAGAAAGTCTTTTATGCCGTGTTCAATTCTATGTATGTCTAATTGTTCAACAATTTAGTCCTTAGGTGAAATCGAGAGTTTGACAGCAGGCATATAACACCCGCCACACCTACTTCTGTTCAAATGTGGCAGCAGACTTTGGCGGCTTTTCTTTCAACAGAATAACTGAAACGTGCTGTCAAAAGGAGAACCTTTTGCTTTGAAGCGTATTTGTAGAGACGACAGACGTTTATGTGGCAGGACGAAAAAAGTACGACTAGGAGCAGAGGAGCACCGCATGCACGATGGCTCGACCAGATCGAATGCAATCAGGGATTGATAAGACGCCTGGTATCATTTCGACGAACAGCCTACAACCGCGCAAAATGGAGTCGAATCCTTGATACTGCTTGAGCCGACTTCAGTCTGTTAGCAGTTACACAGAAAAAAGGTACACAAACTCTTCTATTTTATTTAATCTTTGTGTATCTGTTTCTTTCGGAAAAATGGTTTTTTTCGAGTGAAGTTTGGGGCCATTATCATTTTATTAAAAAAAAAGCCCAAATTATTCCACCTAGCGGTCAGACCCAGCCTTTCACATTCGAACATACTTATTAAGTTATGGTCTGTCAACTTGTTATGCTTTATTTGTTAAAATATATTTACACGAACACTTCAGTTTTCAGAGAAAAATACACCTTGATGATATTTGCTGGATATATTTTTCGCTCTGAATAACAAATTTTTGGTAGCCAACAGTGAAACTTTACCGAACATTCTAAACATAACATTCAAACACATATGAACATGCATTAACACATGTAAATAACATGAAATAAATATGTTTCAAAAATATGACGCGAAATTATTCTTTGATCGTGGTATAATCGAAACGTCACTGTACTAATATTTAGGTTGTACTCGATTTTTTATAGACTCGACTATATATCATTCGATTGGATGTCATTTTAGATTCGATTATTTATAGTAGGTATTAGACACGGTGTGTAGGTTATCTGACCCTATTACCGGTGCCAAATGACAATATTCACGTCCCATCGCGGGCAGCTATCGTAGACCTGCTCCAGGTGCGCCTAGAACGCTTCCTTCTCGCCGCCGGGTCTCCCTTCATGTGGGCAGTGCACGACCAAAAAACCACGAAAGACCACGGGGGGTACAGGGCGTATAAAAAGTGATCAAAATATGACCACGTGGCTTAAGAACGGCCCCTTTTCAGGGGCGGCTGACCCCTGTCTCACCGGGGAACCATCGTATCTGCTTTATTTAAAGTCCCACACTGACACCAGACGTTGATCAGCCGCTCCTAATATTGTTATCAGTCGCTATTCTGGGCCGCGCGGATCGAAATCATGCGTGCCGATAGCTAGCGAGACATCAGCCGCGTTAGATGGACTAAAGCAGGGGGATGCGCTCTCTAACTTACTGTTCAAAATCACCCTTGAAGGTGCAGTTCGAAGAGCAAACGTGCAAAGAAACGGTAAGATCATCACGAAATCTCACATGCTCCTTGGTTTTGCGGATGACAATGATATCATCGATATCGACCATAGGACCGTGGAGGAGGCCTTCGTGCCTTTCAAGAGGAAAGCTTCGAGATTGGGACTCGTGATCAACTCTACCAAAGTAGCTGGTAGGGAGCGTGGAAGTTTTCGTGATGTTGGTACTGAGATTGAATTGGTTGATGAACTCGTTTATTTTGGTATGCTTGTGACATGTAACAACGATATGAGTCGTGAAGGAAACGACCAGTTGCGGCTGCAAACAGGGCCTTCTACGGACTACCTAACCAGCTAAGGTGCCGCAGTTTGTAAACTCGCACAAAACTAGCGCTGTATAAGACGCCGATACTCCCGGTGGCCGTTTACGGGTATGAAGATGGACGCTGAAGGAAGCTGATCGACGAGTGCTCGGAGTTTTTGAGCGTAAAGTTCTGCGGTCGATACTTGGCGGAAAATTGGAAGATGTTGTGTGGCGCAGACGCATGAATCACGAATTGTACCAGGTATACCAATATGCTGATATAGTGAAGGTAATACAGCGGGGCAGGTTTCAGTGGGCTGGACACGAAGCCAGTGTGCCTAACGAGAGAGCCACCAAAACTATCTTCAGTAGAGAACCAGGAAGCGGCCGTCGACTACGTGATAGGCCTCGCACGCGGTAAATGTGCGCGGTGGAAGAAGTTGCACGATCTGGTGGTGTACGAGTAGATCGGAGAACGGCTGCCCAAGGCAGAAGAAGCTGGACATCTCTAATTCGTTCGGCCCTAGTAGACGGTCCGTTAGCAAACAAAGCAAGGTAAAGTAAGCAAGTAATTTTTTGTCAAACACATAACTGTTAAAATGATATCATGAGACAATATCGATAAGTATTCAACTTTATCATGGATTTTTAAGCAAACTTGTCCTTTGGAATTGACGTGTAGGAATGTTGAATAATTTCTTATTGACATATTTTAAAATTCAAGTTGTGGAAGTTACTGGAATTTTTCTTCATGATGGACATAAAAAAGCCTAAGAATTTTAGCTTAGGAAAAATTCTTACTTTTAATAGTTATCGTTGAATGACGCACAGTGGAGCATCTAGAACATCAAACCTGATCAAAATTATTTTTGTTTTGGAAACGTATCATGGATCGAAAATATAGTGTAATAAATAGTTTCGACTAAAAATTTTCATGGAATAACCCACCTTTCAGTGACTTGTTGCTGTTCTGATGATGTATTCCGCATTAAATGGTAGTTTTTTTCTACAATAAATAGATGGGTTTTTATGAATGAAACCTAACTATTTTTTAGATCAGTGTTGTCCGGGGTAAACACTGTTTTGTTTATTAATCAATCTGGACACTCAGAAGAATCGAAAGAGTCACTAGTATTATCATCATTATCCGTGTACGAACATTTCACTTGCAACATTTCCATTGCTTCGAAAGAAAAAGTTTGACCGCCTAGAGCTCGTAATGCAAGTATCCGAATTCAATAGCAATTTATTGGAAACGTCGCGGTTACTGGCTATCCTAGTAAATTTCCGGTACAAGTACAGACGAACATGTTTATTTCTTGCTTCTGCAGCATCTTTAGAAAGAAAATCAATAGAAACAAGAGCGTTCATCATTCTGTGCCGAACACGCATCAGTACTGGACGTGTTTGGTGATCGGTCCGATAGAGTATAAAACAAAAGACGTGTGAACAAGTGTTGGCATTGTTTGCCTGGTCGAGTGAAATAAATCCGGGTTCAAGGTCGTGCCTTTGTGCAACTGTTTCGCATCGTGACTGCCAGCTGGTGCGCAAGCCGATTTGGCTGCTGGCTGGATTGTGCTACAGCAGTGGACGAGACACAAACGAGGAAAAAGAAGAAGCCATCAGTGTCAGCGAGTTGTATCGCTGTGTGGAGTGATCTCACACCTGGCTCGCTGCTGGTGGCTGTTTGGTGCTGCTGTATTGGTGCTGCTGGCTGTAACGGCTGCTACTTCGAACGATCGGACAACCAACCTTACTGGAAGGGAGAAATAAAAAGGTACGTGTTCTTGTCAGCGCTAGTGCGCTAGACTTAGCGCAATGGATGTAGATCCCTCGCCTCCCGCGCCACCATCCCCGAACCCCTCTGACCCTGACCCTTCTGTTACCCCCTCCCCTGTTCATTCTTCAGTCCCCCCTCGCCCCAGGCTTTACCCAGACGGAGCCCAGGGCAGCTATACTGTTTATTTTCGGCCAAAGGCAGGACCGAAATCGAAAAAGTTGAACCTCTTGCAGATTTCTAAAGACCTGACGAAGGAGTACAAGGGCGTGACCGAAATTTCCAAGGTCCGGCCTAACAAGCTCCGTGTCGTGGTCGGTAACCTGAAAGAGGCCAACGATATAGCTTGTTCTGAGCTCTTCACACGCGAGTATCGCGTTTACATACCCGCACGAGACGTGGAGATCGACGGTGTCATAACCGATTCGAGTCTGTCCGTCGAGTGTATACTGCAAAGTGCCAAAGGGTGCTTTAAGAACAAAACGTGTCCCGAAGTAAAGGTGCTCGACTGCAAGCAATTGCGGTCAGCATCGATCATCGGTGGCAAAACAGTATACACTCCGTCAGACTCGTTTCGAGTTACGTTCGCCGGGTCTGCACTACCAAGCCACGTCTCGATCCACCGGGTTCGTCTCCCTGTGAGGCTCTACGTGCCCCGCGTCATGAACTGCCTGAATTGCAAGCAGTTAGGCCATACAGCCGCCTACTGCTGCAATAAGGCACGTTGTGGCAAGTGTGGGGAGTCTCATGCGGAAGATTCTTGCAGTGTTAACGCTGAAAAGTGTATTCACTGCGGAGAAAATCTGCATGAGCTCTCGACATGTGCGGTGTACATGCAGCGCAGGGATAAAATAAAACGGTCTCTCAAAGAGCGTTCAAAGCGTTCCTACGCTGACATGCTGAAGAAGACCGTTACCACTTCTCCCGTTACTTCGAACCCCTTCGATCTGTTGTCCTCTGATGAAACCGATTCTGACGATTCACCAGCGGGAGCGTCTTACGCCAATCCTGGGGAGTCTAGAAAGAGGAAAAATATTTCCTCTCCTAAACTTCC
The DNA here is from genome assembly GCF_029784165.1 of Wyeomyia smithii. Taxonomy (NCBI): domain Eukaryota; kingdom Metazoa; phylum Arthropoda; class Insecta; order Diptera; family Culicidae; genus Wyeomyia; species Wyeomyia smithii. Next base: position 77,720,404 of record NC_073694.1, read on the forward strand.
CAGAAAAGGTCCTAAGATTTCTCAAAGTGAAATGAAAGTTACAAACAAACCAAACAGTGCTGCGGAAAAACCGAAGCAAACTCCTCCTGGGCTGGCAAATTTAAAGTCTCAGAAGGAGTTCCCAGCACTGCCAGGAACATCTAAAACCCCAGTTGCTCCTTTTACACTCCCAGTTGATGAAACAAACTCTGGATTAGTGAAATTTTCTGACATTGTGGACTGGATTTTTGAAACTTTCAATGTACCCGATCCAATTAAAATTTTTCTTACAGCATTCCTCCCAACAGTTAGATCATTTTTGAAGCAGTTGACTGCCCAATGGCCTCTCCTTGCAGCGATTGTATCCTTCGATGCCTAATTCAACTGCGTATATGAAGGATTCTATCTCTGTCTTACAGTGGAATTGTAGAAGTATTTTACCAAAAATTGATTCGTTTAAAGTTTTGATAAATAAAAACAAATGCGATGCATTTTCCCTTTGTGAAACTTGGCTTACTTCAAATATTGATCTCAACTTCCATGATTTTAATATTATTCGCCTTGATCGAGACACCCCATATGGAGGAGTACTTTTAGGGATTAAAAAGTGCTATTCTTTCTATCGTATTAACCTCCCCTCGATTCCAGGCATCGAAGTTGTCGCATGTCAAATGACAATACAAGGTAAAGAGCTTTGTATTGCCTCAATATATATTCCCCCCAGAGCACAGGTTGGGCAACGGCTGCTCTTTGATTTAATAGAACTTCTTCCCTCGCCACGTTTGATTTTGGGAGACTTCAACTCTCATGGCGTGGCTTGGGGTTCCCCATACAATGATAACCGCTCCTCTTTAATCTATAACCTTTGCGATGACTTCGACATGACTATTTTAAACAACGGTGAAATGACACGTATCCCGAAACCTCCAGCGCGCCCAAGCGCTTTGGATCTATCCTTATGTTCGACGTCGCTACGGTTGGATTGCACATGGAAGGTAATCCTCGATCCTCACGGTAGCGACCATCTGCCTATTCTTATTTCAATTACAAACGGGTCAACTCGCATGCGAGCAATTGACATTCCGTATGACCTCACACGGAATGTCGATTGGAAGTTATACGAGGAAATGATTTCAAAAGCGGTCGAGTCGATTCAACATCATTCACCACTTGTAGAATACAACCTCCTCGCGGGCTTGATTCTCGACGCCGCGTTGCAAGCCCAAACGAAGAAATATCCCGGCGTAACGATCAAAGAACGGCCTCCCACTCCGTGGTGGGACCAAGAGTGCTCCGATGTCTACACGCAAAGATCCGACGCGTTTAAGGCCTACCAGACGGGAGGTATACCTGGCGACTATTTACGGTATTCGGAGCTTGATACCAAGCTTAAAAGCTTGGCTAAAGCAAAGAAACTTGGATATTGGCGTCGGTTCGTGAACGAGACGTCGAGGGAGACATCGATGAGCACTCTTTGGAACACAGCCCGAAGAATGCGGAATCGCGTAACGGTCAACGAAAGCGAGGAGTCTTCAAGTAGGTGGATATTTGATTTTGCCAGGAAAGTATGTCCGGACTCTGTTCCTGAGCAAAATATTGTTCGCGATGCGTCTCCGGGCCACGACGCGATAGAATCACCTTTTACGATGGCAGAATTTTCAGTTGCCCTCCTGTCCTGTAACAATAACGCGCCTGGATTAGATAGAATCAAATTCAACTTGTTGAAGAATCTACCCGGCAATGCCAAGAGGCGCTTGTTGAACTTGTTCAATAAGTTCCTGGAGCAAAACATTGTACCACAGGATTGGAGGCAAGTGAAGGTGATCGCCATCCAAAAACCAGGGAAACCAGCTTCTGATCACAACTCTTATAGGCCGATTGCAATGCTATCCTGTATCCGGAAATTGATGGAAAAAATGATACTCCGTCGTTTAGACCATTGGGTCGAATCAAATGGTCTACTATCAGAAACTCAATTTGGCTTCCGCCGTGCCAAAGGGACGAATGATTGTCTTGCGTTGCTTTCAACAGATATTCAGCTGGCGTATGCTCGCAAAGAACAAATGGCGTCTGCGTTCTTGGACATTAAGGGGGCTTTTGATTCCGTTTCTATTGACATTCTTTCGGGTAAACTTCACCGACAAGGATTTTCTCCAATTTTGAACAATTTTTTGCACAATTTGTTGTCCGAAAAGCACATGCATTTTACGCACGGCGATTTGGCAACTTTTCGCATTAGCTACATGGGTCTTCCCCAGGGCTCATGTTTAAGCCCCCTTCTTTACAACTTTTATGTAAATGACATCGACGAATGTCTGGCAAATTCATGCACGATAAGACAACTTGCAGACGACAGTGTAATCTCTGTTACAGGAGCCAAAGCTGCCGATTTGCAAGGACCATTGCAAGATACCTTGGACAATTTGTCTGCTTGGGCTTTACAGCTAGGTATCGAATTCTCTCCGGAGAAGACTGAGATAGTAGTTTTTTCTAGGAAGCATGAACCTGCTCAGCTTCAAACACAATTAATGGGTAAAACGATTTCTCAGGTTTTGGTACACAAATATCTTGGTGTCTGGTTCGACTCTAAAGGCACCTGGGGTTGTCACGTGAGGTATCTGATGAAAAAATGTCAACACAGAGTGAATTTTCTTCGTACAATAACCGGACAATGGTGGGGAGCCCATCCAGGAGACCTCATAAGGCTTTACCAAACAACGATATTGTCTGTTATTGAATACGGGTGTTTCTGCTTCCGCTTCGCAGCAAACACACATTTGATCAAACTGGAGCGAATACAATATCGTTGTTTGCGTATCGCCTTAGGTTGCATGCAGTCGACCCATACGATGAGTTTGGAGGTTTTAGCTGGAGTACTACCATTGAAAAACCGCTTCTGGAGCCTGTCTTCTCGTATTCTAATCAAATGTGAGGTCTTGAACCGTCCCGTGATTGAAAATTTTGAAAGGTTAATCGAACTTAATTCTCAAACCCGTTTTATGACATTGTATTTCAATCACATGTCCCAAAATATTAACCCTTCTTCGAATATTCCAAATCGTGTCGACTTATCAAATACTTCTGATTCTACTGTGTTTTTCGATACATCCACACTTAAATTTTTTTGACGAGTCTCGGTAATTTTTGCCGAGAACGGCACCACTGAGTGCTCGGTTAGAAAAAAAATGACAGCTGTCACATTTTTTCGAAAATCTCGGTTCAACCTAACTGAAGTTTCGGCACAAAATATTAACGAGCCGAAATATCAGTTAGGTGAACCGAGATTCACGAGAAAATATGACAGCTGTCATTATTTTTTTAACCGAGCACTCAGTGGTGCCGTTCTCGGCAATAAATTACCGAGACCCGGCAAAAAATTTTAAGTGTGTCCATGATAGAAGAAACTCGTGGAATCCCGGATCATTTACGCGTGCAGCAGATCCCTAAAATTTTTTCCAATAAATATCGAAACATCAACTGCGACAATATGTACTACACTGACGGATCACTTCTTGATGGGTCCACTGGCTTCGGTATCTTCAATAACAATTTAACCGTCTCCCATAAGCTCGATAATCCTGCTTCTGTTTACGTCGCAGAATTAGCTGCAATTCAGTACACCCTAGGGATTATCGAAAAAATGCCCACGGACCATTATTTCATCTTTACGGACAGTCTCAGTTCCATTGAGGCTCTCCGATCGATGAAAGATGTTAAGCACTCTCCGTATTTCCTGGGGAAAATACGGGAACATCTGAGTGCTTTATCCGAAAAATCTACTCAGATTACCTTAGCGTGGGTCCCTTCTCACTGCTCGATACCGGGTAATGAGAAAGCGGACTCTTTGGCTAAGGTGGGCGCAACAAACGGTGATATTTATGAAAGACCAATTGCCTTTAATGAATTTTTCGCACTTGTACGTCAGAATACGATCATCAGTTGGCAAAATGCTTGGACCAGAGGGGAATTGGGAAGGTGGTTACATTCCATAATCCCCAAAGTATCGACGAACCCGTGGTTCAAGGGGTTGGATGTAGGTCGGGATTTCATTTGCGTGATGTCCCGGCTTATTTTTTTTTTTTTCTTCACATAACATTTATTTGACACGGCACAAATACAATTTAATGTTTAACGGCGCCAATTATATCTGATGACTTAAAAACTAAAGCAAATTTTTTATCCTCGCTGCCGACTACGAGCTGAAATTAAGTCTAACTTAAAACTAGCATGGGATTTCCAATCAGTGTTTTGTTGTTCAATGGTCGTCTGATAATCGTCGAATGGCATGTATGGATTCGTTCTGCTGAGCCACGATGTCTTGAGTTGGGACGGAGGCTCGTAGTCCTTGGGTCCTGGTTCTGTTGTGCGGGGTCTGGTTGCTGGTTTTGTGCTTAAGGTTCAAACGTGTTCTTGTCGTTTTGTTGGGTGTAGACGGAGGGGAACGGGACTAGACTGGGGCGTGGATGGATTTCAGGAAAACGTATATAAGGGACATGTAGGATAGGTCACGGCTCGCCAAGACATCACGAACAGGAACAGCCGGCTGTCTACCCTCGGCCTGCAGGGAAGCTATTAATTTAGACCTGGCGTCACGGTGTACAGGGCATGACCAAACCACATGCTCTATGTCGTGATAACCTTCACCACAGGCACAGATACCACTTTCCCCGAGCCCAACACGACGGAGGAGCGCGTCAAATCTATAGTGATTGGACATAAGCCGGGACATCACGCAAATGAAATCCCGACCTACATCCAACCCCTTGAACCACGGGTTCGTCGATACTTTGGGGATTATGGAATGTAACCACCTTCCCAATTCCCCTCTGGTCCAAGCATTTTGCCAACTGATGATCGTATTCTGACGTACAAGTGCGAAAAATTCATTAAAGGCAATTGGTCTTTCATAAATATCACCGTTTGTTGCGCCCACCTTAGCCAAAGAGTCCGCTTTCTCATTACCCGGTATCGAGCAGTGAGAAGGGACCCACGCTAAGGTAATCTGAGTAGATTTTTCGGATAAAGCACTCAGATGTTCCCGTATTTTCCCCAGGAAATACGGAGAGTGCTTAACATCTTTCATCGATCGGAGAGCCTCAATGGAACTGAGACTGTCCGTAAAGATGAAATAATGGTCCGTGGGCATTTTTTCGATAATCCCTAGGGTGTACTGAATTGCAGCTAATTCTGCGACGTAAACAGAAGCAGGATTATCGAGCTTATGGGAGACGGTTAAATTGTTATTGAAGATACCGAAGCCAGTGGACCCATCAAGAAGTGATCCGTCAGTGTAGTACATATTGTCGCAGTTGATGTTTCGATATTTATTGGAAAAAATTTTAGGGATCTGCTGCACGCGTAAATGATCCGGGATTCCACGAGTTTCTTCTATCATGGATGTATCGAAAAACACAGTAGAATCAGAAGTATTTGATAAGTCGACACGATTTGGAATATTCGAAGAAGGGTTAATATTTTGGGACATGTGATTGAAATACAATGTCATAAAACGGGTTTGAGAATTAAGTTCGATTAACCTTTCAAAATTTTCAATCACGGGACGGTTCAAGACCTCACATTTGATTAGAATACGAGAAGACAGGCTCCAGAAGCGGTTTTTCAATGGTAGTACTCCAGCTAAAACCTCCAAACTCATCGTATGGGTCGATTGCATGCAACCCAAGGCGATACGCAAACAACGATATTGTATTCGCTCCAGTTTGATCAAATGTGTGTTTGCTGCGGAGCGAAAGCAGAAACACCCGTATTCAATAACAGACAATATCGTTGTTTGGTAAAGCCTTATAAGGTCTCCTGGATGGGCTCCCCACCATTGTCCGGTTATTGTACGAAGAAAATTCACTCTTTGTTGACATTTTTTCATCAGATACCTCACGTGACAACCCCAGGTGCCTTTAGAGTCGAACCAGACACCAAGATATTTGTGTACCAAAACCTGAGAAATCGTTTTACCCATTAATTGTGTTTGAAGCTGAGCAGGTTCATGCTTCCTAGAAAAAACTACTATCTCAGTCTTCTCCGGAGAGAATTCGATACCTAGCTGTAAAGCCCAAGCAGACAAATTGTCCAAGGTATCTTGCAATGGTCCTTGCAAATCGGCAGCTTTGGCTCCTGTAACAGAGATTACACTGTCGTCTGCAAGTTGTCTTATCGTGCATGAATTTGCCAGACATTCGTCGATGTCATTTACATAAAAGTTGTAAAGAAGGGGGCTTAAACATGAGCCCTGGGGAAGACCCATGTAGCTAATGCGAAAAGTTGCCAAATCGCCATGCGTAAAATGCATGTGCTTTTCGGACAACAAGTTGTGCAAAAAATTGTTCAAAATTGGAGAAAATCCTTGTCGGTGAAGTTTACCCGAAAGAATGTCAATAGAAACGGAATCAAAAGCCCCCTTAATGTCCAAGAACGCAGACGCCATTTGTTCTTTACGAGCATACGCCAGCTGAATATCTGTTGAAAGCAACGCAAGACAATCATTCGTCCCTTTGGCACGGCGGAAGCCAAATTGAGTTTCTGATAGTAGACCATTTGATTCGACCCAGTGGTCTAAACGACGGAGTATCATTTTTTCCATCAATTTCCGGATACAGGATAGCATTGCAATCGGCCTATAAGAGTTGTGATTAGAAGCTGGTTTCCCTGGTTTTTGGATGGCGATCACCTTCACTTGCCTCCAATCCTGCGGTACAATGTTTTGCTCCAGGAACTTATTGAACAAGTTCAACAAGCGCCTCTTGGCATTGCCGGGTAGATTCTTCAACAAGTTGAATTTGATTCTATCTAATCCAGGCGCGTTATTGTTACAGGACAGGAGGGCAACTGAAAGTTCTGCCATCGTAAAAGGTGATTCTATCGCGTCGTGGCCCGGAGACGCATCGCGAACAATATTTTGCTCAGGAACAGAGTCCGGACATACTTTCCTGGCAAAATCAAATATCCACCTACTTGAAGACTCCTCGCTTTCGTTGACCGTTACGCGATTCCGCATTCTTCGGGCTGTGTTCCAAAGAGTGCTCATCGATGTCTCCCTCGACGTCTCGTTCACGAACCGACGCCAATATCCACGTTTCTTTGCTTTAGCCAAGCTTTTAAGCTTGGTATCAAGCTCCGAATACCGTAAATAGTCGCCAGGTATACCTCCCGTCTGGTAGGCCTTAAACGCGTCGGATCTTTGCGTGTAGACATCGGAGCACTCTTGGTCCCACCACGGAGTGGGAGGCCGTTCTTTGATCGTTACGCCGGGATATTTCTTCGTTTGGGCTTGCAACGCGGCGTCGAGAATCAAGCCCGCGAGGAGGTTGTATTCTTCAAGTGGTGAATGATGTTGAATCGACTCGACCGCTTTTGAAATCATTTCCTCGTATAACTTCCAATCGACATTTCGTGTGAGGTCATACGGAATGTCAATTGGTCGCATGCGAGTTGACCCGTTAGTAATTGAAATAAGAATAGGCAGATGGTCGCTACCGTGAGGATCGAGGATTACCTTCCATGTGCAATCCAACCGTAGCGACGTCGAACATAAGGATAGATCCAAAGCGCTTGGGCGCGCTGGAGGTTTCGGGATACGTGTCATTTCACCGTTGTTTAAAATAGTCATGTCGAAGTCATCGCAAAGGTTATAGATTAAAGAGGAGCGGTTATCATTGTATGGGGAACCCCAAGCCACGCCATGAGAGTTGAAGTCTCCCAAAATCAAACGTGGCGAGGGAAGAAGTTCTATTAAATCAAAGAGCAGCCGTTGCCCAACCTGTGCTCTGGGGGGAATATATATTGAGGCAATACAAAGCTCTTTACCTTGTATTGTCATTTGACATGCGACAACTTCGATGCCTGGAATCGAGGGGAGGTTAATACGATAGAAAGAATAGCACTTTTTAATCCCTAAAAGTACTCCTCCATATGGGGTGTCTCGATCAAGGCGAATAATATTAAAATCATGGAAGTTGAGATCAATACTTGAAGTAAGCCAAGTTTCACAAAGGGAAAATGCATCGCATTTGTTTTTATTTATCAAAACTTTAAACGAATCAATTTTTGGTAAAATACTTCTACAATTCCACTGTAAGACAGAGATAGAATCCTTCATATACGCAGTTGAATTAGGCATCGAAGGATACAATCGCTGCAAGGAGAGGCCATTGGGCAGTCAACTGCTTCAAAAATGATCTAACTGTTGGGAGGAATGCTGTAAGAAAAATTTTAATTGGATCGGGTACATTGAAAGTTTCAAAAATCCAGTCCACAATGTCAGAAAATTTCACTAATCCAGAGTTTGTTTCATCAACTGGGAGTGTAAAAGGAGCAACTGGGGTTTTAGATGTTCCTGGCAGTGCTGGGAACTCCTTCTGGGACTTTAAATTTGCCAGCCCAGGAGGAGTTTGCTTCGGTTTTTCCGCAGCACTGTTTGGTTTGTTTGTAACCTTCATTTCACTTTGAGAAATCTTAGGACCTTTTCTGGGAAGTTTAGGAGAGGAAACACTTTTCCTCTTTCTAGACTCCCCAGGATTGGCGTAAGATGCTCCCGCTGGTGAATCGTCAGAATCGGTTTCCTCAGAGGGCAACAGATCGAAGGGGTTCGAAGTAACGGGAGAAGTGGTAACGGTCTTCTTCAGCATGTCAGCGTAGGAACGCTTTGAACGCTCTTTGAGAGACCGTTTTATTTTATCCCTGCGCTGCATGTACACCGCACATGTCAAGAGCTCATGCAGATTTTCTCCGCAGTGAATACACTTTTCAGCGTTAACACTGCAAGAATCTTCCGCATGAGACTCAATTGCAATTCAGGCAGTTCATGACGCGGGGCACGTAGAGCCTCACAGGGAGACGAACCCGGTGGATCGAGACGTGGCTTGGTAGTGCAGACCCGGCGAACGTAACTCGAAACGAGTCTGACGGAGTGTATACTGTTTTGCCACCGATGATTGATGCTGACCGCAATTGCTTGCAGTCGAGCACCTTTACTTCGGGACACGTTTTGTTCTTAAAGCACCCTTTGGCACTTTGCAGTATACACTCGACGGACAGACTCGAATCGGTTATGACACCGTCGATCTCCACGTCTCGTGCGGGTATGTAAACGCGATACTCGCGTGTGAAGAGCTCAGAGCAAGCTATATCGTTGGCCTCTTTCAGGTTACCGACCACGACACGGAGCTTGTTAGGCCGGACCTTGGAAATTTCGGTCACGCCCTTGTACTCCTTCGTCAGGTCTTTAGAAATCTGCAAGAGGTTCAACTTTTGCGATTTCGGTCCTGCCTTTGGCCGAAAATAAACAGTATAGCTGCCCTGGGCTCCGTCTGGGTAAAGCCTGGGGCGAGGGGGGACTGAAGAATGAACAGGGGAGGGGGTAACAGAAGGGTCAGGGTCAGAGGGGTTCGGGGATGGTGGCGCGGGAGGCGAGGGATCTACATCCATCGCGCTATGTTTAGCGCACTAGCGCTGACAAGAACACGTACCTTTTTATTTCTCCCTTCCAGTAAGGTTGGTTGTCCGATCGTTCGAAGTAGCAGCCGTTACAGCCAGCAGCACCAATACAGCAGCACCAATACAGCAGCACCAATACAGCAGCACCAAACAGCCACCAGCAGCGAGCCAGGTGTGAGATCACTCCACACAGCGATACGACTCGCTGACACTGATGGCTTCTTCTTTTTCCTCGTTTGTGTCTCGTCCACTGCTGTAGCACAATCCAGCCAGCAGCCAAATCGGCTTACGCACCAGCTGGCAGTCACGATGCGAAACAGTTGCACAAAGGAACGACCTTGAACCCGGATTTATTTCACTCGACCAGGCAAACAATGCCAACACTTGTTCACACGTCTTTTGTTTTATACTCTATCGGACCGATCACCAAACACGTCCAGTACTGATGCGTGTTCGGCACAGAATGGATGTCCCGGCTTATGTCCAATCACTATAGATTTGACGCGCTCCTCCGTCGTGTTGGGCTCGGGGAAAGTGGTATCTGTGCCTGTGGTGAAGGTTATCACGACATAGAGCATGTGGTTTGGTCATGCCCTGTACACCGTGACGCCAGGTCTAAATTGATAGCTTCCCTGCAGGCCGAGGGTAGACAGCCGGCTGTTCCTGTTCGTGATGTCTTGGCGAGCCGTGACCTATCCTACATGTCCCTTATATACGTTTTCCTGAAATCCATCCATGCCCCAGTCTAGTCCCGTTCCCCTCCGTCTACACCCAACAAAACGACAAGAACACGTTTGAACCTTAAGCACAAAACCAGCAACCAGACCCCGCACAATAGAACCAGGACCCAAGGACTACGAGCCTCTGTCCCAACTCACGACATCGTGGCTCAGCAGAACGAATCCATACATGCCATTCGACGATTATCAGACGACCATTGAACAACAAAACACTGATTGGAAATCCCATGCTAGTTTTAAGTTAGACTTAATTTCAGCTCGTAGTCGGCAGCGAGGATAAAAAATTTGCTTTAGTTTTTAAGTCATCAGATATAATTGGCGCCGTTAAACATTAAATTGTATTTGTGCCGTGTCAAATAAATGTTATGTGAAGAAAAAAAAAAAAAAAGAGCGTTCATAATTAAAACGGCTCCATGAATCAATACTTTATAGAAAGTAGGAGTCGTTGGATGCCAAGGATAAAGCCGAATATAGAACTGAGCAGTTTTGAGAGCGTAATCTGCGAACATTGATGTATCTATGTCTTCGAACAATGGAGGCAACACTGCTGGAAGCTGAAAAGTCGAAAATTTTTGATGATTTTTACAACGATTTAACTCATGAGTTCGGACTGATTCGGATGATATAATACCACCAGTTTGACCAGAAACATACAGGCTTTCATTTGCAATTGACTGTTTACATTGAAACTCATTGATACTTTACTTACTTCATATAATATGTCACATAAAAATCTCATTTACAGCATTTTTGTGTTTATTAAAATGCTCCCTGGCAATATCTAGACTATTTTTAAGTCTTCTAAGTTTACAGGTTGATTAAACTAACCTTCTTTGACAAAATCCATAGTTCTTTCGATGATAAATCACTACGTTGCACTTGATTGTCCTGAAAAACAGTGAACGGTACGGGAGCATCAAATGCAACTACAGAAAGCTAAAATTTCATCGATTCCAACCAGCTATAACAACGGGTAACAATACTTCCAGATGCTCATGAGCTGTCAAAAGATCCAGTAGGTGTCACACTTCAAAATGAGACTATGCAGAACATGGTTAAAAAACTTTTGCTTTTTTGACTTTTGATCAGGTTTTTACTTGATTTACTCCTATGTGTGACGGTGCGAAATGCCAAGCAGATTGAGTCGAAACTATCGTTCGTTCGCTTTAGAATACTTCGGTAGCTCGGACCGCCTTGAAGCAAGTATCTCAACTGCTTCCAATTTCAAATGCTGTGAACTTTTGCTCAAGATGCCAGATAGGTTGATACACTCTATATATATTCCGTATATTCTATATATATATATATATATATATATAAATATTCCGAATCGTTTACTTCAAGCAAATACATAGATTGTTACTGAGCTTCGGTCGTCCATCCAAGCAAGGAAATTGTTTAAATATTTACACCATTTCCCAGCGTTTATTTTATTCACAGAGTACAGGGTTTCTTATTCGCATTGCTTTTGGACAGTATGCGAATGAGTGCTTGATTTGCATTCATTTAGCTCGATATGCTTTTTGGTCGGATTGAAGTGGGTTTCTGTTTGCTTTTGTTCAATGACTATTCGTATGTGGTCATGGCGCACATGTAATTTTACCTAGAATTAAAGTTGGCAGTTGAATGCAGTGGGCAATTAAAATTTAAGTAGTTTGGTAGGCCAATTACCAGTGAAATAAAGTATAAAAATCTGTAGAGAAGTGCGAAACACATTCGAGGTCCAGATTCGAAAATAAATTTAGGTTTTTTATTACTAAATTGTTTTTGATCGGTCTAGAATGTCAGATCACAGTTGGCAACTTTTTTTCTAACTCTTGTCATTATTGTGGGACGCGTAGGCGCTCAGAGAATGAAAAAGAAAAATGAAAATTCAGACAATTTTCTAAAAGTCCTGTTTCAACTACTTTTCTCTATTTCTTGTCTTTTTTTTCAGATATACCGATTTATAAAAAAAAAATACTTCCGCTTTTTTTAAATATTACTCTAAATAAATTGTTGAAAAATGAACTATGCAAAGTGGGTTAGTTTAGTAAGGCGCACACACTCACAAAGTTTTATGCTATTATGAGATGATGCCACCAACATCTGGACATTTTTTTTATTAATTCAAATTAATCACAGCTATCTAAACTAACATGTGCACAGTTCGGCCACTTTATAATATAAGTGCATCATGGAAGATGAACAGTGGTGTGTTTGATTTAAATGTCGTTTTGTTTCTTGGAGAAATTGACTGCCTGGCTTTTTAAGCACGTGAGTGCTTCTGAACAAATTTGACACTGTGGACGAAATATTTTCTACGCCGTTTAATCGCCTCACGCTTTCCCACTCATTTCTAGGTGTAGGGTAGAGCGTGGCTAGTTGGTTACGGGGTAAGTTGGTCAACGAGAATATCTTTGAATCTACGTCTCAAAAAAATCGTGTAATATGGGTGATATGTAGCGGATAACCAGAGAAACTAAATGTCAAAGTAAGGTACAGTTACAATATATACGTATATTAAACACAGGTTGGTGCCAAATTGGCAAATTGGCTACGCGGTTTTCGAGTTTAAACTTCTTATTCTTTGTTAGTTTTAAGTTGTGTAAAACAAATTTTCGCCAAACTTTTATTTTCATATATTTTAAGTAATTTTCATATTTAATACATGAGGGACTAGTTGGTCACATACTAGAGGGGCTGGTTGGTCCTATGCATCTTATCAATGAATTCAAGTAACCAAGTAAGGCGTCGTACACAAGTTACGTAACGCTACAAATCTAGATTTCAGACCCCCTCCCCCTCTATGTAACGATAGGTAACGTTCATAATATTCCCTACAACTAGTTAGAGAACATTTTGACCAAAAATGACCAACTAGCGCCTACAATATACAAATGGAAATTTGTTTGTTAATATGAATAGTAAAACTAGAATAAATTAAACCTGAATAGTAACATGAAACATCCATCGCCAACGGTACGCTTCGTCGTTAACAGTGTCTGAGAATTTTTATATTTCCCTGCATCCGATGCCATTAGGAACGTTGACAGCGATACAGCAGCCTCGGAGTTTAGAATATATGTTAATTTGCACGTTTCTTTTTAGGTCAACATAACGCATTCCAGCTAAGATTTCGTTGTAGGCATGTAGTCAGTCGCTGCATTCATATGACTTTAGCTAGATTCAGTGACATCACAAGCTAGGTTGGTTTTCTTATGCTTCCCGATTCATTTTGTTGAAGACATGTGGAAACCCTATTGAAGAATTAAAGCCTACTGTGAATAAGGACACGTTAAAGATGTCGAATTGTCACCGTTCGTACTATTCATCCGAAGAAACGCTTTCGATGTACGAGTGCGAACTATAATAATACCAAATAAAGTTCATTCTGATAAGAGGCGGCTTTGTTGTTATCAGCTAGAATAGGAGATACCAAAACAAATACATGCTGTGGGATGGGCTTCAGAGCATGCGCAGCGTTACACGTGCATTTTGCCTTTGAAGCCTTCGTGCCCTTTTCGAATGTTCATCTTCGTAGCGAGAGAACAGTTAGAAGCTTACAAGGACGATGAGAGTTGGATGCTGAACACTGTCCCCAAAAGTGTGGTGCATCCTTGGTGCTGCTAGTAGCAGTTTGTGAGTGAGTCTCGTATCTGCATCACTGTCGGTCGCGTATTTTTGAGCTAGAGTGGTTGCATGGGAGGTTAACGTCAAAGTTAGATTAGGCAGTTTATGGCACAGTAATAATAATTATGTGATCTGATACCTATCTAAATTTTAAGTGAACGCGGCTGGAACGGATTTCTTTCTTAAATTGTGTTCACTAGCATGGGCGGTTTTGGTGATATAACAATAGACCGTTGGCTGTAAACGACACTGGGAAGAGATTTTTCCCACGGATAGGTCAAGTGATGTAAGAACGTATTTGTCAAAAAGTGAACGTGTTTCTAGTGCTATCCCACTCACGCAGCAGTCGAGATCAATCGTCGAAAACAATATTTCTTTCGAATAAGAGTGTCACTAAAAAACTAGGAGAATAGAGTCAAACATCAGAGTGCTTCAGCATCCACCCATCGGGTGTCTAGCAGCTGGTATTTCATTGTGTGTTTGTTAAGGGAGTTCGAAAGTGCGCACTGTGGGCTATGTATTAGTATCCTGGCTAGAGAATTACGGGTCAGGTTTGAGCGCGCCCGAAAGTCTGCTCAAATCGGGCGTGTATGAATCAGTTTGCCCGAGATCCTCGCCGCAGTTGGACGGCTTGCTAAGAACCAATACCCATGGAGGGTGTCTGTCAGGGTTGGAACCAGAAACAAATAAAACAAAGATATAATGGTTGATAGTAGTGATTAATATTTCTTGACTAAACCTGCTGCCAAGTTACGTGCAGATTTTTGACTATGTCTAGATGCAGTTTTCGAACGACAGTAAAATTGATGTGAAGACTTTCTGCTCGTTTCTTAGATTGTTAGCTGTAAAACCAAGTTACCAAGCGTAAAAGAGTTCGCGTGTGTTGGTCTCATTACGGTGGAATTAAAAAATTGTTTAAACCCGGAAAAGCGCTACCAGATAGCAACAACTACACACAAGTTGGCTAATGTTAGCTGCGTGATTTTCATCGCCACTGTGTTGCAGGTATATGGGGTTAAAGTTGGATGCATGCAAAATTAGAATACCAAATATCTTGAGCTGTGCAAGCAGAAAGTGAAGTTATAGTAAAGGAGAATTCAACACGCAAGTAGCCACAAGTTATGCAGTGGTAAATTGCATCCCCTTATCACGGACGGCGTAACCGAAGTTGAAAGGATATAATATTTGGAGTGGAACGTGTGGTATGGTGTAAGAAAATTTGATTTTTTAAAATTGTGCATGATAATACAGAAGAGTGAATTTGCAGACCCAAGCACACACAAGGGATTATGAACGCTATTGGTAAGCGTTTGGGTGCGGATAAAAGTGTACCATTTTGTTCTATGTCGATTCTAACATTGGAGTCCTAGTTCGGCAGCTTATAAAGGAAATTGAATGTGCATAGTTACCAGTGCTAGTGTTTTTTTCATGTTCGATCATCAACACAACAAACTAATTGATATTTGTGCTACTGGTTAAAATATCCATGGACGATTGAGGTAAGCACTAAACACTTGCGAGATGAAATTTTAGGATTTTAGGGGTTTATTAAAGCGTTTTAAAAGTGCGATTATTTACTCGCGTTTCCGTAGTATGTATATACTTCTCCGTAAGCCGTGTCTCATGAAATTATTGTGACAAGATATTCTAACTATATTTTTATAGAACGTCAGATAATATTTTGCGTTTTCTATTAGAACTATATAGTGAGTTTTTTTTGATAATTTTCAATCTTCAATTGCTTCATGTTTTAAGCATAAATGTTCCTTCCTCATGATGATGAAAAAATATACATTTGTGTAAACGTTTGTGAATGTTTTAAGAAGGTTATCTTCTACACTTGCACTAATTTGCTCAGACATATGAAGAAGGTTTATATTCTCGATTCATG
Source organism: Wyeomyia smithii (assembly GCF_029784165.1). Lineage (NCBI taxonomy): Eukaryota > Metazoa > Arthropoda > Insecta > Diptera > Culicidae > Wyeomyia > Wyeomyia smithii. Next base: position 77,736,076 of record NC_073694.1, read on the forward strand.
ATTATAACAAAAATACGAAATACGTTTTTGTTGACCATGTATCAACACTGGTTTGACCTAGAACTCAAATTGAAAATAAATGAAAGGTTATTGATTTTTAACTGCTCCTCTAAATTTTGGTGTCCTTTGCAACCTCGGATGTGCAAAAAGCTTCAGAGACTTGAATGAAGTTTCCCCGTAAACAAACGTAGAAGCGACGAACCTGGCTATCTCCGTCCTTTGATTTATTCAAAACATGGTAATAAATCTCCGTGGTTGTGAAAATAACCACAAGTGTGTAATATTGATTAAATATATTCTAATGAATGTTTGATTGTTGCTAGAGAATCACAAATAACTTACAAAAAAAGCATATTTTCATAAAAAAATGAAATCAGCCAAACTCAATTTTAAAATTTCTTAAAAACGAATGTGTTTAAATATATATAAAATAGTTGCCTTGGAAATCTTTTCAGCCATTCTGTAAATTTTGGAGCCCCTAGTGTATGTAGAAGTGCTTCAAAATGCCTCACAGTAGGTGCTCGCCGGGTTTTGCGGCTTTTACATTGGCTTGCGGGAAATATCATTTGAGTCTTTGAAAACGTTTTCCTTTCTCGTGGTACTAAAATTCACAGGAATGGTCTTTCATTTTTTCCTGTTTGAACTCTAGGGCAATCTAGCGTTATTCTCATAAAATTTGAAATTGAAAAAGTTTCTTGGAATTTAATTCTAAGAAAAAATTTGTCTTACGTTTCTCCATACAAAATTTTTAGCATAGTATCGAGTTTCAATAAAAATGATTTCTAAAGGAAAATTCGATTTGTTTTTGTGATAATATAAACGTGTTTTTTTTTTCAAAACATAAATTCGAAATAACTTGTAATGGATGCATTAAGAAAGTTGACTTCATTTTTTTGATAATTTTCAATCTTCAATTGCTTCATGTTTTAAGCATACGAATAAACTGAAAACACAAAAAAATCGCTAAATGTTGTTTCTTATCGAAAAACTCAAGACAACAACTTTTAAAATTAAGTGGTCCAAAATTCGACTTTTTTCCAAATATTCCTTGTTTAAAAACTTGTTATTTTTGAATCGTTTGACCAATTTTGAATTTTTTGCTGGCAAATTGAGAGCAATCAGTGAGCTAACTGTATTTTAAATACTTTTTTAATAACTATGTCGAAAATAATACAAACTGTTTTTTTTTTTTGCTATTTTGGAGGGTTCTAGACCCAGGAAACTCTATCGTTTCACTTTTTTCGGATTTCCCGGCCTTCACACACAGTATTAAATTTTGAGGCATATATTGAGGATGGAACTCTTTTAAACTTATATAAGATGTGTCTCCTGCAAGCCTCGTATCAACCAAGCACCTCCATTGAAGAATTACAGCTGCCTCTTTCGATGGAGGCGCCTGGTCGAATTTTTTGTTAAAACAAACCAAAGCAAAAACGAAAGTTCAATACATAGCTAATGAGATGTTGAGATAATACACAGCTGGAAGGGGTGTACAAGCACAAAACAAATGTAGTCTAAAATGTTTATTAACCTGCGTGTTGAGCAAAAGTACAACACAAGATTTGTAACTGCTTTTTATACTATTGGCAAGACAAATTGCAATACAGTTGTTACACTACCTGAATGGGTTTGCCGCTCGCATTTTACCTCTTCGATAATTGAAGTTGACTTTAAAAATAACAAAAATTGAATGTTGGAACCGTGCCATTCGCCCAATTAGCGATTGCTGCTTGACTTCAACTTAGCCCAGAAATGTTTAGTGGAAGATGATTGTTTGTGACTTTCCAATAAATCGTGCAACTTTGCGTTAATTTTTTTTCGGGTTCACGTAACGTATTCCCCATTGTCATCTACGATTCTACTTGAGCACTATTTGCCCATATCATGGCTTTGACAGAATGAGTCTGTTTATTCCTGAACACATCCAACGTGTAAATTAGGTATGCAAAAAGTGACCCAATAACTAGCAGACTCGTAGATTTGTAGGATGAAACTAGGCGTAAAATACCATTTAAATGTGATATGTTACAGTGAATAACTCTTTGTGTTTCCTATATTACCATTCGTGAAATTGTTTACAAGTTCTTCTTCACTTGACTATCATAAGGTTTAGACTGACGAATGGCATAAATGGTATAATTTTTCAAAAATTGCTTTTGTCTGGAAGGTTTTGTTATCTACCACTATTGAAAAACTCAGCGCACTGAAGTTTAAATTTGACTTATTTTTATATTCAAGCGAAAAAAAACTCTGTCCTAGGACTCCTAGTAAAGGGTTATTTACCCTGTTTATTCATGCAAATTATATCACCCATAAATTGTGATGTATAAACATTTATAGGATGTCAGCTATGGTGCATTAATGCAAGCATCTTTTCCTTTGGACAAAACGTTTGGTCGTTTGATAACTGTGATTACATGCTGTGAAATTATAAAAAAATAATCGTCAAAGAACTTCCACTACTGGTTTTAAACACCTAAACCATTTGTTGTATTTTAGTCAAGAAACGCAAAACTTAGGCATTAAAAACCAATGAGTTTTACAAATGAATACAATTTTCAAAAGCACTTATTAAAATGAATAAACGGACTATTCATCAATAGAAATATTTCATCACAGATATAAAAACATAAATGTTCCTTCCTCATGATGATGAAAAAATATACATTTGTGTAAACGTTTGTGAATGTTTTAAGAAGGTTATCTTCTACACTTGCACTAATTTGCTCAGACATATGAAAAAGGTTTATATTCTCGATTCATGATTATAACAAAAATACGAAATACGTTTTTGTTGACCATGTAGCAACACTGGTTTGACCTAGAACTCAAATTGAAAATAAATGAAAGGTTATTGATTTTTAACTGCTCCTCTAAATTTTGGTGTCCTTTGCAACCTCGGATGTGCAAAAAGCTTCAGAGACTTGAATGAAGTTTCCCCGTAAACAAACGTAGAAGCGACGAACCTGGCTATCTCCGTCCTTTGATTTATTCAAAACATGGTAATAAATCTCCGTGGTTGTGAAAATAACCACAAGTGTGTAATATTGATTAAATATATTCTAATGAATGTTTGATTGTTGCTAGAGAATCACAAATAACTTACAAAAAAAGCATATTTTCATAAAAAAATGAAATCAGCCAAACTCAATTTTAAAATTTCTTAAAAACGAATGTGTTTAAATATATATAAAATAGTTGCCTTGGAAATCTTTTCAGCCATTCTGTAAATTTTGGAGCCCCTAGTGTATGTAGAAGTGCTTCAAAATGCCTCACAGTAGGTGCTCGCCGGGTTTTGCGGCTTTTACATTGGCTTGCGGGAAATATCATTTGAGTCTTTGAAAACGTTTTCCTTTCTCGTGGTACTAAAATTCACAGGAATGGTCTTTCATTTTTTCCTGTTTGAACTCTAGGGCAATCTAGCGTTATTCTCATAAAATTTGAAATTGAAAAAGTTTCTTGGAATTTAATTCTAAGAAAAAATTTGTCTTACGTTTCTCCATACAAAATTTTTAGCATAGTATCGAGTTTCAATAAAAATGATTTCTAAAGGAAAATTCGATTTGTTTTTGTGATAATGTAAACGTGTTTTTTTTTTCAAAACATAAATTCGAAATAACTTGTAATGGATGCATTAAGAAAGTTGACTTCATTTCATTTGAAATGACTGTCGTCGTGTGAATCGTTTGAAATCTTTGGAAAACAAATGTTTTGAATAATGTTTAAATTGAATAGTAATGAAAAACCAAAACATTTTCTTCAATTAAAAAATTTTCTCTCTTTTCTCCATCCTAGACTTTTTACTTTTTCAAAATTCTCTGGAAAAAAGAAGAAACAATTTAACTCTTTTATATTGTAAAACAAACAAATCCTAACAATTAAAATTACAAATTTCTAACAGTGTTGAGAAGTCACCATTTGTGAATGGCCACATAAACTCATTAATAATAGCTACATACTAATATCTATCATAAATACCTGAGCTACTAATACTAATACACCTTATTTAAAAAATAGTGTTTGTTCGAAGTTTTTGCAATAATTTTTTTTGTAGTGTATAATTTTTAATTGGCTAGTTTTGTCCCTCACAATTCATTCATTCAGTCCACTCTTAGAAAATTCTTTGCAACCAAACGATTCTGAGCTGCAATACTTCGAATAGAAGCTATGCCAAAATGCACACGCCCTTAAACCCTTAAATGCGCAATGTTGTTTGAAAACAACACTACTAAAAACGTTTTAAAATACATATATTTAGTATTTTTTAGAAATATAATTCATTGGAACAGCTCTCTAGACTCTAACGAAGAAAACTTAACAGCTGGAAGTGCTGTATTTTAATGTTTTGTTTTTATTTTTGCTGTCATAATCTCGGAAACGAAAAAAAACATGGCGAAATTCCCGACTGGTGCTGACAGTCTTCGTAAATGAATTTTAAAATAAGGTTAGTGGTTAGTGAAAATGTCTGAATTATCAGTAATTATACTAACAAAAGGTCAATCTTACAGTTACTGTTAACAAAAGTAATTGTTTCGACTTTATTCTGCGATAAAGTCACAGTGTTGTTTAAAAACAACATGGTAATATTTGCACATTGAAAAGTAAATCTTTCAATTTTTTTATGCATATTGGTTAGTTTTAGAGCAGTAAAACTGTTGAACAAAAAATTTATGTTTTCAGATTTTTTTTTAATGTCGTGAGCATTTAAGGGTTAATCGACCATTTTTATTGTGGCTGAAAATTTTCACAGATGTTTCTTTAGTGACTTGAGATCGTCTTGTGCTTTTATTATTTTTTTTTTTGAATTACGACTAATTTCTGAAAAGAGTTTATGTAAAATAAAAAGGCAACACCGTCAAACTAGTTGGCTCACCGCACTTAAATAAAATAATATACATTTTTTGTTTACTTACTGCTCTTGGAAATCATTTAAAATCTGTAAAAAGTACTGGTACTATGGTAGCACGGTATTGTCCGAAATATATAAAAAAACGTTAAGAAATTTTAAAGAAACATCATTTTGATTTGTGAAACAAGAGGCACAAAGAAAAGTTCTATTAAAATTATACTGCATCATATTCCAGAAGATTCTTCATCAAAGAGCAAAGAGACATCATTCACACTCATTTACGCACATTCATACACAGCCATCAACATGTGTCAATGTTGGTGCAAGGCACTGATAGTGTGTGTAATAGACTAAACTCGTCTGCATGCCCGCATCAAACCACGACTTCATTACTGTTCTTAGGAATTTTTGTTCAGTGAAAAGTTTCGTCATTACGCCATCGTTATGTTTTCTTGTTTAGATGAGATTTGTAAGTATATGTTTTCTTTTGACTTATTAAATCAGTTCGCTAAAGTTACAAGCCAAATTATATAATTACGCACAACAGTCAAATTGAGTAAAAAGTAGACGAATACAATTTTTCTTCAATGCACGAAAACATTTGAGAAGAGTACATCGTTATTAGTATAGTGCATAAAGATTGCAGAAAACGACTTTATCACTTTTCCACTAAATTCCACAATATTTTAAATAATATATAAATGCACATACAGTTCATGAAGTCACGAGTAAGCTTGATCAAATGCATGAAGGATTTGGCCGGCTGAAGTAAAATGCACACATCGGCACAGCTGAATATTTCGGCTGCCAGCATACCGGGCTATTTTCGCGATGTTTTTATAATTTTTTCCTAGTCCCTTAGGAAGTTTTATGTCTATCTAATAATTTAATATTAGAACATATTTTTATATCAGAAACATGCTACAAAATATCTGACTGTTTTTTGTGATATTCGGTAATTTCAGGCTATAGTTGAAAAAATATTAATTGGTGTGTGCAAAAAATGCTTTCATTTGTTTTCTGTGCAAAATATTTTGTTTTGGATCGCTTTTTGCGGAAAATATTGTGACTTTTGCTATGCGGAACATTAAGATGGAAAAATGGGTGCTTCTTGTTGTGAATATTTTTGATCAGCTTTTTAAACACCTTTAATGCTAGAAAAGTAAATAAAAAATTGAACGATCAAGTTTTGATAGACGAAGTTTAACTTTACCGAAAAAAACAATATTATTGTTTTCATTTTCAGCACTTAAAACATGTTTTTTTCGGGAAAAACGGTCCAGTTTGCACTGAAAATAATATACTTATAAAAACGATCGTTCGGATACCCGGCACACTTCTAAATTTATGGAAAAATATAAGTTTTTTCATTTAACTTGATCTGCTGCGTCGCAATTTTAAACACCGCAAACCTCTGCCAGAAAAAAACGTTTCGGAAAAACGGCCATTATTCTCCAAATAATTGGTATTTCTTATGAACAAACGCGTTTTGTTGTTGTTGAATAACTGAACTCACAGAAAATTACTGCCTTTGTGCAATCAAAAAAAATCCAAATTTTGCTCTTTTTTCTCGGGCAAAAAAGTATATAACCCCTTTTTCATCAAAAACTTTTTGATTCGAAATATCCATACGAATATCATCAAATCAAAATCATTGTTATACAAATATTGAAACTAAACTATTGTTCGCTCTTCGATTTACTGCAAACCGCAATAAGAAGGATAATGAACACGCGAAAGCTAAAAGGTCATGATGGGGTATGCATTGATTACGTAACGCAAATTTTGGTCAATATGAAACCCTTCTTTTTTACCCTCTTAGCAAGTTTTGTCACATATTAAACATTCTACCTACGTCGAAGTACGTAATGTCGTGATTGCCTCCCTCCACCCGAGTAAAAATAGTTTTCGCGCTGTTCTCCTTACTCATTGATTAATTTCAATTATTTTCTTTCTAAAAGAAAAAAACATCAACCTCTTCTAAGTAACTACAACTTCGATTTTGAAGGTGGTTTTTGAATGCTTCAATCGGATATACTTCAGCAGCCTCAAGTGTATCAAGTGATACTTCTTTCATATCCACGTCATCTACTATCCACGAGAATCAGCTTTCCCTGCTGAAATCTTGCAGTAACCTGTTTCTGAAGATTTTTTTGCTGTTTTTGTTAGATTGAGGGTGTTCTGTCGAATTTTTCACTGAAACGAAAATAGAGGATGTCACAGTAATCGATTGAAGGCTGCTATTGACGTCTGTGCTTGGCGTGCTCGCCTTAAAATTTTACAACAATTTTAAATAACCATCGTGACAATTTAAGTCGTATTTTGTAGTTCAATGGTCGTTTAATAATCGTCAAATGGCATGTATGGATTCGTTCTGCTGAGCCACGATGTCGTGAGTTGGGACAGAGGCTCGTAGTCCTTGGGTCCTGCCCTCTGCCAGAAAAAAACGTTTCGGAAAAACGGCCATTATTCTCCGAATAATTGGTATTTCTTATGAACAAACGTGTTTTGTTGTTGTTGAATAACTGAACTCACAGAAAATTACTGCCTTTGTGCAATTAAAAAAAAAATCCGAATTTTGCTCTTTTTTTCTCGGGCAAAAAAGTATATAACCCCTTTTTCATCAAAAACTTTTTGATTCGAAATATCCATACGAATATCATCAAATCAAAATCATTGTTATACAAATATTGAAACTAAACTATTGTTCGCTCTTCGATTTACTGCAAACCACAATAAGAAGGATAATGAACACGCGAAAGCTAAAAGGTCATGATGGGGTATGCATTGATTACGTAACGCAAATTTTGGTCAATATGAAACCCTTCTTTTTTACCCTCTTAGCAAGTTTTGTCACATATTAAACATTCTACCTACGTCGAAGTACGTAATGTCGTGATTGCCTCCCTCCACCCGAGTAAAAATAGTTTTCCGCTGTTCTCCTTACTCATTGATTAATTTCAATTATTTTCTTTCTAAAAGAAAAGAACATCAACCTCTTCTAAGTAACTACAACTTCGATTTTGAAGGTGGTTTTTGAATGCTTCAATCGGATATACTTCAGCAGCCTCAAGTGTATCAAGTGATACTTCTTTCATATCCACGTCATCTACTATCCACGAGAATCAGCTTTCCCTGCTGAAATCTTGCAGTAACCTGTTTCTGAAGATTTTTTTGCTGTTTTTGTTAGATTGAGGGGGTTTTGTCGAATTTTTCACTGAAACGAAAATAGAGGATGTCACAGTAATCGATTGAAGGCTGCTATTGACGTCTGTGCTTGGCATGCTCGCCTTAAAATTTTACAACAATTTTAAATAACCATCGTGACAATTTAAGTCGTGTTTTGTTGTTCAATGGTCGTTTAATAATCGTCGAATGGTATGTATGGATTCGTTCTGCTGAGCCACGATGTCGTGAGTTGGGACAGAGGCTCGTAGTCCTTGGGTCCTGGTTCTATTGTGCGGGGTCTGGTTGCTGGTTTTGTGCTTAAGGTTCAAACGTGTTTTTGTCGTTTTGTTGGGTGTAGACGGCGCGGAACGGGACTAGACTGGGGCATGGATGGATTTCAGGAAAACGTATATAAGGGTCATGTAGGGTAGGTCATGGCTCGCCAAGACATCACGAACAGGAACAGCTGGCCGTCTACCTCTGGCCTGAAGGGAAGCAACAAGTTTAGACCTGGCGTCACGGTGAACAGGGCATGACCAAACAACGTGCTCTATGTCGTGATAACCTTCACCACAGGCACAGACACCGCTTTCTTCGAGCCCAATACGACGGAGATGCGCGTCAAATCTATAGTGGTTGGACATAAGCCGAGACATCACGCAAATGAAATCCCGACCTACATCCAACCCCTTGAACCACGGGTTCGTCGATACCTTGGGAATTATGGAATGTAACCACCTTCCCAGTTCCCCTTTAGTCCATGAATTTTGCCAACTGATGATCGTATTCTGACGTACAAATGCGAAAAATTCATTGTAAGCAATTGGTCTTTCATAAATATCGCCGTTTGTTGCACCCACCTTAGCCAAAGAGTCCGCTTTCTCATTGCCCGGTATCGAGCAGTGAGAAGGGACCCACGCTAAGGTAATCTGAAACGATTTTTCGGATAAAGCACTCTGATGTTCCCGTATTTTCCCATGAAATACGGAGAGTGCTTATCGATCGATCGATCGGAGAGCCCCAATGGAACTGAGACTGTCCGTAAAGATGAAATAATGGTCCGTGGGCATTTTTTCGATAATCCCTAGGGTGTACTGAATTGCAGCTAATTCTGCGACGTAAACAGAAGCAGGATTATCGAGCTTATAGAAGACGGCTAAATGATTATTGAAGATACCGAAGCCAGTGGACCCATCCAGAAGTGATCCGTCAGTGTAGAACATATTGTCGCAGTTGATGTTTCGATATTTATTGGAAAAATTTTTAGGGATCTGCTGCACGCGTAAATGATCCGGGATTCCACGAATTTCTTCTATCATGGATGTATCGAAGAACACAGTAGAATCAGAAGTATTTAATAAGTTGACACGATTTGGAATATTCGGAGAAGGGTTAATATTCTGAGACATGTGATTGAAATACAACGTCATAAAACGGGTTTGAGAATTGAGTTCGATTAACCTTTCAAAATTTTCAATCACAGGACGGTTCAAGACCTCACATTTAATAAGAATACGAGAAGAGAGGCTCCAAAAGCGGTTTTTCAATGGTAGAACTCCAGCTAAGACCTCCAGACTCATCGTATGGGTCGACTGCATGCATCCTAAAGCGATACGCAAACAACGATATTGTATTCGCTCCAGTTTGATCAAATGTGTGTTTGCTGCGGAGCGGAAGCAGAAACACCCGTATTCAATTACAGACAATATCGTTGTTTGGTAAAGCCTTATAAGGTCTCCTGGGTGGCCTCCCCACCATTGTCCGGTTATTGTACGAAGAAAATTTACTCTTTGTTGACATTTTTTCATCAGATACCTCACGTGACAACCCCAGGTGCTTTTAGAGTCGAACCAGACACCAAGATATTTGTGTACCAAAACCTGAGAAATCGTTACCCATTAATTGTGTTTGAAGCTGAGCAGGTTCATGCTTCCTAGAAAAAACTACTATCTCAGTCTTCTCCGGAGAGAATTCGATACCTAGCTGTAAAGCCCAAGCAGACAAATTGTCCAAGGTATCTTGCAATGGTCCTTGCAAATCGGCAGCTTTGGCTCCTGTAACAGAGATTACACTGTCGTCTGCAAGTTGTCTTATCGTGCATGAATTTGCCAGACATTCGTCGATGTCATTTACATAAAAGTTGTAAAGAAGGGGGCTTAAACATGAGCCCTGGGGAAGACCCATGTAGCTAATGCGAAAAGTTGCCAAATCGCCATGCGTAAAATGCATGTGCTTTTCGGACAACAAATTGTGCAAAAAATTGTTCAAAATTTTAGAAAATCCTTGTCGGTGAAGTTTCCCCGAAAGAATGTCAATAGAAACGGAATCAAAAGCCCCCTTAATGTCCAATAACGCAGACGCCATTTGTTCTTTGCGAGCATACGCCAACTGAATATCTGTTGAAAGCAACGCAAGACAATCATTCGTCCCTTTGGCACGGCGGAAGCCAAATTGAGTATCTGATAGTAGACCATTTGATTCGACCCAATGGTCTAAGCGACGGAGTATCATTTTTTCCATCAATTTCCGGATACAGGATAGCATTGCAATCGGCCTATAAGAGTTGTGATCAGAAGCTGGTTTCCCTGGTTTTTGGATGGCGATCACCTTCACTTGCCTCCAATCCTGCGGTACAATGTTTTGCTCCAGGAACTTATTGAACAAGTTCAACAAGCGCCTCTTGGCATTGCCGGGTAGATTCTTCAACAAGTTGAATTTGATTCTATCTAACCCAGGCGCGTTATTGTTACAGGACAGGAGGGCAACTGAAAATTCTGCCATCGTAAAAGGTGATTCTATCGTGTCGTGGCCCGGAGACGCATCGCGAACAATATTTTGCTCAGGAACAGAGTCCGGACATACTTTCCTGGCAAAATCAATTATCCACCGACTTGAAGACTCCTCGCTTTCGTTGACCGTTACGCGATTCCGCATTCTTCGGGCTGTGTTCCAGAGAGTGCTCATCGATGTCTCCCTCGACGTCTCGTTCACGAACCGACGCCAATATCCGCGTTTCTTTGCTTTAGCCAAACTTTTAAGCTTGGTATCAAGCTCCGAATACCGTATATAGTCGCCAAGTATACCTCCCTTCTGGAAGGTCAAAAACGCGTCGGATCTTTGCGTGTAGACATCGGAGCACTCTTGGTCCCACCACGGAGTGGGAGGCCGTTCTTTGATCGTTGCGCCGGGATATTTCTTGGTTTGGGCTTGCAACGCGGCGTCGAGAATCAAGCCCGCGAGGAGGTTGTATTCTTCAAGTGGTGGATGATGTTGAATCGACTCGACCGCTTTTGAAATCATTTCCTCGTATAACTTCCAATCGACATTTCGTGTGAGGTCATACGGAATATCAATTGGTCGCATGCGAGTTGACCCGTTAGTAATTGAAATAAGAATAGGCAGATGATCGCTACCGTGAGGATCGAGGATTACCTTCCATGTGCAATCCAACCGTAGCGACGTCGAACATAAGGATAGATCCAAAGCGCTTGGGCGCGCTGGAGGTTTCGGGATACGTGTCATTTCACCATTGTTTAAAATAGTCATGTCGAAGTCATCGCAAAGGTTATAGATTAAAGAGGAACGGTTATCATTGTAAGGGGAACCCCAAGCCACACCATGAGAGTTGAAGTCTCCCAAAATCAAACGTGGCGAGGGAAGAAGTTCTATTAAATCAAAGAGCAGCCGTTGCCCAACCTGTGCTCTGGGAGGAATATATATTGAGGCAATACAAAGCTCTTTACCTTGTATTGTCATTTGACATGCGACAACTTCGATGCCTGGAATCGAGGGGAGGTTAATACGATAGAAAGAATAGCACTTTTTAATCCCTAAAAGTACTCCTCCATATGGGGTGTCTCGATCAAGGCGAATAATATTAAAATCATGGAAGTTGGGATCAATATTTGAAGTAAGCCAAATTTCACAAAGGGAAAATGCATCGCATTTGTTTTTATTTATCAAAACTTTAAGCGAATCAATTTTTGGTAAAATACTTCTACAATTCCACTGTAAGACAGAGATAGAATCCTTCATATACTCAGTTGAATTAGGCATCGAAGGATACAATCGCTGCAAGTAGGGGCCATTGGGCAGTCAACTGCTTCAAAAATGATCTAACTGTTGGGAGGAATGCTGTAAGAAAAATTTTAATTGGATCGGGTACATTGAAATTTTCAAAAATCCAGTCCACAATGTCAGAAAATTTCACTAATCCAGAGTTTGTTTCATCAACTGGATGTGCAAAAGGAACAACTGGGGTTTTAGATGTTCCTGGCAGTGCTGGGAACTTCTTCTGGGACTTTAAATTTGCAAGCCCAGGAGGGGTTTGCTTCGGTTTTTCCGTAGCACCTTTAGTTTTGGTTGTACTGTTCTTTCCACTTTGGCAAATCTCAGGACCTTTTCTGGGAAGCTTAGGGGAGGAAAGATTTTTCCTCTTTCTAGACTCCCCAAGAATGGCAAAAGAAGTTCCCTCTAGTGGTTCGTCAGAGTCGGTTTCATCTGAAGACAACAGATCAAAGGGGTTCGATGTTATGGTAGAAGTGGTCGTGGTCTTCTTGAGCATATCAGCGTAAGAACGCTTTGAACGCTCTTTGAGAGACCGTTTCAATTCCTTGCGCTGCATGTACACCGCGCATGTGGAGAGCTCATGCCGATTCTCCCCGCAGTGGATACATTTTTCAGCATTCGCACTACAGGAATCGTCGGCATGGTTCTCTCCACACTTACCGCACCGTGCCTTATTGCAACAGTAGGCGGCTGTGTGACCTAACTGCTTGCAATTGGTGCAGTTCATTAAACGGGGCACAAATAAGCGCACAGGAAGACGAACCCGGTGGATCAAGACGTGGCTCGGCAATGCAGACCCGGCGAACGTGACACGAAACGAGTCTGACGGAGTGTATACTTTTTTGTCGCCGACGAGCGACACAGATCGCAGTTGTTTAACCTCTAATACCTTAACCTCAGGAAGGCTGCTGTTTTTAAAACAGCCTACAGCATCCTTCAAGAGGCACTCGACGGACAAACTCGGATCGGTCACGACGCCGTCGATCTCCACGTCTCGGGCCGGTATGTATACGCGATACTCCCGAGTAAAGAGCTCGAAACAAGCTATATCGTTGGCCTGTTTTAGGTCATTGACCACAACACGGAGCTTGTTTGGTCTGACCTTGATTATTTCAGTCACGGCCTTGAAGCGTGACGTCAGGTCTTTCGAAATTTGTATAATGTTCAGGGATTTCGACTTAGGTCCTGCTTTTGGCCGGAAATATACAACGAAACGTGAACCTGCTGTTTCGTCAAGGTAGAGCCTGGCACGAAGGGGAACTGGAGAGTGAACAGCGGGGGAAGGAGCAGGAGGGACAGGGTCAGGAGGGTTCGGTGTCGGAGGATAGGGGAGTGAGGTATCCACTTCCATTGTGCTAGGGCTAGCGCCCTAACACCGACAAGAAACACGTAGCTTTTCTTGATTTCAAGCGATGCTCCAGTTGTCTTCGACAATGTGGTCATGCAATCGTTGGGTGCAGCAGCCGGCAGCCGGCAGCTGTGCGGATTTACACTTTCTTCTTTGTTTGTAGCTCTGGTTGTCTTCAACACAGCTAAACGCCGAAACGATCGGTTCAGCAGCGGCGGTGCAGCTACGCAGCAACAAAGCAAACAATAGCGGATGACCTTCAAAGCGGAATTATTTTGCACTGCACAGCACTCGTTAGACCGGGACCGGGCAAGCGATGCCTGTTGTTCGATTACTTTTTGCGAATATATCGAGACGTCCGATAAACACAACCGATGCGCTTGGTTGTTCGACTGGGAATGAGGTAATCTTTTGTGGTTTTTATAAAAACAAATCAGGCTTTAAAAAATGAGCTTTTTTTCTTTTAGGGCCGATACAATTTTTTTTATGTCCAAGAAAAAAAAGTTCAAGCCGTTTTATTATTGGCGGTTAATATTATTGACTTTTCGACAGCATATATGCTTAATTTAGCAAAAAACAAGGAAACGGACAGTTAAAGTGTTATCAAAAGGCAAACCAAATGATTAATAATGATAATAATGTGATATTTTTCAACACACTTTTACATGCAAGTTAAAATCGTCGTAATTTGCAAAAAAAAAATCTGAAAGCTCTTCCTTTTTTTTCGTCTCAGTGTTATTTATTTTTTGCCCTCCCCTTAACTAACTTTAATAACCGTGGACATAAAAACTATTCAAAATTTGTATTGGCCTAACTAAAAAAATTTTTTTTCAGAATGTATATTTTTTCGGAAAGACAAAATTATTATCTACAACTTCGCCGGAGACGTCACACCGACCAAACAAACTGCTTTGGTTCTGAAAATATTTGTAATCATGAATACCTTCTCAAAACAGCATTTTAAAGTAGTTTCTCAAAATTGAGTCGTATTCCAAAAAATTCAACCGATAGCACAAAATGGCATCTTTTGCCCATCAGTTCGCTTTTGTCGTCAGTGGTGAGCAGACGTGCGTTAGAGTCTTCTTATCAAAGCGAGTTTTCAACCTCTTTGTCTCTTTATAATTGGCAAGCGAACTATTGTTCTACACACTGTGAATCTTTTGTGAAGAAGTACGGACAGAATCTAAAGCGTTCACCACAGAACGTACCGAAAGAAAGGTTAGTGGTTGGTACCCAAGAATCTACGCGATTTACCTGATGGCCTCCGGGTTTACCCCGGGGCTGATGGAGGCTACAATCCCTCCGGACCTGAATGCTGCAACAAAATGGTCGAACACAACAAGCTCCAGAACAGTAGATGGAAGCGTGGCTAACAGGCGTTTGCCGGAATGGATGGATCCGAACAACGGTGAATTGACAATCCTGTCCATGAAAGCAACAAAAGGCGAACTTCCCGACAATCCGTTTTTGATCAAGGAATCAGTAGAATTAGTGGCCGGTAACATTGAAGACGCCAGACCTGAAACTCGAGGATCACGCTATATTCTCAAGGTCAGACAAACCAAGCAAGTTAAAACCCTGTTGGAACTTACGAAGCTAATTGACGGTACGGAGGTGGTTGTCGAATTCCATCAAACACTAAATATCCAAAAGTGTATCGTAACATGTTCTTATGGTATAAAGATGGCCGATGATGAATTGTTAGAAGAGCTCCGTCCACAACGTGTTCTCGAAATTAAACGATTCTCTACATGGGATAAAAAGAAAAACACCAGAATTCCAACTCCTACAATGATTGTTACATTCCAGGGAACCACTATTCCTCAGTTTGTTTACTTTGGTTACGTAAGAGCTAAGACAAGGCCGTATTATCCATCTCCATTGCAATGTGGTAATTGTCATCGATTCGGGCATACCAAACGCAATTGTCAAGCTAAATCTATATGTCCGATATGCTCACAAGAGCATGAACAAGCAGTGCCTTGTTCTGCTGACGCTCATTGCGTAAATTGCAATGGCGCGCATAGCGCACGAGCGAGGGAATGTGCGATCAAAATGGCAGGAACCGCGATTGTTCACATCAAAGTCGATGAAGATGTGTCATTTGCAGAAGCTCGAAGGAGATATGAAGCTCAACAAAAAAAAGCTCCTGCAGAAAACAATAGTGTTCAACACCGTTTTGAATTGGCCGAAAATTCGATGTACACCGATATGATGAAGAAGTTAAAAGCAAAGGACGAAGAAATAACAAAACTACGTGGTTTACTTGAAAGGATGATTAGGGAGGTAGCAGAGTTAAAAAAATTCAAAACAGCCGCATCGATCTCCAACAAGCCCGAAGCAACCGTACAGTAGAACTCAAACCTTGACTCAGCTTTAATACCGCGTACGGAAGTCGACAACAAGACGGACGCCAAATCAATGAAACGCCGACAAGACAACTCAACACCATCTTCACCGAGAATGTTATCACCACCCCAGAAGAAATACGTAGAAAACAGTAAGAATCATGACGATGGTAAGTTCCCCTCACCACCCCCTAGCAGCAGTGTCGTTTATTCTCGTACATGCGTCTCTCCAACCCTTGAGGATCAATCTGTATAAGTGAACACACCCGATTCGTAAACCTGCAGTAAGTCTGCCAATATATTCACTTTAGCATTACATTCGCATCAGCTTCTAGTTTCAATACAAAGAATACTGTGAACAATAGTTTTAAAAACAGCAAAGCTACAGGTAGACTTACACAATCTCACTGTGATTTATCAACAAAACCAATATCGTTAGCGTTACAGTGGAATGTAAGAGGTTACCGTGTTAGAAGAGCGGAGCTTTCGTGCTTAGTACTTAAATATAAACCCTATGTCATTTCTTTACAAGAAACAATTTGCCCGTCAAATTGCCCAAGCATTTCTCCCGATTATTTGTACATGTGCTCCCCACCCAATCAAGTTACCGGTTGGGGTGGTGTATCAGTCGCAGTTCTTAAAGATTTGCCCTCCACAAGAATTCAATTACAAACGTCTTTACAAGCAATCGCCGTAACCGTTGAATTGCCAACTCGAAGAACTTATGTATCTTTGTATATTCCCCCTTCGCATGAAAATAATGGTTTGGAAGAAGAGTTATTCCAATTAGTAGATCAGCTCCCACGGCTTTTCACAATGCGCGGGCAAATATTCAAAAAGCGGCAGAGTGTGCAATGCAATGGTTATCATCGGTTGGTTTTCACGTCTCTGTACCCAAATGTCAATTGCTTCACGCATGCAATAACCGCCGCCATCGGGGCACAATAGATAATGTGAAATTAGATGATATTGAGGTCCCTACAGTGAAACAAATGAAGGTCCTTGGAGTAATCCTCGACTGCAAATTTGATTTTAAAAAGTATGCGGGGGCGAGAAGGAAATCAGCTTCCAGCGCGGTTAACATACTTAAAATCGTTTCAGGGAAAACGCGTGGTTCTCGGGAGATATTACTCAGATTAGTACGTAGTTTGGTAGTTCCCCGTCTCCTATATGGTTTTCCATTAGCCAGGAGAAGGCGAGATAATGTTCTACCGGTACTTTGTCCACTATACAATAAAGCGATTCGAATCGCATCGGGTGCATTTCCAACGAGTCCTATCAAATCCATAATGTGCGAAGCAGAGCAACTACCATTGGAATATCTCGCCAGTTTAACTGAAGCCAAAATCGCTATACGATTGTTAGAAATGAACAGAGCTGATAATCTTACAGTGATAGAAAGAGCAAAAGTATCGTTTGCTGCAATAACAGATTTGGACTTCCCAAAAATTACATGTATATGGCGAATGGGTGATCAACGATGGGATCAGAAAGCAGTTGAAGTAGATTGGTCTATGTTGCGCATGGTAAAAGCCGGAGACAACCCACGGAAAGTGCAAGCGGTTTATCGACAAATTATAAATGATAAGTTCTCCGAACACTATAAAATATTCACAGATGGTTCAAAAAAGAATGGTGAGGTTGGTTTCGGAGTGCATTCGGAAGACAACAAATAAAAAAACGGTAATTTTTTCAGACAGCGCAAGTAGCCTCAAAGCACTTGAAACCGGTTCGTCGTGTACAAAATGTAGCGAAAGATTGACACTGATACACATTATTACTGATTGTATACCTCTAGCTAGACATAGAAAATCCTACAAAATCAGTATTAGGAAACAATAAACAAGCTGAAAATCAATTGCTTAAATTTATGGAAGATATAGATTTAATCAAACTTCGTACAGCAATTTTAAACTCCCCAACAAATAAAAAAACGGTAATTTTTTCAGACAGCGCAAGTAGCCTCAAAGCACTTGAAACCGGTTCGTCGTGTACAAAATGTGGCGAAAGATTGACACTGATACACATTATTACTGATTGTATACCTCTAGCTAGACATAGAAAATCCTACAAAATCAGTATTAGGAAACAATAAACAAGCTGAAAATCAATTGCTTAAATTTATGGAAGATATAGATTTAATCAAGCTCCTGTAATTTTATTGTAATATCATTATTGAATTGTAAAACCGTAGTCGAATAAATAAACTTTAGAAGACGCGAATGACCGAAAAGGTTAAAGCGTCTATAAAATTAAAAAAAAAAAATCTTTTGCCCATAAAAACGTTTATGCAAAGTTTCAGGAAAATCAAAAATGACTAATTAAAAGAAAAAATATTTAAACCGGGCCATTTTTTGTGGAACTACTATATGGTTATAAGACGTGAGTGAAATTCGATGTCAAAAAATCGTAATGTACAGCGTACTGACTATAAACAATATATTCTCTAAATTTTGAATGATTGGTTGATTAGCACCGAAATCACAGTTTTGTTACTAAATATACTAGCATACACTAGCGCCCCGAAGTGATAGAATCCCCTAACAAAAAGATCATCATCTTATAGTACTCAATTACTTGGACAACTCCACTGAAGACATGAATGTTCTATGCACTAAGATTAACGAGTCATAATGCATCCTTCATGCTCAGACTGGATATGTACCACTTTTTCTTTAAACGTTTTCTGGTTGTCATTATTTTTCCCATAGAACAAAAGTGGTATATATTTTTCCATTGAAATTGGTGTAAGTTTTAACCAGAACTCGTTATGTTTTCATGTATTGTCTTTTAAAACGTTTCCAGCAAAGATTTTGTGCAGTTTAGTTGGAAAAAAAATTTGAAACTAATTTACTATTCGAGTGTTTTCGGTTATCGCGTTTGCTGAAAAATTTACTTAATGGCACATGTACCACTTTTGCTCTCAACGGCTCAATTAATCTGAATAGTTACAGTGTTGTTTCCAACTATCATAGCTATTTTATGAACATAGGCTTCTTATACATTGTTTTCGGGCTGAAAAACTCAAATTGAACAATAAAAAAACGTTTTTTTTAAAATAAAACAAGAAATCGCGTAACTACACTAAATTACCTATAGACCATCTCACCGAATTTCTTTAACCTCAATTTTTTGACAGTTTGTGGCTACATTGTTTACATTTTGGATTTTGTAATTTTTTCTGGTGGAGCAATCGTGTGCGTAGTGAAAATGCTGCTCAACTTATAATTGTTCCTAATGTACTGGCTCCTTACGCACAATATTTAAAAGGCATTTTGGTAACAATTGAAATGATCTGCTTTAATTGAGAGCGAAACTGCATCGCCCGAAGGTAAACAAAGTTGCCAGTAGCTGTCAAATTCAGATGCGTGACGTCACCGTGCGATGGTCTATTATAGATAACAACGACATTTCAAAATTTGATGAAAAAAAGTGATGTTCGGCGGTAAGAGCTGTTTAGTTTAGTTTGGTTTTCATATGTTTCGAGCACTTCTAGGTGCAATGTAGCATGCACGAAAAAGTTTCAAAAATTTACCGCAAAAATCATAATTTTCATTTAGCGCATATCATGCATACGCTTTACGCGTTGTTGTTCCACTGTTAGTTTTTATAATGTTTGTCATTCAAGGAGTAAACAGAACCGCCATAGAGTTTGCTGAATTTGGTTGTTTTCAAAATTGAAAATATCATAATGAGTGCACTGCCATTACAAGCCCTGATTTTAAAGAGCTAATATTTTAAGCACCATGCGCGTATATTTGGAGGAAACGCGTGGTGTTTCATACGCTGACAAAGCGTGGTAACAATTAATCTCCGTTGTAATTCATTACTAAAAGTACACAGTTGTGTAATTGGCAAGGTACTCTCTAGTTAAACTGACTACCCTGGGTAACTTATAACAGTTTATCTTTCGAAGTAGGTGGTCAGTATTTTTGAGTATAGTGCTAGTCTTCTATGGCCGTATCACAACGGTTAACTGTCAAGAGTTTGTTGCGTGAACCAGCAGGTGACAAAATGTGTTACATTAAACGAGAAAACACTGCTGGAATCAAGCATCGTAAATAACTTACATTCTTCTTCCATAATCTACCATACCGAATATAACACATCACCCAGTGAAGCCAGTGAATTTGCACGGCATTGTATCGGCATGAAAAATTAATTCAAGCATAAAGAATAGAAGATCGTCACGTTTTGGAGGGTTTGGAAGAAAAATGAAGTAGAGGGTAGATAAATACAACTCATTCCGTAGCGAGAAGTAGCAGAAATGGTTGGAGAAATATCTGGTTATAAGCACGCTGCTGTAAATATGTGTCAATTTGGTAAATAAATAATAATGAATGGGAGAAAATGGGAGTAAGATGAAACATAACACAAATGTTGCGATGCTGTCATGTAGTGTATTTTGGAGGCTCAAGTACCTTGAGCATAAGAAACGCTAGATGATGTTGGCCAAAACAATCACAATTTAGTTGATGGAGAATGAAAGGAAAGTCTTGTACCAAAATAGAGCATGTAAACATCGATTCTTGTCAAACAACTTTGAATGTAATGTGAAGTAAAAGGCTTTTATCTGAATACTTGACAAGTATCAAGCATATTTCAGCTGTCCATTTTTTGTTCGGTGTTGTTACCGGAAAAGGTTCTATAAAAATGCTACAGTTCATATTTATATGTTAGTTTATACCTGTGACACAGAGAAAAATATCATCTTGAATGACACACTCAAATCATGACGTATGACTACGCTTTATAAAATGCTTTTCTCTTTCGATCAGTTCTCTTCTTTTCATCAGTTTTATATTTGCTGTGGTCAGCCAATAAGGTTTCTAGTATTATCTAGCAAACTGCAAACATAAGTCTTGTGCATGACAACTCTGTTCAGTACAGCAAGTAAGGAAATAGATATCTTCAATAGAATTTGATTTTTTTGCTTATCAATCAACGGCGCTCGGGGAGGCTCAGGGCCCTAACTTACTACAGGTGGCTATAGGACTGGGCCAATGACGCTACTTCTTCGTGTGATAGATGGTGACATTCAGAGATTTAACACTAGCCAGTTGAAACAAAAATTATACATTCCTAAGATTGGAAAAACTATACCTTTTACAAAATCTAGTTACAGTATATCAATTTTTCTAAAGCTCTGTATACATAGCTGAGGAATTGTCGTGAGAATACAACGACAAGATCTATATTTTATCAAATTTTATATATTAACAACCTAGCTATCAGTTCTATGGAGATGTAATTGGATATAGTTTTCATTTGTTTCATTTTTCTATCGTCATCCCTACATTTTGTGCTCAAAAAGAATTATATGTTATTATTATTTCCGCCCAGAAGGTCTTGAGGTACGCTGCTGGCCGAACAAGCCAGTCGTCGTAGATTCTATTCACTAAACATTTGACCGCGAAGTCTATGTATAATAAACAAAAGGTCGAGCTTGGAAGCGGAATGTAGAACCAAGGTCTTGCTTTGCATTGCATTGCTTGGCTTCTTTGCTTTTATCATAAATACTGAATATACTTGTTGACATCATATGTTCGAACGTATTTTTGATAAATGGTTATTATATTGAGAAACCAATGAGCTCGTGCGAGTTTTATGTAAAAATTAACATCTATCAACTAATCTCGTGTGAGAACTTCCTACACAGATATCACAAAATTAAACCATATCACCCTTTTACTATTTATTTTCATTGCGACCATGTGGTTTCTTGGTTTGCTATATCAATCATTCCCTTATTATTTATTGTAATTCAATCATCTTGGTCAATAACTCAATAATTTATTATTTAAAAATGAATTTTGACTCAATTTACAAATTAGTATAAAGTATAAAGCAGCGGAAAAAAGGTTATAAAATCACGTTAGATGACTGAGGTCAGAATTGTCACTTTCAGTAACAGATTGATTATTATGATTAAAAAGTATATACTAACCTACGTTGCTTGATTCATGCTTAGTATTTTCTAAACGAACGAATTGAGAAACACAAAATGCAACTCAGATCAGCGCATCATCAGTAGGAATACAGTTATTGTTTATTATGCTGCGTACTTTTATTTATCTCCTAGAAAGGTATAGCAATCACTGAAAAAACTAAAGGTATAAAAATGCTCCAAAGGACCGAATGTCGTATATCACTCGACTCAGTTCGACGAGCTGAACATTTTCTGTATGTTTGTGTGTGTGTGTGTGTGTGTGTGTGTGTGTGTGTGTGTGTGTGTGTGTGTGTGTGTGTGTAACGCTCTCCCAATCTCACTCGATTTTCTCAGAGATGGCTGGACCGATTTTCATAAAATCAGTGTCAAATGGAAGGTCTAGTTGCCCCATAAAACCCTATTGATTTTTCTTTGCAATCGGACTATTACTTTGCCTGTTATGTTTAATAATGTGAAATCCAGCTATACTTAAACTCACTCACTTTTCTCAGAGATTGCTGAACCGATTTTCACTAAATTAGTGTCAAATGAGAGGTCCAGCTGCCTTATAACACCCTATTTAATTTAACTGTAATCGAACTGTAACTTCGTTTGTAGTGTATCGAAATGTGAAGGATTAACTGATGAATTATGATTGAACAAGTGGTTTCATAATTCGGCTGCTCTGTACGTTCCCATTTCATTCGCTTATAATCGAACTTAAGCAACCGTTATATATTAAATTGTTAAAACAACGAGTCTATTATCTCAAAGATTTTACGACTTAGGTGTCGTACACAAATTACGTAACGCATGAAGGGGAGAGGGGGTTTGAATCAGCGTTACTTATTGTTACGTAGGGGGGAGGGGGGTAGTAGAGACAGTTACGTAACTGTGATGTTTGCTCGAAATTGAAAATTTTGGAGGGGGGTCAGGCTGATCAGCGTTACGTAATTTTAGGGAAGGGAGTCAGTCGAACGTTACTTATCGTTACATAGGGGGGGGAGGGGGTCTGAAATCTAGATTTTCAGCGATACGTAATTTGTGAACGACGCCTTATTCAACATAACTAGCGTCATACGAACGAGTTATCTCTTAAACTTACAAACAACTAACTTCATAACAACTTGATATGTGGTT
Source organism: Wyeomyia smithii (assembly GCF_029784165.1). NCBI lineage: Eukaryota > Metazoa > Arthropoda > Insecta > Diptera > Culicidae > Wyeomyia > Wyeomyia smithii. The sequence goes on from NC_073694.1 coordinate 77,758,926, forward strand.
CAAAAGTTATGGAACGAAAAAAAATTCAAAGACTATTTAAAACTATACCTGCTTTCATCAATAATTTAAATGCGGTTTCGTACAATGTGAACCTTCCCGGTATCGCTCGTGATGAAATTGTTCGAAATTGAAAGTCATTTCTTATATTACGCTATTTCTTAAGCACTAACATTACGTCAAATTTCATATTTTATACTTCAATTACAACATCAATATTTTAGAACCCAAAGAGTGAATATACTTTTATTGGATTGAAGCGTCCATGTAAATCTACTTTTACAAATAATTAGTTTGAATGAGAAAGGCTGGGTCTGACCGCTAGGTGGATTAATTTAGGTTTTTTTTTATTTTCATAGTGCGCATGGGGGAAACAAACAGCATGCATCGAATATGTACAGAGTGGTCCATAAGCTCGAATACACTTTAAAAATGTTTCAAAAAAGTGAAAATACAAGAATTCTTCTCTGAATCAGCACACCCTGTTGTATGACGAGCTTGAGACGATTTTGAAAAAAAAAAAAAAAACACACATGGCACGCATCTGGTCCATCGGAATCTTGTCCCAGATCTTGGAAATAAACTTTTTAAATGGTCCATAGTATTGACTTTTTGTTCGTTCTGCTTTGCCAGCATGTACGACTATTCATAAAAGTCCAGAGGATCCGGGGAACTGGAAAAATACAAAGTCTTATTGAGAAAATCAGTCAAAATCTACCGAAACCACGTTTGGACGATATTCGCCGTATGGACCGGTGCCCCGTTTTACTGTGAGACGTAATGATTCTTCCTGTAGAAATCCCGGGGCCACATTCTTCTCTAGAACATCGGCCTTATAGTACGCGGTGTTGGCTTTTACGTTTTTTCGCGATAAACACCAGAGGGAGTTCCCACGCCTGGATACGGCCCCAAACCATCACCGTGTGTTTATGTGAGATGGAGGGACGCTGGTTAACGTCGGTGCCCGCAGCTGATTATTTTCGACGTTGTGCGGTTGTTGCAAGATTAAGACTTTCTTATCAGTAAATACGATTTCATGAGTTGCGTGCCGCAAACAACTTTACTACGATATCGCGGTATTCTTTCATCGTGCGCAGTAAACCATCAACAAATGTCAGCAAATCGACATCATGCTCATCGGGTGACATATATATGACGCTAATGCTGACACCCATACTAATTGTACACAGAATGCACATGGTACGCACCTAACACAACGATGAAAGATTGTATTCGAACAATCGAACCTATTGAGCACTGACACAGTTCTGTTCATTGCAATGAAAAATCCAAACCATGTTTTTGCACTTTCAAATCAAGATTTACATTATCTGGCGCTCCGACAAAAATCGTTGCAATCCTCAATTACAACGATTAGCTCACTGTATAATCAGTAAGATAGATGTAATATTAGATTAAGGTTTAATTTTATATTCATTTCTTTGCTCGACAAGCCGGTTTACAATTTTCCTACAATTATATTGACTTAACCGCGGAAGCAATTACAATTTTAATAAAATAAAGTTGAAAATATATCAAAGATAACTAGAACAAGATACCTAACTTCCATATTATTCATACATTTGAACACGACCGATTCCCGACGGTTAGTGCTGCTTTCTGATGACTTAAATTCTCATAAAATTGTCACTATGAGCAAAACCGAAAATTTTTATATTGCCGAAAATTTTTATATTGCTTTATTTTCAAATACAACATCTTGAGAACATTTTCACGAATTTTCATAAAGATCTGAGCAATAGGGAGAAAATTAGAGCGATTTGCAGCGCGCCTCCCCACGGCCGCATAAGCTAAACTTGAAACTTTACACACGATTATCTCGGAATAGTGTTTTTCGAAAAATGACTTTGCCGTGATCCTGATTGCCGGAAAACTACTGAGCCGATTTCCTTCATATTTTTTTTTAATTTTCGTTAATAAATTCGCCGGTCCTTGAACGTTCGCTTTTTGAAACATACAGTTACATTTTGCCGCAAAAAAATTTTTAATGCAATTTTCAGCGCTCAAAACGTGCATTTTTTGGGAAAAACGTTCCCGTTTGCACTGGAAACAATATACTCATAAAAGCGATCGTTCAAGGACACGGCACACTTCTAAACTAATGAAATAATATGAGTTTTTTTTATTTCGGTTGACCCGCTGAGTCTCTATCAGGATCACCGCAAGCCTTTGCAAAAAAAAAGCTTTTCGGGGAAACGGCCATTACTCTAGTAATAATTGGTATATCTCAAAATCAAACGTATTTTGTTGTTGTTGATAAACTGTACTTTTAGAAAAATACCACTTTGATGGAATAAAAATGGTGCTATGCACTTAAAAATAAGTTCAAACTTCCCTCATTTTTCTCAACCAAAAAGGTATATAACCCCTTAACCTCGGCAAGAGTGGAAAACTTGGCTGTAGAGCGTGCTCATAGCGGTTATTAAAAAGTTCTGATGATACGCTTAATCTTAAATGATGCGCCGATAATTCTTGATTCTTCCGGAAAGTTTCATGTTTGAGAACTAAATATTCGTACACATTATTATCATTTTGCAGATGGCAGTAGTCGTCCACATGGATACTGAAAAAAATATTTCACCTTCTAGCAGTCATGTCTTGGCCTTGTCGTCAGTTGATTTTGACGTTAAATATACATCATATTAACAGTGTATAAATAAGTTCGACTTTTGCTCACGCGCAGCGACAATCATGTCCGATGAATTCTGCAAGAATCAGATATCTTGTTCTAGTCATCTTTGAATATATGTAATAGTGTTGATATGTCACCGTTTGTGGCAGAACACGCAATATAAATTCTGAATAAAAATTAGTAAAAAAAAAAAATCATCACAAAACATCCCCCCCTCCCCTCTTAAAAAAATATTATCTGGCGAATTGGCTAAAATTCAAACAGCTTAAATTGAATGTTATGTAACATTTAACACCTTAGTAAAAAATAAATGATCCACCCTAATGAAAATCAAGCTTGAGATACCAAATGAACAATAGAATAACTCATATCTGGTTTGGAACGAGCTGTGGGTCATTTTAGAAGCCTGTTTTATAATATTCCATATTAAGCCTTCGGTTGCTCAAAAAACGGTTAAGTCCCAGAAAGTCGATTTTCGGTCAAATTTTTTTTTTTGAAATATCACCAGACCTCGTCGTTTTATGCATTTCGTCGTTTATGCATTTTTTTGGTAACGATTTTCGAAGGTAGAAAAATCACAACTTTGAGCGCTTTGAGGCACCCCTAAATCATGTCCGATTGAGCTGATATTTTGCACAGATCATATTTTTGAGCCAATGAACAAAATGTACATCAGCGGTTTTTGAAGTTCGATGATGAAATTTTTTTCATACAAGCATTGCCACTTCAATATACACCGTGAGATAAAAAGAGTTAAGAAAACACAAAAACATAATTATGAATTAAATAGATATCTGAAAAAACTCATTTAATATGAATTTTTTTTTATAAAAGCTACATATTATAAGCTAACCAAATATGTTAGGTTAAAATATGCATTTTTTTCAAACTTTGTTTACAGTGTTTTTTTTTTTTTTTTTTGGAAGAAAAAAACTATCATCTATAACTTTGCCGAAGACACTATACCGATCAAACAAATCGTTTGGATGCTAAAAATGTTTTTATCATTCATAGCCCCTTGTTATTAAAAAATCTATCGCTAGAAATTTGTCATTTAGATGTATTTAAATTATAATTTTGGCAATGCTGTATACCTCCTTCATAACATTTTTTGAATCCAGATTGCGATTTACGACAAACAGTGCTGACAATTGGGATATTCTTCAAACTATAGAGGCACGGTATGAAAGTTATAGTCATACATTTGATCTATGTGGCATGTCGCATTCTCACGACGAATAATAATAATACAATATAATACGAGCTTTTCTGTTGAGATTATTCACAACATATGTATCAGCATCAACTGAAGCGCCATCATCGCGGCTGCAATGAAATATTCTATGAAACTATGCAGTATTAACTAAGACATTTTATCGCGCATTTAATCACTGTTCTTTTGTTCGTTTGTGACGCATTGTTATAAAGTTCAGCCGATGCAGTGCTGGTGATGGTAAATTAATAATTGCAGCCATAACTTGTGAGTAATCGTTTATGCTTAAGCTCCTATGACATTCGGTAATTGGATCGTGAAAATTTAGGTCCACTTTAAACCTACAGCAAACGGCAGAATATGTGCGTTCTCTCATTGCCATTACGAATTCGGTCCTTGAGTTTGTAAACTGAGCATCGAAATGTTCAATTGGGTATTTGGGGTTTACTTTTTTACGTTCTCCCTCACGTAAAGTGTTTCCATTCGTGTACGTAGTGATTCGTCGTACACATATTTGGGTGAGCTTCTCTGATGATAAAAAACCATTGGCTTTTTGGCAAAACTTCAAAATGAAAAATTGTCTAGAACAAAACGGCTTTTCAGCAGAACTGTATTGCACACGCACGCATGAAAAAAGAGTAATTTGCATATTGCGATACAAGAGGGAGTAGTGAAAACGAGAAAAACTGTGGTATTAACGGAGCTTTGGAAACCACACGTTCTGATGGCTCCTTGTCGTAAGGTATGTACAAAGGAAAAAAATAGCATTGAAGAACCTGTAGTGGAAAATTGTATCCAAATGAGTGCAGGAAATAGTATTTTAATGGGAATGCAAAAGTACTATTACACTCAAGCTTGTTCCGGCTTGTAGAATGTAAATGCACAGCTTTGCCGCTGCGCTTGAAAGTGTGTCAGTTTCATGCTCCATGGTGACATGACTACATGTTGTGTTAATTATCACAATCAAGTTCCTCCATAAAAGGCAAATAAAACTCGACTTTGACGTCTGTGTAAGGTTTAATACCAACACAGTGCTTCTGTCATAAAATAGTTAGGTATACAAAACATCCCGTGTCGACAATTAAAAATTTCCAATAACAGTCATGAGTACATCACGAGACCACCCACTTTCGCCCGCTAGTTGGTGTATATAGGGGAACTGCTCCATTATTCATCTCATTAAGCCGATATTCACGAAGAATGCACGGATTAAACACCAAATTTTCACGAAATCATTGAACAAATAAGCTAAATATGCTTACGTACTCTTATGGAATCGTTTAGCATTGTATATTTAGTAAAATTAGCTAAATTTATCCTGAATTTTGTAAAACAAACCATTTTTCACAACGCTTCCATATCCATCTCAAAACTTGAATCACTGCTCAATTATTCATCTCACAATGCCCCTATATTCATCTCACTGTTAATCATGAATAAATCACATTATCATGAATGAACGTAGCCGCAGCCCGTCATAGTAGGTTACCTAGATATCCGCTACAGTTGTTTACGCGAAAAATTGGTAACCTAGGTAACCAATACAGTGCTGTAGATTTATGTCAATTATGTCGGGATAATTCAACATTTTCGGTATGATTTTTCCGTATTAACAGAAACTGATTTGGCAACTCTTGATTTTCTTCAACACAGTGAAAACAGATGAGAATACATACAGTTGAAATTTAGGAATTGCAGGAATTCATCTCATATATTTCTGCTAATTCAAGCTTGTTTTAGGAAATTTGAGGTGAACATTACAAAGATTAATGTATTCTTAGTGTAGTGAGTGATTTTGTTTAGTGATTAAAATGAAAAGTGGTCCGCTAGTGATGGAAAAAACTTTGGTTGGCTGCTGAACGAGTCCCGTTGTAGCCGTATAGAACGATGCGCGAATTTTGTTTTCTGTGGTAGGTGATTGAATTAAATGAGTTTTCGAGTGCTGATGCCCCACTATAATATCAAATTTAGTGCTTTTAAGTGAGATTTTGAAGATATACTTTATATATGAGGAATCTAAAAAGAACTAAGAAGAATCCATTCCATGGATTAGCAGATTAGTTTAGGAAGAAAATATGCGTTTTTTCCTGTTTTCAATTGTGTTTACATGTTGAATGAGATGAATATACGGGTTGAGATGAATAATGGAGCAGTTCCCCTATATCAATCTGGACATTTCCACCAGAACAGCAGAAAAAAACCGTTTAAGGCAGCGGTTCTGAAGCTTTATTGTCCGCGTACACCTTGGCGATATTTTTCATATCGATTGTACCCCATGAAATGTTCTCGCAGAGTGTGGGAGAGTAGTGGTAGATCATGTTGTGGTGGTCTAGTTCAGGTTTCAAATTGAACTCTGGTTGGTTTGATTGCTATAGTCATGTTTTAAGGTCAGGATTGAACAACAAATGAAGTATTATAAGACAAAATTGCTTCGTCCGCCATTACTGATGTTTCTTTCGCGTACCCCCTGAAGGCTTTCGAGTACCCCCAGGGGTACACGTACCCGGGTTGAGAACCGCTGGTTTAAGGGAATAGAAATATATTTCACCTACAAAAAAGAATTTGAAGCCAACCAAGAACAATTTGTTCAATTGCTGATTTTTACGGAAGCTTTCATTTAAATAAGTTTTTGAGGCTCATTAGTAATATATGCTGAAAACTGTACATTTTCCATGGTCGAAAAAAATACTTGAAAATTCATAGTATGCGTAATAAAATTCCATTCGCTACATACGCAATAGTGGAAGGAGATGACGGCTTAGAAATGCTGTTTTAAAATCTCGGAATCGATGAAAAATGAAAGTTTTTTAGAAAACGTTAAATTGGGTTTTTAATAAAATTTATCATTCTTTGCGTTATAATCTGAAATAATTCTCTTTTTTACTCAAATTTGGTTTATTCTTTATGTGGCTAGGGGCACCAATATTCACGGGAATGGGTAAAGTAAGCAATAATCTTTAATTTTTTTCCAGTTTGAGCTCTAGGGCAAAACCAGTATAACACTAGTCGACAAAAGCGAAAAAAAGTGCTGCCCAAAAGCTCGAAATAGCTGCCCTAGAGAGATTATAGCTTTCTAACCATTCCTCTTAGTTTTGGTGCCCCTAGCCATAACATAAACGCGTCAAATTACGTGAGAGTGTCGCATAGTAATTGCTCGCCGGGTTCAGCACTTCAACGTTATGTTTACGAGTAAACTCATTTAAGTCCTCTGAAAAAATGTTAGTGGATGGAAAATTCACAGGAATGGCTAAAACTCTATGATCTTCAACTTTTTTTCTAGTTTGAGCTCTAGGGCCACACCTGTGTTGACCAGAATCTACCAGAGATAATCGACGTCGAAGACATGTCTAATGTTACTCGGAGTTATCGACATGACATCCCAAATAGAAATATACTGGATATACCTACGGAATAACCAGCCCACCGTAGTCTCCCGATTTCGCCGTTTGAACGATGAGTGGTTCTCCCAGCCGCTGATGCAACTCATGGTTTATCAGCCTCCGCCATGATCCATCTTCCATCTGCATTCCACTACAGATGGTATGTAGCACCTTCCGTTCGAAAACCCCAAGGGCGCATTGGTCCTCCACGAGCATGGTCCAAGTTTCGTGGCCGTAGAGGACTACCGGTCTGATCAGTGTTTTGTAGATGGTTAACTTCATGCGGCGGCGGACTTTATTCGAGCGGAGCGTCCTCCGTAGTCCGAAGTAGATTTCCTGCCATAAGACGTCGACGAATTTCTCTGCTGGTGTTGTTGTTAGCAGTCACCAGTGAGCCCAGATACACGAACTCGTATACCACCTCGATTTCATCACCGCTAATATGAATTCGTGGTGGGACCTCTTCCTCTCATGTATTCAGTCCACGAATATTTGGTCCGTGGTGGCGCGGGCACCCATAAATCCCGCTTTGTGTTGCCCCACGAATTCCCTTGCAAACGGTGATAGTCGACGGCACAGAATTTGAGAGAGTACCTTGTAGGCGGCGTTCAGCAGCCTGATTGCGCGGTAGTTGCAGCAATCCAGTTTGTCGCCTTTTTTGTAGTTGGGGCACACTGTACCCTCCATCCACTCCTCCGGTACTACCTCCTCGCCCCAAGTCTTGGCAATAACCCAGTGTAGCGTCTTAGCCAGTGATTCGCCACTGCTCGTTTCTCCTGTTCGGAGCCATAGTACCAAGGGCCGCTACAGTAGTACTACCTATGGCTGATCGAATGTCCCTCCAGCCATCTTCAAGACTAGCTGCCCCAAGCTGCTCTTCCGTTGGTAATACTGCTTCCAGCTGTTGCGCGTACTCCCGTCCAACTTCGGCGTCCCGTAGTTACCCGATGTTTGGTCGCGGTAGGCGACTTTGACGCGTGTTTCGCACCGTCGAAAGTTTTGAGCGCATGTATACTGCAACAAGGTAATGGTCTGAATCAACAGTCGCACTGCGGTAGGCGCGAACGTTGATGACGTCTGAAAAGAATTTACCATCGATTAGAACGTGCTCGATTTGGTACTCCACTTGTAAGTCAGGTGATCTCCAGGTGGCTTTGTGGATGTCTTCGCGGGGGAAAGAAGGTACTTCTGACTACCATACCGCGGGAGGCTGCAAAGTTCACACAACGTTGGCCGTTATCATTTGATGCGGCGTGCAGGCTATTCGGCCCGATCATCGGTTTGTACATTGCCTCCCGTCCTATCTAAGGCGTTGCGGACAGTTATCATACACCTGCTCCATCTGCGCATAGAACGCTTCTTTCTCGTCGTCGGGTGTTCCCAGTCCCAAGATCGTTGGTGGTTCCACCGCTCTAATAAAAGGTAGCCTCTCGATGTCCACTTTTCCATACCTTCTGTCCCGACCAGCAAATTTCCTGCAGTGCTACGATTTCTAAGTTGCGTGGATTGAGTTCGTCATATATGATTCTGTAGCAGCTGTGAAGCCTAACGATCTGCAGCTCCATGTTCCGAGTTTCCAATCGTAGTTTTTATTTCGTCGCTTAGGTCTGTGCCGATTATTTCGATCCGTATTTACTTCTTCGATATTTGCAACGTTTTGTTGTTTTGCAGAGCGGCTCGTTCCGCCGGAGGACCATTGTGTCAGCTCTGTTTAGAGTCCCACGCTGACACCAGGACGATGATCACCCGCTCCTAACATGGAGATCAGACGCTGTTTTGAGCCGCACCATCTTGGTAAACAGACGCTCGGGTTGGAGAAGCATTTCCTCTACCGTCATTTTTCGTAAAAATGTTATATCTCGCGATTGGTGTCGCAAGTAGAGGTGTCAAACCACCATAGAAATATTTCTTGCTTGAACATGCCAAATTTGGTTCCACTTGTTTGATTAGTTGTTGATTCCAGAGGAGGGAGGGGTCTCAAACAGACAGACAGATAGATAGAACTTCATTTTTATATGTATAGATATTCAAATTGTTGGGAGCGCACTGTGTAAACATTGTTTCAACGGAAATTTTACCACTTTATACATTCTTAAAAAATCTAATGTACGCTCTAGAATCAATAAATCAATAATCAATAGAATAGCGAAAATTGAATGCGAGACCATGGGCACCGTTCAAGCATTTTGTATGAAGATGTATATGTGTTCTGTGATTGGTGTCTACTCTTGATGTCTGTGCATGGCGTGTGTCAATACGTTTTGAGCAGTTGGGCAAATGAACTGATCATTGCAACGCTTATTGCATGTTTTAAATAAAATTTTCATTCGTGACCACGAAACAAGAGAAGCTGCTGAACGTTATCGACAAAAAGGCAAAAAGTCTAACGAGATGTGATGTGATTCAGAGTTTGCGGAATACAAAAACAACTTTACACGGCTTTTCGTTTGATAGTGTGCGTAGGTCGAATGTTACTTATCTCTGTTGTATGCTTAAATTATACCTTGAAACTCTTTCATCAATTTTTAATACCTACCGTTACAGGTAACACTTAATTATCAGCATTACACAAATTTTAAAAACTCCCCGACTCGATTGGGAAAAACGACGAGACTAAAATCCAACATTTTAAATTTTCAATATTTATACCAAAAATTGTGAATATTTCTGAAAACGGATATATGATTACCTTTGGCCTAAAACGCAAAACGTGATTGAAATGAGGTCGATATCTTGTACCGTTTTTGAGTAATTAAGCAGAGCAACCCGCGTAAAAAAAACGTGTAAAAAGACCTTACTGTATATACCTACTCCGACTCAGAGACTTTGCGTAACTGGGGACCACCCAGGGCGGAATTTGGGTGTCACTCCTCTAGCTTGCAGTAAAATTATTATGCAATCAATAGGAGAAAATGTATATAAGTTTCGTGGGTGTCACTTCATAAGGATGACATGCATAATGATTAATAATTATTTTTGCGGATGCCGCCCTTCTAAAGGGGACACGCGCTTACTTTTTGAAATAATTATTTCAATTATGGTCAATAATGGTAATGGAAAAATAAGAATCACGAATGGTAAAATTTTCTAATAATAAGAAACAAAAATTAGAGCCGCAACGGTTTGTTTGATTGGATTAATGTCTTCGGCAAGATATTGTCCTTCCAGAGAAAATATACACAGTGGAAGGCTTTTAAATAAAATAATTATAATAATATTAATTATCTTTAAAAGCTCACTTTTCAAAAACATAAACATGTTCCAATAGGAACATCTGTGCACAGTTTCAGCCAGATCAAAAATGGTTGCCCGTGATTTTTTGTGGAATTGCACTCCTTCGTACGTGCTTTTGTTTTTATGTTACACTACAAGCCACTTCTCATCACGACGACTATAATCAGCTATGATTAGTCATAACAAATTCAATACTTTACGAATATCAGGAGCAAATAAGTGCTAAATTCCATTTCACTGCTTGTAATTCGAGTCGGTTAAACCGACGAAGTGTCAGAGGATTTAAGAGTTTTCGAGTGTCCTTCATAAACTGGCTGAGTGACGAACCATTGTCAGTATTACACTGATTGAATGGAAACCATTATTCTAGTATATCAACATCAAGTATTGATTTCCTGCAGAATGCATGCTGTTGAAGCATTTTTACAGGATACTCAAATATTTATTGCAATGAGTATGTCCTCTATATTTGTTTGCCATTTTTCATTGCCGTTTCGCCTTTCATTTTCAGTTCGTGAAGAAGGGCAGCAGAAAAAGACAGACTCTGATTTTTACTCTATACCTATGTAATGTACACATAAGATCATGTTTGAATGTTGTTGAGGGAAACTGTGAACTATGAGGAGAGCGGATGACCCCAAAACGGAAACAAGTTGTTCCGTACCAAGTTTAACATTCGAAAATTTAAATTCCGGTCACAAAATCTTCTATTTAAAACCACATCTTTTGACGGCGTCTAGGCACTATTCATGCTACACAAGAATGTTGAGTATAACTGCTGATAGTGCGGCGGGGCTTCTTGTGATGGTATCTGCGGGTGACCTAGAAACCTCAATATACGATTTCCTTCCATTCATGTGTCGGCGCACCCGAACTCAACTGTGCTCCTGAAACAGGGCTCACGTTCACGTTCGCCGGGGACATTGCGCCATCGCCACACTTGCATGCAAACGTCAACTTTTATTGCGGAGAACGACAGGACTAAGAGGGGTGATATTTATGTTTTAGCTTCTGCTGCTTTTCCGTTTTGCGGCGATCGGCCAGACTAGCTGGTTGGTTTTACACATTCTTCGCTACTTGCCAGTATTCAGTTTGGCATGTGTGAAAACAGCGTCTGTGGTTACATAAACATGTTTGTCGTCATGGTGGGCTATTACGAAAAAAATTCAGAGCAAACGAAATTAAAGTTATGAGGCCACACGTATACATTGTTTATGTTTCCAAAAACCGAAGTTGAATGTTAGATTTCCAAGCTTACTGATGCGTTGACCTTCCGAATGTTGGTGTGGTAAAATACCCCAGTTATTTGGGTAGAGAAATCAAGTTTGAGAATGCAATTTTTTCAAACTTTGTTCAATGGGTTTTCTTTGTCAAAACAATCTACTTTATTTTTAAAATTACTATTATTTGTGTTGTAATTTTCTACTATTAGCTTCAAATGATGGATATGCTGCACATCCCATAAATAGTGCTTCCAGGTGCTGACAAAGTAGTTTAATGGTCAAGCAAATCATGAACGTTGGATTTCTATCATAGCAATAGGTATCTAGAAACAATGAACTTGAATTACAGTATAGCTTTATTCTCGTGCTCCCCGTATCCTTCATCTACGTTAAATTCGCAAATGTAATTTTGAAAAACACGTCATTTACTCTCAATAGCGATATTACCAAAAACCACCTGAACAATAACACAACAGATTGAAACTCGCAGCGATCATGTATCGAGAAATAGAGCAGTTAATATTTAAAACTAAAGTTATCTATTCGTTAGTACGATCTCTTAAGAAGAACTAATACAAATCAAATCATTGATATTATATCAAAGACTGGAAGCTAAATCGTTTTTTTCGATGTTTGAGGGTCTTTTCCCGGCACATAATCCAGTGTCTTGGCCGACTACACAATACGGCGAAGAAGATGGGTTTGACGCCAACGGGCCACAAGCCTCCTATGAAGAGTTCCTGGGTGTGGTGAACAAGCTGAAGACGAAAAAAGCACCTGGTCCAGATGAAATCCCCTGCGTAGCTTTGAAAGCAGTGATCCAAGAATTTCCGGACATGTTCAGAACGGTTTTCCAGAACGGTCTGTAGGAAGGTCATTTTTCGGCCAGGTGGGCTTCAAATGATGAGTCGAAAAGCTGGAAGGAGCGTCAAACTTAGCTCCGGTCCTCACAAGTTCCTATCTCACGCCTCCACGAGTCATATGATACAATAGACTACCAGTTAAAAATGTTGTCATCCGACAATAGCTAAGTGAGAAGGTGCGACGCGATCGTTGGCGCGGTAACCATATCTCGGCGGTAGAGGAAATGCTTCGCCAACCCGAGCATCTGTCCACCAAGATGGTGCGGCTCAAAACAGCGTCTGGTCTCCATGTTAGGAGCGGCTGATCAACGTCCTGGTGTCAGCGTGGGACTCTAATCAGAGCTGACACGATGGCCCTCCGGCGAGACAGGGGGTTGGGGAAGGCCCAACAAGCCGCCCCGAAAAACACCAAATGTTGCAAATATCGAAGAAGTTAATACGGATCGGAACAATCGGCACAGACCTAGGCGACGAAATAAGGACTACGATTGGAAACTCGGTACATGGAACTGCAGATCGTTAGGCTTTCACGGCTGCGACGGAATCATATATGATAAACTAAATCCACGCAACTTCGAAATCGTAGCACTGCAGGAACTTTGCTGGTCGGGACAGAAGGTATGGAAAAGCGGACATCGAGAGGCTACCTTTTATCAGAGCTGTGGCACTACCAACGAGCTTGGAACGGGCTTTATAGTGCTGGGTAGGATGCGCCAACGCGTGATCGGGTGGCAGCCGATCAGTGCGAGGATGTGCAAGTTGAGAATTAAGAGCCGGTTCTTCAACTACAGCATCATCAACGTGCTCTGCCCACACGAAGTAAGAGCCGACGATGAGAAAGAAGCGTTTTATGCGCAGCTGGAGCAGGTGTATGATAGCTGTCCGCAACGGGACGTTAAGATCGTCATCGGTGATATGAACGCTCAGATAGGACGGGAGGCAATGTACAGACCGGTGATAGGGCCGAATAGCCTGCACACCGCATCAAATGATAACGGCCAACGATGTGTGAACTTTGCAGCCTCCCGCGGTATGGTAGTCATAAGTACCTTCTTCCCCCGCAAAGACATCCACAAAGCCACCTGGAGATCACCTGACTTACAAGTGGAGAACCAAATCGACCGCGTTCTAATCGATGGTAAATTCTTCTCTGACGTCATCAACGTTCGCACCTACCGCAGTGCGAATATTGATTCGGACCATTACCTTGTTGCAGTATGCATGCGCTCAAAACTTTCGACGGTGCGAGACACGCGTCAAAATCGCCCACCGCGACCAAACATCGGGCAACTACGGGACGCCGAGGTTGCACGGGAGAACGCGCAGCAGCTGAAAGCAGCATAACGGAAGAGCAGCTTGGCGCAGCTACCTAGATGGCTGGAGGGACATTCGATCAGCCATAGGTAGTACTGCTGTAGCGGCGCTTGGTACTATGGCTCCGAACAGGAGAAACGACGAGTGCAAACAGTTAGTGGAAGAGAAGAATGCAGCACGAGCGAGAATGCTGCAACACCAAACGAGGGCGAACGTGGAGCGCTACCGACGCGCACGGAACAGGCAAAACTCGGTCTTACGGAAGAAGAAGCGCCAGGAGGAAGATCGAGATCGCGAGGCGATGGAGGCACTGTACCGTGCGAATAAGACACGAAAGTTCTACGAGAAGCTGAACTGTTCCCGCAAAGGCTATGTGCCACAAGCCGACATGTGCAGGGACCTGGGCGGCAACCTTCTCACGAACAAGTGTGAGGTGATTGACAGGTGGAAGCAGTACTACGATGAGCACCTTAATGGTGATGTAGCAGAGGACGACGACGGAGTGGTAGTAGATCTCGATGTACGCGCAGATGACGACAGAATCCCAGCCCCTGATCTCCAGGAGGTTAGAGAGGAGATCGGCCGGCTGAAAAACAATAAAGCCGCTGGAGCTGACCAACTCCCCAGCGGGCTGTTAAAACACGGTGATGAATCACTGGCAAAGGCGCTACACTGGGTTATTGCCAAGATTTGGGAGAAGGAGGTAGTACCGGAGGAGTGGATGGAGGGTACAGTGTGCCCCATCTACAAAAAAGGCGACAAGTTGGATTGCTGCAACCAGGCTGGGGAAATGTACTTGTACGCTACAGTATTCACACGACAGTAGCAAGATTTTTGTAATTACCACTGTGGAATGAAACACTACGCGACAGTAGCCGCTACCGAAGTTGCATACGATCTGCTTTATCTCTTGCTTCTTGTCACGAATTCAATATGAACAACAATTCTCTCGCTCACTTCTCTATATACTGTTGCCATGGTACAGACAATCTCTGGCTCGTGTATTATTGACTGTAGCTGTCTGTGCTATTTATTGCATTTAATACGAATTGAAGTGTAATACTTAGCATCGATTTTAATTTGGGTCCGAGGACGTTAATTGAATTTGTCAGATTCATGCTTTTATTGTCCTGCTTTTGTTTAAATATACTAAATTTGGATGAGACTTTCGCTACAGCGAACTATTTTCGAATGAAAAAGTTTAGAAGTTGGGATACAAATCTTCTGGTGTTCACGATTGATGATATTTTTCGGCAGTACATACATATATAGAAATTATTTATTTTCCATCTTATTGCTGTACTAAACTGTCGCATGATTGCTGAATATTGTCATTCGCACAATGCTACAGTCGAGATATGGAAGCGGCCTGAGATCGGCACAAAAGAGAATCGTTAACCATTCGTGTTGGCTTCTAGTCGAACGATTCTCTCAAATAGAGAAGCGTACAGTTGAACGCTGCTGTCGCAGTCTGCAAGAGAGGCAACAATTCTTTTCGATACGGTGTCATGCAAAAATGTCAACTGTTCGACACACTGGCTGCAATTACCGCGCAATCACGTTGCTGAACGCCGCCTACAAGGTACTCTCTCAAATTCTGTGCCGTCGACTATCACCGTTTGCAAGGGAATTCGTGGGGCAATACCAAGCGGGATTTATGGGTGCCCGCGCCACCACGGACCAAATATTCGCGGTACGGTAGGTCCTACAGCAGTGCCGTGAGTATAACGTGCCCACACATCACTTGTTCATCGATTTTAAATCGGCATACGACACAATCGTTTGAGACCAGCTATGGCAGATTATGCACGATTACGGCTTTCCGGATAAACTGACACGGTTGGTCAAGTCGACGATGGATCGGGTGTTGTGCGTAATTCGAGTTTCGGGGACACTCTCGAGTTCCTTCGAATCTCGAAGAGGGTTACGGCAAGGTGATGGATTATCGTGCTTGCTATTCAACATCGCTTTGGAAGGTGTGATACGTAGGGCTGGTATCGACACGAGTGGCACGATTTTTAAAAGGTCTGTTCAGCTCTTTGGCTTCGCCGATGACATTGATATTGTAGCACGAACCCTTGAAAAGATGACAGAGACGTACATCAGACTGAAGGCTGAAGCCGAACGAATTGGACTGGCCATAAACGCATCAAAGACCAAGTACATGAGAGGAAGAGGTTCCAGAGAAGACAGTGTCAACCTCCCGCCACGAATTCATATTAGCGGTGATGAAATATAGGTGGTAGACGAGTTCGTGTACCTGGGCTCACTGGTGACTGCTGACAACGACACCAGCAGAGAAATTCGTCGACGCTTCATGGCAGGAAATCGTGCCTACTTTGGACTCCGGAGGACACTCCGCTCGAATAAAATCCGCCGCCGCACGAAGTTAACCATCTACAAAACACTGATCAGACCGGTAGTCCTCTACGGCCACGAAACCTGGACTATGCTCGTGGAGGACCAACGCGCCCTTGGGGTTTTCGAACGAAAGGTGTTGCGTACCATCTGTGGTGGAGTGCAGATGGAAGATGGATCATGGCGGAGGCGGATGAACCACGATTTGCATCAGCTTCTGGGAGAACCACTCATCGTTCAAACGGCGGAAATCAGGAGACTACGGTGGGCTGGGCATGTCGTTAGGATGTCGGACGACAACCCGGTGAAAATGGTTCTTGATAACAACCCGACTGGAACAAGGCGACGGGGCGCGCAGCGAGCAAGGTGGCTCGATCAAGTGGAAGACGACCTGCGGGGCCTACGCAGACGACATGGCTGGCGAGCTGCAGCCATGGACCGAGTTGAATGGAGACGACTTTTTCGAACAGCAAGGGACACTTCGGCCTGGAGCTGACTGGTAAGGTAAGTAAGTGCTGTTGCCGAAACCGGGAATCCAGCATCAGCCGGTTTGTCTACTGGATACAGCTGGTAAGTTCTTGGAGAGGACTATCCTCAACACGCTGACGCAGTATACGGAAGGCGAACGAGGCCTGTTGGAAATGCAATTTGGATTTCGGAAAGGCAAGTCTGTAGTTGAGGCTATCCATACAGTGCTTGAGATAGTTACAATCGATGTCAAGAACACCTTCAATAGTCCCAGCTGGGTGCATATCTCTGTAAGCTCTTAGACAGCTTCTTTAAAAACCGGGTCCTGGTATACGATACTACCGATGGACAGACGACCTCGGAAATCACAGCTGGAATTCCACAAGGTTTAATTCTCAGTCCAGCACTCTGGAACGGAATGTAAAATGGAGTACTGACACTGAAGCTGCCCAAAGGGGTCATTGCACAGTGGTTCGCCAATAAGCCACAAATAGAAAAAAAGTTTTTTTTTTGTTTTCTGATTATTATTGATTTGGATCGGTTATAAACCTGAGAATGCAGAAAAGGGAGGTGTTTTACACTTGCAAAATTAACTTCAACAGACGCGTTTTTCAACATTTCAACAGAACAAATTCAATTGCTTCATCTGTTTATTTTCACCATAAGCCTTCAGAAAACACGTTTGTTTTGCTATGGCGGTGATCAGATAGGTATGTGCTAAACTGTAATCATAATTAGTCGTAAGAGGGAACGTAGTAATAAAATCAAAGAGCACCACTCATACTTAAATTCATGTAAACTTTAAAGTGTTGCGCGTGAGATACTATCACCAAATTACCACCAAACAAAAGATTTAGGACCTAAAAAAGATTTGTTAAAGGTTCCAGCTGCATATATTTACATCTTTTTTTTTCCCTGTAGGGCCGAAACACAACTGCGTCCATTAGTAAGGACTATTGTTGTATGACCCATGTTTGATTTGGTATTAGTCGATTATCCTATCACAACTAAGGTGTGATGGACACTGGTTGACATAATACCCGATCCCAGTTAGGGTCGACTCGTTTTATGAAGTCTAATACCTTACCAGGATCACAATGCCAAATTTCATGGGGCTCTAGTAGCCCTTTTCCAAATATTGACATCCTTTGATTGAACAAGGCTCCACAGATGCAGAGTATATGTTCAGCAGTTTCGGTTTCAAATTGGCAAAAACGACATTCTTTAGATCGAGTTTTTCCAATTTTGTTTTGGTGATACCTACTCGGGCAGTGACCGGTCAACAGACCCGTTAGTACCCGAAGATCTTTTTTATTCAGATTTAGTAAGATCCGAGCTTTCACAGCACACGGTGTGATAAATCTTCTAGCTTGTCTGGATGTATCCGTGGCGTTCCAGCTTGATTCTACCGTGGACATTTCCCAAGTCCTAAATTCAGTCCTCAGAGCGCATTCTGGGACTCCGTAGAATGGTTCCGGACCAATAAAATTTGATGCTGAGCCTTCTCTTGCTAGGCTGTCGGCTTTTTCATTTCCTTCAATTTCGCATTGGCCAGGCACCCAGTAAAGAGTAACTTCGTTCCTACTGGCCAATTGTCTTAAGGAAAGAAGGCACTCCCACACTAGCCTCGATTTACATGTGAAAGCTTTAAGTGCATTTAAAGCTGCTTGGCTGTCAGAAAATATGCAGATTTTCGCAAATCTGTAATTTCTTTTTAAACAGATATCCACACATTCAATAATAGCATGAATTTCTGCTTGAAATACCGTTGGACTGTGGCCCATTGGTATAGCTCTACTGATTCCAGGGCCAAACACCCCGGCTCCAGTATTTTCACCCATTTTTGATCCATCGGTGTAAAACACAACAGAACCTGGACGCAGACTTGGCCCTCCTGACTCCCATTCATAGCGGCTTGATTTAACTACTTTGAAGGGGATGTCATAGTTTGTCTTCGTTGTCATCCAATCTTCTATTGTTTTAACATCAGAATTCAGTCTGAATTCCTTAAGGATTCGTAAGTGTCCCACAAGGTCACCATCTGAGATCTCATTATAACGTTTAAATGTCAAAGCACTTTTTGCAGCCTGCTGCTTTACATATTTGTGCAAGGGTAGCATACAAAGGAGGGCTTCCAAAGCAACTGATGGTGTGCTTTTCATTGCCCCAGTTATTGATATACAGGCAAGCCTCTGCAGTTTACCAAGCTTCGCTTGAGCGGTTACCTCATTAATTTTAGGCCACCATATAAGTGAAGCGTATGTAACCTTCGGACGAACAATTGCCGAATAAATCCAATGGACTGTTTTTGGTCATAGTCCCCATGTTTTTCCCACGGCTCTGCTACAAACCCAAAGGGCATTTGTACCCTTAGAGATAGTCTTGTCTAGATGAGAATTCCAATTCAGTTTTTTGTCTAAAGTTACTCCGAGGTATTTAACTTCTTCTGCAAACTGAATTTGAACACCATCTAGAATAGGCCGTTTTAAATTTAGCTTTTTTCTTTTGGTAAAAGGTACTATAACAGTTTTGGAGGGATTAACATTCAAACCCTCTTCTCTACACCATTTTAAAGTAGATTTGAGCGCAGTTTGTAGCCGATTAAAGATCGTGTCATCGAACCTCCCACGAACTATTATGGCTACATCGTCTGCGTATCCAATTACTTCATATCCTAGTTCTGTTAGCCTTTTAAGGAGTTCGTCTACAACTAAGGACCACAATAAGGGTGAAAGTACTCCTCCCTGGGGACATCCCTTATTAGATCTGATATTTAGCTGCGCTCCTCCAAGATAAAAGTCCTGCCTCTTCTAAGTCCTGTACTTCACCGGATATGGGTGTTGACCCTGGAAAATGAGTTCTCATCATTACTTCCAGAGTTTCAGCGGAATCAACTGTAAAGCTGCCGTCCTCTTTTCTTAGATTGCCAAGACCATTTGAATGATCTTTTGAAAGAATTTTGTGCAGCCTCGCGGCTGTTGGAGCGTTATTGATCTCTTCGCAGACCCGTCTCCAGTCCTGTTGTTTGGCACGCCTCAATTCTCTGTTGTATGCAGTCAGGGCTTTTTGTAGTGATCCCAGTCTAAAGTGACTTTTGCTCGATTGAACAATTGTCTAGATTTTTTCCTCAATTCTTGTTTTTTACATCTTAGTCGATGACAAGCGGCTAAAGATGGTTACTTTTTCGTTTGAATTTCATACTTTTTACATAGTTTCTTAGAAGGGTTGTGGTACATTCAGCTCAAATTCACAAATTTGTTCTTAAACATTTGTCCATATTCGAATTTTAATATTTGGTGTTAAAATACGGGAGGTCCCTGAGTAAATATCAAATTTGTTTGACGTTATTCCAGAAGAATAACGTAAAACAAGAAAAATCAAACTTCAATCGCTTTGGGGTTCACTTAACGAAACCAGATTGCGCTTAAATTTTGCATAAGGACTTTTTTCGAGAACAAAACTTTTGAGAGCTGCCGTATTTCGAAATTCAATGATCAAATTTTTCCCTATATTCGATTGGTACCCTATTATGCATGCATAATAATGGCAATGCCAGAAAATTGAAACCAGTTGGATGATGGCAGTCTCAGAAAAGTTTGTTACAGTCGAAAAACACCTAATTCTGTCGATTTCAGTAGTTTTCAAGAGCAATACTGTAAAAAAATGGGCTGGTTTTGCAGATGACTGAACTATCGGCTCATGTAGTAAGCGGCGTCCATTGGCCAGTGTATCATTATTAATACTGCGATATAGCGGTCCAGCCTGGCTTGGGGCATTAAAGACTAAAACGAATCAGATGAATGAGTGTTCCGGCTCATGGTCATTCGAGTCGTGAGTGCGTAACGAACAATCTCGTCGAAAACAGTATGTGTCATAGTTGGGATGATACCAATTGGTATTACCCTGACGGAGGACAGCAATTGTTTCCACCAAAGAAACACCAAGGGATTTTGAAAGATGCTACGACCAGCGTAAAGGAGATTGGGATGCAACGAAGAATGGCCGTTGGACGCACCGATTCATTCCGGATGTCTCGATCTGGATGAGCAGAAAACATGGCGAGGTGAATTTTTACCTGACACAGTTTCTGTCCGGTCACAGCACTCTCGGATCGATTCGGACATGCAACGACTACTTTTTGCGCGGTATGTGGGGATGTTGACGAAAATCCGGAACACGTAGTTTTTTATATTCAAGATTCGAAGGTGTAAGAGTGGAAATTTCAACGCTAAATGCTGAGAATATTATATCACAAATGTGTGAAGACGAGAATCCTTTAATGCGATCAACAGTGCAGTATCAGAAATCATGATAGAGCTGCAGAGAATCTGGAGAAATTGTCAGCAAACTGGTGGCGTAGGCTAGAGATGTGAGCTAATGAGAAGCGCAAGAGCATAGCCTTCCCCCGAAGTAGTCGCCTAATAGTGGTCCCGGGGGAATCGAAGCAAACGAAGAGGAAAGACGTGTTTAGTGGGAAAGCGCTCCGGTGGACACCGTGCCAGAGGGCAACAAACTACAGGCCAGGCTTTTGAAGCGTCACTTCCTTACTATAAAACACCTAAATTAATCCATCTAGCGGTCAGACTCAGCCTTTCTCATTCATACTTATTATTTGTAAAAATAGATTTACATGACTGTTTAAATCCAATAAAGGTATATTCACTCTTTGGGTTCTAAAATATTGATGTTGTAATTGTAGCATAAAATAGGAAAATTGACGTAATGTTAGTGCTTAAGAAATAGCGAAATAAAAAAAATGACTCTTAATTTCGAACAATTTAATCACGAGCGATACCGGGAACGTTCAAATAGTACGATACCACATTTAAATCATGTTGAGGCTATATATATTGATCAAAGCAGGTATAGTTTTGAATAGTCTTTGAATTTCTTTCCTTTCCAAAACTTTTGAACTACATATCAAATTGTTATGAAGTTTATTATTTGTAAGTTTGAGAGATGACTCGTTTGGATGACACTTATGTTCAAATAAGTCGTGTAATACTTGAGATAATAGACTTTCGTTGTTTTGACAATTAAATACATAACGGTTGCTTAAGTTCGATTATAATCAAATGAAAAGGGAACGTATAGGGCAGCCAAACTTTGAAACCACGTGTTCAATCATAATTCATCAGTTAACCCTTATCACACATTTTCACATTTCGATACATTACAGACGAAGTTATAGTCCGATTACAGTTAAATTCAATAATAATCCGTTTGCAAAAAAAAATCAATAGGGTCTTATGGGGCAACAAGACCTTCCATATGACACTGATTTTATTAAAATCGGTCCAGCCATCTCTGAGAAACATGAGTGAGATTAGATAGTCTCCAGAACACGTTTCTTTCCATAACTTCTGAACCACAAGTTCAATCTTCATAAAATTCAAAAGGTAAGGGTTTTTCAGGTAACCCGTTCATTTGAAATTAATTTTGTTCAAATCGGTTGTGTAGTTTCTGAGATAATGAAATTTCGTGATTTTCACATTTTGATACATGCCTAAACTGAAGATTACAATGAAGTTCAATAGGGTGTTATGAGGCCATTAGACCTTTCATTTTCAACTAATTTCGTGAAAACTGGTCTAGCCAATTCTGAGAAAAGTAAGTGAGTTTAGGCAGTTTTTGATATTTGCTTTGCTTTTATAACGTGTTTTGACATTTTTATAAATAACGGACAAAGTTACAAACCGATTACAATGAAATTCAATAGCAACCTATGGGACAACTAGGATTTTCATTCGACACTAGTTTTGTGAAAATCGGTTCAGCCATCTCTGAGAAAAGTGAGTGAGTTTAAACAGCCTCTGGAAAACATTTCTTTACATTACTTTTGAACTATATGTTTAATCTTTATGAAATTTATAAGTTAAGAGTTCTGAAGATAGCCCGTTTATTTGACATCAGTTTTGTTAAAATCGGTTGTGTAGTTGCTAAGATATTGATGATTCGTGATTTTTACATTTTGATACATAACCTCTAAACAAAAAATCCGATTCGATGAAATTCAATAGCAACCTATATGGTAACTACACCTTTCATTTGCAATTAATTTCACGGAAATCGGTCCAGCCATCTCTGAGAAAAGTGATGGAGAAACAAAAGTTGCACATACACACACACATACATACATAAAGAAAATGCTCAGCTCGTCGAGCTAAGTCAAGGGGTATACGACATTCGGCCCTCTGGAGCAATTTAATACCTTTAGTTTTTTCAGTGATTGCTATACCTTTCTAGGAGAAAGGCAAAAACATTCTCTCACATACACACATCCATACATACATACATATAGAAGTTCTCAGCTCGTCAAACTTAGTCGAGTGATATACGACATTGGGATCTTTGGTTTTGCCTTTTGGTTTTGCCTTTGGTTTTGCTAGTGATTGCTATACTTTTCCAGGAGAAAGGCAAAAATGTACCTCCGTCAAAATTTGATATTTCATTCAAATTTGCTTGAGACATCGAAAAAAATCAAACGATAGGGTTTCCAGAAGGGTGTGTCAAAAAAGTCGGTGTTGAAAAAGGCATGGGGCTCAATTCCAAATAAGTAGATAATGTAATTAATAGCATTTTTGCAGAACATTTAGACATTTAGAGAATGTTTACAGGTTGCCCAAACGTGATTTGTTAAAAAATAACTTTTTCAAGCTACAAAATCCCGCTCTTGCACTTTTTGCAATTCTCCTCGATTTCCACATTTCTCTTCATATATTTTCTTCATTTTTGTAGGATCCCTAACCCTAAATTCAGCATCGCATTCAGTTATTTGACTCACAGAGCGCACTAAACATAGCAAAAAGTGATTGTTCCCATTATTTTTAGATAAAGCTCTCAAAAAAACATACAAAAAAAAATCAGTCAAACACTGGAATTTTTACTGCAAAGTATGATTCATGACAAAAAATTAAATAAAAAAAACCTGGATACATTATTGAGGGGCTGAGAGTTTGGCATTGTTGTATGTGAAGGAAAACTAAGAGTTTTCACAAAAATGCTACTTACTTACTTTTACTTTACTTTGTTGGCTAACGGACCGTTCACAGCTGATCGTGCACTTCTTCCACTGCGCACATCCACCGCGTGCGAGGCCTTCCACGGAGTCGACGGCCTCTGCCTGGTTCTCTACTGATGATAGTTTTGGCGGCTCTCTCGTCAGGCATTCTGTCTACATGTCCAGCCCACTGAAGCCTGCCACGCTGTATTACCTTCACTATATCAGCATGTCTGTATACCTGGTACAACTCACAGTGCACAGTGTTTTATTATGCTGATTTCGTGCGCAAAATTAATAGCGTCTTCAAATTTGATTTTAGTGATTTACTTTATTCGGAAAAGTTTCTATGTATTTTATTATGCTTATTTTAGAATGTACGTTTCAGTGATTAATTCACCTAGGAGTGATATGGAAAATTAATTTTTTCAGGACAGTGAGATAGACAGCTAGTGTCTTTGGAAAAGTTGTGGCAAATAGTTTTACTAGCAACTTTGTCGAAGGTCTCTGATTTCTATCTCTTATGTAAAATAAGATTTAAAAAGTTTTATATGCAAAGTTCACTCAAATCATAATTTTAAATATAATTTTTTCCCTGGATTTTCTACATATTTTATACCTTCTACAAAAACATTGGCCAAACAAAAATACACATTTTTACTGAACATTTGATCTAGCTATATTTCAAAATAAAAAAGTTATTCAACCAAATACGGTTTAATACGCAAATACGCCGATAACTTTTTGATGTTCTGAAAGCACGTCTATTCTACTTCCCAAAAAATATAAAATCATTTGTCTAATAGAGTCTTTTCGATTGTTTCAGTTAAAAAAAACTTTTGCATAAAAATTCTGACTTTATCAAATAACTTTGTTATTTCTGAATATATATATATATATATATATATATATATATATATATATATATATATATATATATATATATATATATATATATATATATATATATATATATATATATATATATATATATATATATATATATATATATATATATATATATATATATATATATATTTATATATATATATATATATATATATATATATATATATATATATATATATATTTATATATATATATATATATATATATATATATATATATATATATATATATATATATATATATATATATATATATATATATATATATATATATATATTTCATTAAAACTCTTTCCCATGATTTTCTATACTTTTATGATCTTCTAAAAAATTACGCGATTTTATTGGATTTATATTTTTACTGAAGATCGTAAAACGCTATATTTAAAAATAACAAAGTTATTTGATAAAAACAGAACTTTCATGCAAAAGATTTTTTTCAGTGAAACAATCGAAAAGACTCTATTAGACAAATGATTTCATATATTTTTGAAAGTAGAATAGGCGTGCTGTCAGAACATCAAAAAGTTATTTGCGTATTTTCGCGTACGGCTGAGTAATTTGAAGTTAAACTAAGTTATTTCGAAACATAGCTAGATCAAATGTTTGCAAAAATGTGTATTTATGTTTGGCTAGTGATTTTGTAGAAGATATAAAATATGTAGAAAATCCAGGGAAAAAATTATATTTGAAATTATGATTTCAGTGAACTTTGCATATAAAACTTTTTATATCTCTTTTAACATAAGAGATAGAAATCCGACACTTTCGAAAAAGTTGCTAGTAAAACCATTTGCCACAACTTTTTTATAGACACCGGCTGTGTATCTCACAAATCTCACAAATAAATTTTCCATATCACTTCTAGGTGAATTAATCACTAAATCGTACATTCTTAAATAAGCACAATAAAATACATAGAAACTTTTCCAAATAAAGTATATCACTAATATCAAATTTGAAGACGCTATTAATTTTGCGCACGAAATCAGCAAAATAAAACACTGTGCAGTGGTTCGAATTGTGTGGAAAGCGCGGTCATAAATCATTTTTTTACAGTATTGCTCTTGAAAACTACTGAAATCGACAGAATTAGGTGTTTTTCTACTGTAGAAAACTTTTCTGGGACTGCCATCATCCAACTGGTTTCAATTTTCTAGTATTGCCATTATTATGCATGCATAATAGGGTGCCGATCGAATATAGGGAAAAGTTTGACCATTGAATTTTAAAATACGGCAGCTTTCAAAAGTTATGCCTTCTCGTAAAAAGCCCTTATGCAAAATTCAAGTTCAATCTGGTTTCGTTAAGTGAAAACTCAAAGCGATCAAAGTTTCATTTGTCTTCTATTACGTTATTCTTCTGGAATAACTTCAAACAAATTTGATATTTTCTCAGGAACCTCCCGTATTTCAACACCAAATATCAAAATTCGAATATGGACAAATGTTTAAGAACAAATTTGTAAATTTGAGTTGAATGTACCACAATCTTTCTAAGAAACTATGTAAAAAGAATGAAATTCAAACGAAAAAGTAACCATCTTTAGCCGCTTGTCATCGACTAAGATGCAAATAGGTATATGCAGCTGGAACCTTTGAGAAAAAATTTTCAGGCCCTAAATCTTTTGTTTGGTGGTAATTTGGTGATAGTATCTCACGCGGAACACATTCAAAAGTTTACATGGTCCCCGTGGCTCTGTGGTTAGCGATGTCGGCCGGCTAGCTCTTCCACACGGTTGTGATATCGAGTTCGATTCCCGATCGAGTCGAGGATCTTTTCGAGCTGGAAATTTTCTCGACTCAGCACTGGGGCACGGTGTATCGTTGTACTTATCCTACACATACAAAATGTGCCAAAAACAATATCGATAACGAATTCTCTCAACTAATCTAGTTGATCGAGACCGCTATTAGCCCCAAGGCTAAGCGTGCGATATTGTTTGTATTGTTGATGAATTTAAGTATGACTGGTGCTCTCTGCCTTTATCACTTCGTTCCCTCTTACGACTAATTATTACTGTTTGGCACATACCTATCCAAACCACACCGCAATAACAAAGCAACGTGTTTCCTGAAGACTAATGATGAAAATGAAAAGATGAAGCAATTGAATTTGTTCTACAGCGGATATGTACATAATGTAAAAAAACACGTATGTTTGAGTTGATTTTGCAAGTGTCAAACACCTTTCCTTATCTCGTGCTCAAAAGTAAACTGTTCATAAAATAGGCCAGCAAGAACGGCTTTCTGTATTCTCAGGTTTATAACCGATCCAATAAATCAATCATAACCAGAAAACAAACAAATTTTTTTTTCTATTTTTGGCCTATTGGCGAACCACTGTGCAACTCGTGGTTCATGCGCCTGCGCCACACTCCATCTTCTAGTTTACCGTCATGTATCGATCGCATAACTTTACGCTCAAAAACCCCGAGCGCTCGTCGATCAGCTTTCTTCAGCGTCTATGCTCCACGTCCGTAAAAGGCCACCGGGAGTAACAGCGTCCTATACAGCGCTAGTTTTGTGCGAGTTTTCAAACAACGGGACCTTAGCTGGTTACTTAGTCCGTAGAAGGCCCTGTTCGCAGCTGCAACTCGTCGTTTCACTTCACGGCTCATATCGTTGTCACATGTCACAAGCGTACCAAGATAAACGAATTCGTCAACCACTTCAAATCGTTCCCCATCTATCTCCACCTCAGCACCAACACCACGGGGACTCCCACGCTCTCTGCCAGCTACCATGTACTTCGTTTTGGCAGAGTTAATGACAAGTCCCAAGCTCGCTGCTTCCCTCTTAAAAGGTACGAAGGCCTCCTCCACGGCCTTACGGTTGATACCGATGATATCGATGTCGTCCGAAAAACCAAGAAGCATGTTAGATTTCGTGATGATCGTACCATTTCTTTTCACGTTTGCTTTTCGTACTGTACCTTAGAGAGCGATGTAAGTTAGAGAGCGCATCCCCCTGCTTCAGTCCATCCAACGTTACGAACCGGCTGATGTTCCGCCAGCTATCCGCACGCACGTTTTCGATCTTCCAGCGTCATACGACTCAGCTTAATTAGTTTCTTTTTACTGAGTCGTATGCCGTCTTGAAATCCACAAACAGATGGTGTGTCGGTAAGTTGTACTCATGGAACTTATCGAGGATCTGTCGCAGGCTGAAGATTTGATCCGTCGTGGAACGTCCCTGTCAAAAACCAGCCTGGTATTCGCCAACAAAGGATTCCGTTAACGGTCTCAATCTGAAAAACAGGATACGGGAGAGCACTTTATATGCGGAGTTGAGCAACGTTATGCCTCGATAGTTGCCACAATCCAATCGATGACCCTTCTTATAGATAGGGCATATGAGGCCTTCCAACCAGTCATTCGGCATTCATTCATCCGCCCAGATCCCTAGTATTATCTGGTGGATCGCATAGTACAACCGCTTGCTTCCCGCTTTTAGAAGTTCGGCCGGGATACCGTCCTTCCCAGCGGCCTTGCCGTTTTTCAGCTCACTAATCGCCTTTTTCACCTCCTCCTGTGTTGGTGGCTCCACAGCTTGATCGTCACTCATAATCGTCATCCTTTTTTTGCTCTGCTCATCCGGCTCCTCACCGTTCAAAAGCGCCTGAAAATGCTCCCGCCAACTAGCTGCAAGCGGCAACCGTCGGTTTATAAGTAAGCAGGGAAATTCCTGCTTCTGACTCTGTTGACAGAATCTTCGCACATCGTTTTGAGCATAGCTATCCTCTGCGCTGGCGAGCACCTGCTCCTCGTACTCGCGCTTCTTCCGTCGGTGGGTTCTATTTTCGGCAGCTCTTGCCCCCCTGTACCTCTCTCTGTTCTGACGCGTAGCCGCAGTGAGCATGCGGCTCCTGGCACGGTTCTTCTCATCTGTCGCTCTCTGGCACCCGATATCGAACCAGCCATTAGGCTGTCTTACACGCGTCGTACCTACCACATCTCTCGCAATCGTTTCGATGGTGCCGTGGATACTGCTCCACAGTCCATTTATGTCTTCTACTCCTTCCTCCTGCTGTTCTGTGATCCGTTGAGCCAGCTCTCTGGCGTATTTTGCTGCCACGCCATCAGCTTTCAACCGCTGAATGTTGAAACGCGTCGTCCTCTCTGTGCGAGATTTCAGCACGTTCGACAACCGTGCGCGGATCTTACAAACGACGAGATAATGGCCAGAGTCCATGTTTGGTCCCCGAAAAGACCTAACATCAGTAACATCCGAAAAGTGCCGACCGTCAATCAGTACGTGCTCGATCTGGGAGAGGGTTCTCCATTTGGATGCATCCAGAGATGTTAACGAATATTCAAACGTGGAAAATATGAGCTACATATGGCCGTTCCTCTGGCCGCGGCAATTGTATCAGCCTCCACCCCCTTTCCAGTCAGCATACGACCAAAGTTTCCACCGGGGGTTGGTTACCCGATCTCCGCTAGGGTTACTCGTATTCCGGTCGGCATAGTATAGTATTTCGTATTATCTTGTACAACTTAACATCATCTGCAAAAAACATACGGCAATGCTGGACAGAGGTGAATGGCCACATTAGGGTCTCAAGTTACACGTGTCCAGCCATTTGCCAACAAAAATGCTACCAAAGCTTAATGTGTCCATTAGTAGTATACTAATTTAGCTAATTTATGTGGCCAATAAAAGAAATTGCTCGCGATTTTTTTGAAAAAAGCATTCTAATAAGATGTATTACCTGGTTGGTTTTGGGCATTAAAATAACAAGTGTGTTGTTTTTCGTTTGGAGCCCATCCACGATTCATGTACCGGTTCATAAAAGTATTATCTTACAGGTTGGTTCCAAGTACTATTCCCGTTGTCAGCTCCGCGAAACGATCATGAATTTTTAGACGCATTGAGCAACTATAACGATCCATAACTTGCAGAGGCATCATTGCAGAAGTTTAAAAAGCATCTCTGGTATCTGTCACAGCTGAACATTCGTTTGGCATATTTTGGCAGTAAAAAAGCAACAAAGCTAAAATCAACGCTTTCTGGTTATGTGACGGAAAATCTCTAGATTTTTTCGGTACTCTGAAGATCGATACTGAGTTTCACCAAATACACATACCTTGTAAATGTAAGTTGTAATTTTTGTTAACGTATCGCATTATTGTTTGTAAAATCCGTTACTTTGAAAGTTTTATATCACCGCAACGTCGCATATTATTTTTTGTGGATAAGTAATTTATATGTAAAATATCCCTTCGGGCCACAGTGGTGATACAAAAAAAATGGGGGTGTTTTGAGATAGACTCAACTTTAATTTTAAAATGCAATAATTTTAATACTGGCAACATTGTAGGCAAAATCTAACGATGCCATTCGATTGGAAATTTGGAAACTTTCAAAAATGGTGTCTAACATTGTTCATCACTCTTACTGTCTCTGAGATATGATGTTTTTTAAAACATGAAAAATGATGTTTAAAAAAATTTAAAAATTAAGAACCCCCGAATTGTCAAGAACTTTTAATTCTTTTTGTTTCGGCTCAAATAAATAAATTTATTTATTTTGGCTCAAATCGGATTCATTTATCTGATCACTTGGTATGGAATGACTCATATATTGAGCTTTGATGGTAGTTTTCTATCACATATACCTCAGCCCGCCGATATAATTTCAATATTTTTTTTATGTAAATTTTCTTCATGAATCCAGCTTTACAGTAAAAATGTCAATTCTTGACTGATATTTTTTTTGTTTGTGTTTTGAAGGGTTTTATCTGTTTTTCATATAAAACATATTTTATACATTATTTATGCAAGTAATTTGAGTCCATCTTTTCAACGCGATCTACAATGGGATGAGCTTACAAAAACTTTTTGCGCACCGTTCCTGTGTATTCTTAAAGAGGTTAATGACAACGTGCACACCGTCAACATTGCACCGGAAATTGTTTTCTCTGCGCTAGATGTATTGTTATCTGTGATATGTTGCCCGCTAGAGTGGAGCGTTCTGCATCAGAGTACAATTTATGGAACTATGTTTAAAAAGTAATATACATTAACATTGAGAAACAAAACTTCAACCGGAAGTGGTGAAATTAAAAAAGTGCTTTACACGTCTTGAAAGCGTCTCCTTTCCTCGATAAGAAATGGGCGAGGTACTGCGCTTTAAAGGCTCCCAGATGGTCTTGAGGTACGATGCTGGCCTAACAAGCCAGTCGTCGTAGGTTTGAGTCTCGGCTGTTGGGAGAGACTGTTAGTGTCAGTAGGATCGTAGCGTTAGCCCCGCAATTGTTCTGTACACTAAACAGTCGGCTGCGAAGTCTGTGTATAAGAAACAGAAGGTCAAGTTCCTAATCGGAATGTAGCACCCAAGGCTTTGCTTTACTGCGCTTCAAAAGGATTTTTTAAACTTTATGTATATAATTTGATAAGAGGTACCGTGTCATTTCAAACAGTCAATTCGTTATGAAACATTGATAAATTGTAATATAATAGCTGAAACCTGATTTTTTTTTGTTATATACTAAAGTCGCTTTTTACGCGGGGGATACGTGCCGCGTAAAAAACCGCGTAAATTCCGGAATCCGCGTAAAAAAACCGCGTAAATTCCGGAATCCGCGTAAAAAAAACGCGTAAATTCCGGAATCCGCGTAGTAAAACCGTGTAAATTCCGGAATCCGCGTAAAAAAAACATCGTTAATTTTGCATTCCGAGTGAAGGGGAACCGAAATCCGGGCAAAAAAATACCGCGTAAATTCCGGAATCCGCGTAAAAGAACCGCGTAAAAAGCGACCTTAGTGTACAGTCACTACAGCAAGACGAATCCGAATCTCTACCGAACATTTAACCTTGGGAGTTTAGTGTATAAAATCGTCCAAGGCTTGATTAATTTCTTGGAGTTATTCTGTCTCGGCTAGTTTCAACGTGATAATGAATTTTCTTCCTGCACCGTTCGACTGCTATGTATTCAATCTCCAGATTATTCCATCAGTTTGCTTCCTTACGCCATCAATGATTTTGATTATGTACAGCAGCTTTTCGCTCGAATAAGTTCGGCATACACCTTTGTGAAGATCGGCTTATGTTTGCAGAAATGAGTGAAAACCGTCCAAAGCGTTAAGCCATAATACGTACAAAATACCGACGATATCCTCAACTAGAAGCAGTATATACAGTTACGCCCATCGTTCAGCGACCAGACAATCTGAAAATATAATTGATTGTTTTTTGTCAATACCAACAATTTCCGTTTTCTCTAATATTTTTATATTCGAATGCATTTTAGTTATGCTTCGAAGTGGTAATATGCAATTATATAACAATCGTCATTTTATTACAGTGTTGAACTTTGAACGATTATTCGCATTTGGTGTACCTTCAATTTTGGAAGCAACTGTATGTGCCCGCGTTTCCATAAAAACTAATAAAACGGCCCAAAAGCGAAACGTTGACTAAGAAAAAGAAGTCATGCGATCCAACGAAGGCCACCCATCCGTGTCAAAATGGATGATGGTGATGAAATTGAGACTCAAGAAGTAAACCTCGATGGGCCGGGCTGGGGGAGGAACGCTCTACTCTGCTTTTGACAGATAAAAGATTCTATTCATAACTTTCACACATTTTCTTCGCCTTTGTTTAGACATACTTTAGTTAAGCCTTCATTCTGATTTTCGCCCGTATATGTACATACAGAAAGGAATGTGTCGGCACAGAGTATTACAAATATAGGCTCATTTGATGAGTGTCTCCCTCATCGGATGTGAGAAGGACGAACGACTAACGGAAATCTTCGGAACATATCTGAGTCAAAGCATCTTTTGTCAGCAGGCAGATGCGATCGATGAAACAAATGCATACGGATGAGTGCTCTAGCGGTTTGACTAGTTTGAGCTACACGCAAAGAAAGCAAACTATGTGGTTTGATGGTTTTATTTATGTATACATAAATATTGAGGAACTAATTGGATGTATGGGAAAAATTTCACCTTCAAATTTAGTTTAGCCACAAACTAATAAACATAACACTTTGAACATATTTTCAACAAAATCATCTTTCGATTAAAACCAGTATTTTACGTTCGTAACACTAGGAGCATCTGCTTGCGTGTTCGCGTCTTGTATTTCGACCTCAGCGCTAGCGTAAGTGCATATGCCTAATTGAAAACCATAAAATATGTAGGATGAGATTGTATGACAGTGCCTCAGACGGTGATGTCGCGCGATACCTGTTATTCGATTGGAAACGAAAAATGATTAACACCGAAAAGAAAAAAAATGAACATCTTTCATGAAATTTGTATGCAAGTTGCGACGTTTGCGACTAGCATTTGGATGAATGTTGAAAAGTAAAATTTTTTTTGTTGTTAAGCATTTAGCTTGCCTTTTGGCAACACTAATGTAACCGGCCCTGATCGATCCCTAGCTTGCAGGCAGCTTAAGCGACATTCCGAAACGGAGACTGTCACTGGATTCGTATGTTGCTAAATTATGCATATACATTGCCAAAAAACGAATAATATAAACGAAGCGCTTTGGACTTTTTTTTCTTCCTTCTCCAGTTTTCAATATTTTTGAAGGGGGTTGTGGGTACCCACAAGCTAAAAATGCTAGGACTAGTATTAGTACTCAAGTTACAACCGTAACAGTCGAAGCAAGTAAAGGCGCTTTTTTTAATTTTCCAGGATCTTTTCAAGTACTGGCTGTGTTAGTGTAGACTAGACTACAGAAGTTTATTTACTTTGACTTATCCGTTTTTATTAGTTCTTTTCGGTGAGAAAATTGGAAAACAGCTATCATTTGCGTAACGCGTTTCGGTCTACTTTGCTTCAACCATCATCAGGCGCCTAAAACATTTATTATCTAATTAAATTACAATTCTATATTCAAACACTCCACACTTACTAATTTCTGTAGGCAAACTGAAAAACCCTGAAAAACTACACTAACAAATTTTCTCTACCTAACACCCTACATCGCCCACTTCGTCATCGGTAGTGTCATCATCGGTAGTTAAAATGTTACTAATAAAAGAAATTGTGAACAAATATGGCGGAGGAAGCAGACGAATCATGTGATACTTCACGAAAGTGACGGTGAATCTGGCTAAAGTTAATAACCGAATGAAGTTTCTCTTGAGTTGCAAAGGATGGAAAATGATCCCACCTTTTCAAAAATGAGATAAAAATGGACAATCTCGAACAAAAGGATGCTAAGACAATACGGAAAGTGGCGGAGGAGAAAGCGATAGCGATGGTCGGGTTTGGCATTTTTCAAACCCGTACCCGACCCGTACCCGACCCGTACCCGAATATTTTTTTCGGTTGAAACCCGAACCCGAAACTTTTTTTTTCGATCAAACCCGAACCCGACCCGAATCCGATAATTTTATTTTTGTGAAACCCGAAACTGTGAAACCCGAACCCAACCCGAACCCGAGATTTTTTTTGAGGGGTAGATTTTTCGTACCAATTTGAGGCTGCTCTGAAGCTTTGGGCCTCGAATGGTATTGAAATGCTAGTGTTTTTGCAGTTGCATGGAATTAGACATCATCATCTTACAGAAATGCTTATTTGATATAGTTGGGTTTCGGGTTTAAGAAATTTTTTTCCCACCAAACCTGAACCCGACCCGTACCCGACACCTTCAAAAATTTTCAAACCCGAACCCAACCCGAACCCGACACTTTCAAAAATTTACAAACCCGAACCCGACCCGAATCCGACGAATCTCTAAAAAGCGATGGCAGTGTACAACAAGGTGAAATAAAGAGAGGTGAGAAAGTTAGCCAGGCTCAAGGCAGAAAAATCATGGAGATGAACAGTGAAGCCGAATGGATATAAAACACGACAGAAACTGAGATTCCGGATTATGTGGAACGAACGCTTATATTAGGTCCGAATTTCAACATTGAGGATAGAAGAAAATTTCCGTACATCGAACTAATTGCAAGCATTGAAAAAGAGATCCAGAACAAGAAAAACGCAGATGAGATTAGGTCGGAAGTCTTCAGTGCGATTAGCTTAGCTTAACATGCTCCAAAAATAGTAAAAATAGATTCGAACTTGCTCATGGTTCATTTTGCACTCCAACTTTTCAATCCCGTTTTACTTGAAGCTAGGAATTTCGAGTTGTGCCAGTGACGCACGAATACAATAAGAAAGGAATGTTAGAATGTAGTCTTTGCTTTGTTAGAGACCCAGTATCTCTGCATCCCTACAAAGACCACGGGAAGGAATTTTTGTTAGTGGGGTGGGTTTTTGATCAGGATTCACTTTGATAGGTGGTATGACCATGATTTAATTGGATTAATATAACAATATAGATATGATCATATACATATAATGTGAGATTAATAGAGATGAATTCTAAAATACAATAAGAAGTACTATGGCATGTAAAAAAGATCTCGGTTGGCTGCTTTCAATAGCTGAAATATTTGAATTTTTAACGCAGAAAACGCAAAAATATATATTAAAAGTAGATTCGAAAAACATATGGTAATTATCCGTCACGTTGTGCTAAAATAGAATAGATGAACATATATTAGACATTTCAATAGTAGTTATTGTGCTGCTTTCGGCGGCTGGAAACAATTAATGAAATAAGTTATTACAACGACATTGCAGCGCAACCATTGATAAAGTCATCCAAACTTTGTAAATATGATCATGTATAATGTGAGATTAATAAAAATGAATTATAAAATACAACAAGAGGTGTGTAATGAAGATCTCGGTTGACTGCCTTTCATAGCTGAAATTTTCAAATTTTTAACGTGGAAAACGCAAAAAAATAATAAAAACGAATTCGAAAAACATATAAAAAGTGTCCGTTATATTGTGTTCCCAAAAGAATTGTTGAACTTTTGAAGTAGAATACTTCTCTCAGGAAGTTCGGCTACATAGGGATGTGAAATGAAAATCTAAAACCGGAAAAAGTGAAAAATATGTCCAATTTCAATACTAATAAATCGGTTAGTATTCGATGGATTTCCTTCGTTCTTGCAGCAATAGATTGGAAAATCTTCTAAGATTCTTCCAAAAAGAAGATAATTGTAATTTTATTATTTTCACCATTGTACTATTGAAAATAGTCAAGCCTTGTCAAAACGAAAAATTCGACCTCTGATTGGTCGTTATATGATTGCTTCCCAAGCACGGTCGACAGAATCATATACCTTGCAACTGAAAACATGCTATTTGGCCTATATAAGAGCCTGTTTCAGCCGGAGCCGCTCATAATAGTTCTAGACAGCGACAACAGCAGTCGTCCTTACTTAGCAGCAGCACTAGCCCTGTGGTTGGTCACCACGTCTCAGGAGCAGCGGGGTTTTTCTCAGCGTGTGTCGCCAGACTGCCATCATTTCCCCCGTGTTAGGGCAACATGAAGATTGCCATCAGGAAATCCAATTTTGGAAATCAAAATGCCTTTTTCAAGACAAAAAACAAGTCATTGAAAGTTAATAATTTTCGACAACGCAACAAGCATTCTGTGTTGGATCCTAGCAATTTAAATCTGTCGCACACGTCTAATTTCTACTAAAGAAAACGGGAGATCTAGAATCATCGGCGAATGGTTATCCGGAATGATGATAATTGAACCAACTTGCCAGTGTTGTGAAATATAATAGCACCTTTTGGTGCTCTTCAACTATGTGATTGAAGTAGTTAAAATTTTTCATCGTATGTAACAGACGAAAAACCGCGAATTTCAGCATTTGCAAGCGAGGAAAAATTCAACATTGCCTCAAGAACGTGTTGGTGGCCCTGAGAAGGACCGGTTATAATTTATACTTGTTCTCGTGCTGGATGGCAGAAGATAACAGAAATGCAGCACTTACGCTCTTGCGTCTTATATTAAAACGGTTATATTTTGATACCTCAGCAGAATTTTGACCTTCATACTCATGTCTACCATCGGCAATGTCAAACACGCAATAATCTGCTTTCATACGACACGGGGACGGGAACATTTTCTTCAACCAAGCTGCGCAACACGACACAAAACATGTTATTTTGTTGCTTCAATGAGAGTGCTATCGGTCCGGCTCGACAGAATGTCCACAAGAAATCATTTTTGTACATCCGTGCTACGAAACTGAGGAAAAACTTTAGAAACTGAAAAAAGAGGTGGAGCTTATCAAATGATCGCTCTGAGCCAGAATGAAGTCACGCATATTTTTCAAGTTATATCATTCCACCACGTACGAAAAATAATTCATTCCTATTTTCATCCCTATATAAGAGCCTGTTTTAGTCGAAGCCGCTCATAATAGTTCTGAAAAGCGACAACAGCAGTCCTCCCTTAGCAGCAACGGGAGCAGTGCAGTGGATACCATCGATAGCGGATAGCGGCCACAACTGTGGCATGGCTGCGGATAAGCGTAGCAGTTTCAGCGGATCTCAGCATCGATAGCAGCTAGGCCAGCAGATGCAGGTACAGCGGATACCAAGCGTATAGCGGCCACAACTGTGGCATGGCTACGGATAGCGTTGCAGTTGCTCAGCAGTTGGGCCAGCGTATAGCGGCCACAACTGTGACATGGCTATGCGTAGCGTAGCTGTTGCAGCGGGTATATCAGCATCGATAGTAGCAGGGTCAGCTGATGCAACGACACTCCCTTCACTTAAATGCTGTTTCAGTGTGGTAGCGGGAAGCATCAAGCAGCAGGCTTGCATGAAGTGAATACATCAGCCAGCAACCGTAGGTTAATGTACAGCTCTACTGATGGCTGTACATTAACCTACAGCCGAGCGAATCGGTTCGCGTCGCTTTTCGCGTCTATTATGGCAGAGGCCTAATGGGAAAGTTGTATCATTTTGTTCAGAAGAATATTATTATCGGTAATATTACAGAGATGCGATTGCGTAAATCCGATTTTGAATTGAACAATTGTTCTTTTGAGAACAAATAAAACACTTATTTGAAGAGTTAATAGCTTTTGGTACCAATAGCAGTATAGTGACAGCCTCAGCGGTAGATGCAGATGCAGCCAGTACTTCCCTGAGGCCGATGTGGAAGTAAATGGAAGCAGCACGGCGAAACAGTTCGGGTTATGCTTAGACGCGCGTCATTTTTCGTTGTTGATATTCCCCACATGAAACGACGCGCTTTCGTATGATAGCGGCGGTATTAGCGGTAGATGCATTTGCCAACACATCCTCCAGTAAACCCGTGTCTAGTTTTCAATGTGAAAACACCTTTCTTATTGTGTCTGACCGTGCGCCTTAGTCCTCACTGTCAAGGTAACACAGAGATGTAAGTTAAACACTACATCCTATGATAAATTGAACAATTGTCCTTATAAGGACAACAAATGAAATAATGAAGATTTAATTTTGAAGTACAATACTTCTCTCAGGAAGTTCGGCTACATAGGGATGTGAAATGAAAATCTAAAACTGAAAAAAGTGAGAAAAATTTCAAATGCTAATAAATCGGTTAGTTTCCGATGGATTTCCTTCGTTTTTGCAGCAATCGATTAGAAAATCTTCTAAGATTCCTACCAAATGCATGAAATTGCAATTTTATCCTTCGAACTATTGTACTATTGAAAATTCTTAAACCTTGTCAAAACACAAAATTCGACCTCTGATTGGTCGTTATACCGCGCTTTCCCAAGCACGGTCGGCAGAGTTATGGACCTAGTAAATTGGGAATGCATCATTTGGCCTATATAAGAGCTTCATCAGATAATAAACAGACATTTCATCGGATATTAAATTGAATAACTGAAACTTGAAGAACACAAATGAATATTTGAAGAGTTAATATTTTCTCGTTTTGCGCTATAATCCAAAGTTAATTATCTTCATCTACATGCATACTCTGACTATTATTACGTGTTTGCGTCGCTTAGTGTTTGGCTACGGTCATGCAGAACGCAAACAACGGCGCGATGCGATTCGGCAAGACGAAATGAGTTGAAATGTATAGCTCTACTTCGCCTTAAAAAGAGCTGTACATTTCACCACGGTAAGGCGAATCGCATCGCGCCGTCATTCGCGTTCTGCATAACCGTAGCCTTTGTTCCGTTCCCGTTTAATGATGTCGTATTAAGTGTGCATATTACAATTCGGCAGCACTTCAACTTCTCATTTGCGCAAAATTTAAAAATATTCAATGAACTTCATTCAAAATATCAAATAAAAAGAAATTAGAATACTGTTAATGAACGGTCAACGTTTATTTACTAGAAAAAATGACTGACACGCAAGCAGCCGGGTTATCTTTCTTGTAAAAGTATTCTACTTCAACCTTGCGGTTGTGGCTTTGCATACAACCTTTCTGTGATTTTTTCTAGACTAATTCATGACATATCAATGGTTGTTGTTGTACTCCATTCAGCGGCTGAAAACATGAATTGAAATAGGTTATTACAAAAACATTGCAGCGCTTGCTCGCTCTTTTCTACGACTATTCATTCACACGTTCACGCATCTACCACAACCAGGAACGTTATCGGCAAAAAGTGGAAAAATCGGAGCACCGTGTTGCGAAGATTCACAGGTTGAGCGAAACAGAAACCATTTTACGAGACGTTTCAGATTTAAATTCATGAATAATATTTTCACAGAAAATATGGAACAGCAAATACCATGTATCCTACCTTAGCAGTTCGTAAAATGGTAAAATGGTAAAATGAGATTGCCTACTGCGCCCGCAATAATATGAGTGAAATATATGCATAATATGAGTGAAAAATATAAGCAGAATATGAATGAGTTATATGCGCAACTTTTTTATGCACACCTCTACGGTCTCGCTTTTCTATACGCTAACAGACGGCGCTGCAAGCGCACTTTATTCGTCGGTGTTTTTTGTGCTTCTCGATTAACCGACTACAAAACAAACAACAAATCTCGAGAATAAAATGTTACTAAATGTAATGTCCTAGTCACTTCTTTTTCCACTGCTCCGGTAACCAGCAACTATGTAACTTTGAAACTCACTGAATATACTAATTTTATTTGAGGGAAAACAGCATAAATTAGTTAAACTTCACGTAGAGATAAAACACGCACAACACTCAGCGGGCCTTGTTGCCAGTCTCGGAAGTCTTCAGTGCGATTATCAATCACATTAACTCCACATCCACGATTGGATCGGCAACGTACGACATAGCTGGATATCTTGCCGAAATAATTGGAAAAGTGGTAGGAAAAACAGATTTTCACGTCCGTAACAGTTTCGATTTCGCCAATGAAATTACAGGAGTCCAGACGAACGAAGGGGAAGTACTTTTTTCTTTGGACGTCGTCTCCCTGTACACCAATGTACCAGTGGACTACGCGTTGAGGTGCTTAGGTGAGAGATGGGAGGAAGTAGAACAACACACGGAAGTCAACAAAGAGAGCTTCATCGAAACAGTGAAGATAGTACTGGAGTTCACCGTCTTCGTATACCATGGAACGATGTACAAGCAGACTTTCGGTGTACCAATGGGATCGCCTTTATCACCAGTGATTGCTAATGTAGTCTTTGAGGAGCTGGAACAGTAGTGCATGAAAGCACTAGAGGCCAAACAGATACAGGTAAATATGTACAAACGGTACGTGGACGACTGCACGTGTATAGCGAGAGTGGAACACATTTGAACGATCGTAGACACATTCAATGAATTTCACGATCGTTTACAGTTCTCGGTGGAAATGGAAGTAGGAGGAAAAATCGAATTCCTGGACATGATGCTAGAACGGACAAATAGCCAAATCACCATAGCTTGATCGCCCAAACAACTGAATGGAAGGTATTTGGACTACACGTCCAAAAGCCCTTTTCAACATAAAAAATACGGCGATTGCTCTTTATGATCGGGTGATCAAACTGTCCTGTATGGGAAAACGTGAGGAGGCGCTCAACCAAGCAACACAGCTTTTGGCCAAAAACAACTACCTAGCATGGTTTATCTACAAATTAAGAAAAAACAGAGTACACAAACACTATAACACACTAAAAACAGAAAACAGAACAACACAACCACAAAAATTTATATCTGCCTCTTACGTACCGGGCCTAAGTGAAAAACTAGAGAAAATACTGCAACGAAATAATATGACTCTAGCCTAACGACCACAAAACAAAATTAAATAGATAATATTCAGTAAAATGATAAGGGAAGAAGAGGAACGTGGTATATTCCATACCGTGTGAAACAAACGATGCAAAATCGTACGTGGAGCAAACGAAACGCATGCTGAAGGTGAGGATAGCGGAACATAAAAACGATTGCAGAAATAGGAACCCGAGATCAGGACTAGCCGTACACGCAATGGAAGAGGGACATGTCTTCAATTTTGAAAACACTGCAATACTGTAAAGTATAGATAACCCGGCGACCAGGATGATAGCGGAGGTATTTTATATCAAAATGCAAGGGGAAAGTCGAACCTGCAGCGTGAGTGTGGAAACTTTAACACCACTTACAACGGACTATTGGCTCGGCTCTGCAGAAAGTCGAAACCCCGAATGCGGACGAACACTACCGATGGCGGAGTGGGCGATGTAGGGAGTTTGGTAGAGAAAATTTGTTAAAGTAGTTTCTCAGACTTGACCGACAGGTTGCACACAGCAATTAGTAAGTGTGGGGTGTTTGAATATAGAATTGTAATTTAATTAGATAATAAATGTTTTAGGCGCCTGATGATGGTTGAAGCGGGTCTCCGCATGAATTGTTTTATGTTAATTATAACCAACAAACCGTTGAGACTAGTGTAAGTTATACCTAAGATCGAAAAATTACTCTCCGCGATGTCGTGAGAGTCTTGAGGACCTGAGCCAAACCAGTTTGCGCGTACGCGATCTAATAATTAGGCTTGATTTGCACCTCCTATAAAAACTGATCATTGCTTCTGACCAGTTATTATGTCTGGTTACCAAATAATATTAAATAATAAATGTAGAGTAGCAGCTTTGATATTGTGACCAGGATTCGCACCAATTTGCTATTACGCACTTGGCTATCGTGAGTCAGGTTTTGCTACCAGTGATTCTGCCTTTCGTGCCCATCGAAACTCTGCCTTTTGAAATATTCTGCCTTGTGTGAACGGTCATAGAGTTCTGCCTTTCATGATTCTGTCTTTCGTGCTTCTGCCTTTTGTGATTCTGCCTTCTGTGGCGAACCCTCTACAGTAAATACTCACGGTGATCAACGCAACCAATATTATTCACTTTGAGTTTTAATACATTAAAAATAAATTAGAACATAATGGTCTTGCATTCACAAGGTTCCTGTCACTTTGCACAAATCTGTGCCATACTTTTTTGGGTTTCTAGCCTGTAAACACCTGTAGTTTGCACAAATCGTGACAAAATTTTTATCTGATTTCTGTTTGCTCGCACTTAATACGTTTGCACAAATTTGAACACAGAAAAATGGCGGCCAACTCGTTCACGAGAATGACAATTGGGTTGCCGAAACTATAGGTAACGAGCAAAATTCGTGCCGGGATTTCAGTAATGTTATTGCTGACCTCAGCATCAACAGTGTTTAACGATAAATTCGACAAAAAAAACCAACGAGATTCGTCAAGCTTAGTTTCTTCGGCGAAGTCTCGAAGATCCAAACACAATGGATACTTTGCGGCTGCGTTTGCGACAATTAGACAGTTAACCAATATATTTTCTGTCAAATTAACGTCAACGCAACGCAAACGTATCCATTGTGTTGGACCTTGACGATTTTCGGCAACCGGCTGAAATATCGGTTAAACCCAAAGTTGCCGAGTGAACTCGTTTTTTTTAGCCGAACTCGAGATCCAGTTTTTAGTGTACGTGTCCATTGGCTGAGGTGGTCCCCGTGGCTCTGTGGTTAGCGATGTCGGTCGGCTAGCTCTCCCACACGGTTGTGATATCGGGCTCGATTCCCGATCGAGTCAAGGAACTTTTCGAGCTGGAAATTTTCTCGACTCAGCATTGGGGCACGGTGTATCGTTGTACTTATCCTACACATGCAAAATGTGCCAAAAGCAATATCGATAGCGAATTCTCTCAACTATAATCTAGTTGATCGAGATCGCTATTAGCCCCAAGGCTGAGCGTGCGATATTGTTGTTGTCCATTGGCTGAGGGACCTCTAATGAAATGACAAATGATAATTGAATTAGTTTATCATTATTAGTTTTTTAGTTTCTGGTCAATCCCCTCCGGTTCCGAAAGAGTCAACGTTGATAATAGTCGGCCACGGTGCTCCCACAGACCGTTATTATAAAATAAAATGCACCAAAGAATCTGAGTACACCATTCGATTCGTTATGACGTCCAGAATCTCTGGTCAAAATTTCAAAATCATCGTACGGTACATTTTTGAGTAATGACCTTTTGAAGGTCGAAAAGTACAAAAAAGTGATATAAAAACGACGAAATACTTATTGTAAAGCACGTTTTCAATCACCATTTTATGACATAACTTCCAAAATAGTTTCTACACATTCATATAACCCTTTATATTTCAAGACATTAACAATTGGTGAAAAGATTTATTTGAAAATCCCACAGTGCACAGTGGTCTAAACTTGAAAAATCGTGATCATCTAGATTTGACTGTGAAAAATTGATTTTATGTACTCAATGTCTTCAGCAAAATTGTTTCATAGAACAAGGCCTTATTTTTGGCGTTTTTAGTTTTTCGATCAATCCACCTAACAGTTAGATAAAAAAAATATTTTTTTTCCAATTTTCAATATACCAGATAGCTTCCTTGAGCAAAGTTGTGGAAAATTTTCAAATTGCTAAATACTGCGGTGTCTTATCTGTACGTTGGACACGACAAAATAGAGTTTTTTGTGGAACAACTCTCCTCAAAATTAGTTTTTTGTCTATAATTTTGTCTGTAATGGTCAAAACAATGCAAAATGTTCTAAGATTTCTTGCATTCAACAAAGATTCTCTATAAATTTTATAAAATTTATTGTTTTGACGATAATAGAAAAAAATATAGACAAAAAACTGATTTAAAAGAGAAGTGTTCTACAAAAATCTCTATTTCGTAGTGTCCAACGTACAGATAGAACATCGCAGTATTTAGCATCTTTTTAAATTTTCCATAACTTTGCTGAAGGAAGCTATCTGGTATATTGAAAATTAGAAAAAAAAATTTTTTTATCTAACTGTTAGGTGGATTGATCGAAAAACTAAAAACGCCAAAAATAAGGCCTTGTTCTATGAAACAATTTTGCTGAAGACATTGAGTACATAAAATCAGTTTTTCACAGTCAAATCTAGATGATCACGATGTTTCGAGTTAAGACCACTGTGCACTATGGAATTTTCAAATAAATCTTTTCACCAATTGTTAATGTCTTGAAATATAACCCTGGAAATGTGTAGAAACTATTTTGGAGGTTATTTCATAAAATGGTTGTTAAATACGTGTTTTATAATAAGTATTTCGTCGTTTTTATATCACTTTTTTGTACTTTACGACCTTCAAAAGGTCATTACTCAAAAATGTACCGTACGATGATTTTGAAATTTTGACCAGAGAATCTGGACGTCATAACGAATCGAATGGTGTACTCAGATTCTCTGGTGCATTTTATTTTATAATTATCGGTCTGTGGGAGCACCGTGCGGCTCTATACTTACTATTTCATAAGGTTACTCATATGTACTCATACGACTCATATTTAACGTTCGTTGATACAGTACTGTTCACCTTTCATTAAATCAATTTCTTTCTGGGAAAGGGTGAGATTACGTCAATGCTTATGTATTTTAGTAAAATTATAGTTCCTGATATCTTACATGACTAACTCTTTGGCAGTTGTTAACTGAATATGAAATACACATCGACGTACTTTGGATCAAGTTAATTGCTTGACTGTTTATACTACAAGCTAAGGAATAAAAATATGAATATGCTTATCTGGCACAATCTCTCCCCAGCTTATGGAATATACAATGATATAATGAGACGTGATATTTGAAGTTTTGATTACCTTACAACACTGATAGAACGGACACGTAAACGGGACCAGACAACAACACTTATTGCTCTTACTTAATATTTATTAAGTAAGAGCAATAAGTGTTGTTGTCTGGTCCCGTTTACATGTCCGTTCTATCAGTGTTGTATTCATATTTAACTTAATATTTATTAAGTAAGAGCAATAAGTGTTGTTGTCTGGTCCCGTTTACGTGTCCGTTCTATCAGTGTTGTATTGTGAAGCTCTTACGTTAGCACTGCTCATATAAATACTAGAGTTTTGATTACCGAATGAATAAATTCCAGTAACTTTAAATTATTATGATTACGCTCGACATAAACAAATAATTTTCTAT
Source organism: Wyeomyia smithii (assembly GCF_029784165.1). Lineage (NCBI taxonomy): Eukaryota > Metazoa > Arthropoda > Insecta > Diptera > Culicidae > Wyeomyia > Wyeomyia smithii. The sequence goes on from NC_073694.1 coordinate 77,803,785, forward strand.
TTTAAAATAGTGTTGAAGTGTTACAGTGAGATCTTTTAGGCGGAATGCTTTTCTTCATTACTCAAAAACGTAACAAGTTATCGACCTTATTTCAATCACGTGTTTCGTTTAAGGCCAAAAGTAATCATAAAGCAGTTGAAAAAATTTACAATATTTGGTGTAAATACTGAAAGTTTTAAATATTGCATTTGGTCCCTAGATAGACCACTATCGTATTCAGACGAGGTTCAAAAATTTTAGAACAATTCTCTTCGTTATATTTTCAATTCAAAAAAGTCTTTTTTCACGAGGTCTCATACAAATTGGGAACGCATCCCTTGCTTAAAAAAGACCTTAGTGTATAGTGATGTCGATATACACTGATTTTTTTTACGGAAAACATAAAATAAAATTTATAAATTAAACATAAAAAACGTATTTTTAGTATCTATTTATTTAAGTTGCGAGATGTTAACCAAACAATTATCGGCGTTTGAACATGTAATAATAAAAAGGTAAAAAGTTAGAGTTTTGTGAAAATAGTTTTTTCCAAGAACAAAGTTATAGATAGTAGTTTTGTCCTTCCAAAGAAAATGTACACTGTGAAACACCATTTTTACACAAGTCCTTTTTAAAAAATAGTCGTGATTAAAAAAAAAAATACTAACACCGCAAATAGCCTATAGGAATATCTGTGCAGAGTTTCAGTCGAATAAAAAATGACAATAGAAACAATATTGAAATTGACACATTTTGTTTGGAACTGCTCCGCTACATTATGTATGTTTATTTACTTTATTATTATTCTTACTCTTGCTTACTCTATTAAATTGATAATTCAAGTTAGGTTACAAATAAGTTTCTAAACGGTTTCACCCCTATTTCAAATAAATCAATAAGTCATGTGTATAACTCTGCCTCACTGGGGTAAACCTATCTATTGATTTCTCTGTTTCATCATTGGTTTCAGATGATTTGTTTTAAGATTGCCAGTAAACAACTGGAAGCAATAAAAGCATTGGCGCCTGATATTTTGAGAATTTAGTAGCGTAAAACGTCTTAGCTCAGCTGTCTTTCATCCTCAACTTGCTGCCAAAACCAACATTGGAATACCAATATGTTCAACGTATTCCATCGCAACTGAGAGCCGATGGATTGTTTTCCGTGATGATTTTTATCGTTCGATACAGCACAACCGCTTTCAGGTTGTAATCAGTCGTTTTAACGGCCTACATAAATATATTCTTAGCGCCGTGCCACAACCCAATGCAATTTGAATATCGGCAATCAAGGTAAAACAACGCCATTACTCACACTTTCCAAATCATCCTACCGTCAACGAATGTACACAAAAGCTTGATGGGAAATTTTCATTCCACCCGTCATCCTCTGCCAAACCATTCAACTCAGCTGTCAACACCTCGGTAGGTCACGCCATGCCACATACCCCATGGGCTCCATGATTGCAGAAAGAATCTTTCGTTCGCTTGCGATGAGACGCATTAGCCATTCCCGCCGAAAATGTCTGTTTCGCAAGTCAAGCCTCGGTGCTGTCTCTATTTTGTAGAGTGAAAAACAATTATCTTTTCAAACATTTCTTCAGAATATAGTCTTCGTCACAACAACAGCCTCTTGGGCGGAATGGTTGATTATTCTACGCCTTCTGAGCTAAGATTTCACTTACAACCTTCGAAAGAAAACACCATACCTTAACAAAACAGAGCTCGGACTGTGTGTGAAATTTGGATATGCAGCATCTGCTATTTAAAGCATTATTCAGAAGCAAATAGATCGTACCGACACTGACAGCTCCCTTGGATATTACTTTGTAGGCATCAACGTTGGTAATACGTATTTTATCATTGCAATTCCAATGACAGCTTTGCTTGGAGAATTCAAATTTGGACCGAATTCAAATTTTGAAACAATGTTTCATGCCGATAAAGTGATTGATTTTTATTTCTTATTGATGAGATTCGAAACCATTGCATAATCATATGTTACAATTTTTATAGGAACGCGTGTGCCCATCGCTTCGGAGAAAAAGCTGATGCTCGAAAAGTCTTAGTGCTCAACTTTAATATGAAAAGGGCACTATCGACATTTGAAAGCCACGACCGCCAGGTTGACGTAGAACTACAGAAGGTTTTCTGTCACATTATTTGTATTAAATATGTTTGGAATGTTGTGCAAAAGAGGAGTTGAAGTGCCATCGAATTTCAATTTGCACATATAAATACGACATCACTGAATAGAATCACTCAAACACTTCGCAGCGCAAACAAATTTCAACAGTCAAAGTGCATGCAGATTATCTATAATAACATTTTACTTTTAATTTCAGTGCAAAATGAAAACATATTAAATCATCAATAATTTATTTGTTGTCCTTACGAGGACAATTGTTGTTCAATTTAATACCCGATGTAATTATCGTATCTCTGTACTACCCCGACAGTAGGGATATGAAGGCACACGGGCAACACAGTGGAAAACTTTCTACACTGAACACATGGCCAGCAAATTGAATGCCAGCATCCACAAAATGATTGTATGTTGCCAAAATACGGCAGAGCTTTCCAATTGATGAAGTGTTCCAACGCTATTTGTGTGCTGTCAAAATAAGGCAACTTTTTATTGGAGGAATGGTTGGCTGATGTGCCTTCTTATTATGCTGCCGCTGCACCAGCTGGCCCCTTCACTATCGCTTCTGCTATCCGCTGACACTGCTGTTGCTGCTAAATAAGGACTGTCCTAGTCGCTTAAGAATTAATACGACAAGTTCATGCAGAATCTGGCTTTTATATAGGTCATACTGTACATTCCCGATTGGCTAGGTCTATTATTTTGTCGACCGTGTTAGGGAAAGCAATCACTAAACGACCAATCATAGTATAGAATAGTTGCTTGCCTAATAACGGCTTGATATATTTTCAAGGTTTGATTATGCGTTTTAGTGTTGTTCGGAAGGAAAAAAAATCAGTTCGTGCTGAGGCATGGAGATGAAGTCAAATTAATAACCATTCCAGCATTCAAAACAAAGTGTAATGAATGAACAAGAAAATATAACCTCTTCAATTTGAAATTTATCGAAAACCCACGAATACGAAACGGGTTATACCTAACACTTCAAACCATCCCTTCCAGCATAAAATGGCATCCTTCCATCATATGATCCACCGCATGGAAACTTTACCTCTAAGTATAGTAGCCAAGCGAAAGGAACTGGAATATATTTTCGAAATTGCCAAACTTAATGGTTATAATGAAAGTATCATTTAAGCCATTTTTGATAAAAAGAAGCGTGCTCAATTTCGGAAATCTTTTAAATCACTCACCCCAATAACAAAAGATCTGAAAAGGGTAGCCGTTGAGTATGACGTTAACTAGACACGCCCCCTTCGTTCAAAACTTAGAAAATTTTGTATGGATATTGTTTACACTAGTAGAAGTACCCAACTCAAAACAAAATTGGGGTCTACCAAAAAAACCTATTGATACACTGAACAAAGCTGGAATTTATAAAATTGCATGTAGTCACTATGATATGATTCACATTGGACAAACTAAACGTAACCTAGGGATACGTTTCAAAGAACATTTCGCAGAAGTCACAAAAGCAAGTAAAGTTTTAAAAAATGCCCCACAACTTTTCAAATCAAAAGTGGCTGAACATATTTTTAACGAGGAACATCCATTAACTTCGGATAACATTCACCTGCTCCGCCCGTTGATAGTTTATAAAAATTAGACGTAGCTGTAAGTTTAGAAATTTATAAACAACACTCATCCACGTTTCACAACAAAGACGCAGTTAACCAGCCCTTATGGCTATTCAATCTTCTTCCCAAAAACCCTAGACATGGTACGGTAAACAACCGACCGCATAATTCTCTACCTAACTCTTATTAAGATGGCTAAATTTTTATTTTTACCTACTACAAATAAAAAACAGGATTTACGCTTTACCCTTTACCAGTCCACATAAGCACTGATGATGACTGTATGTCGCAGTCGAAATACGTATTTGTACGGACTGAATTCAATAATTACCGTGAAACGGGGCGAATAGAAACAAAACTTCCGAACTTGAAAAATGCGATTTTCAGTCTTCGATTACATTTAAAAACCATGCAAAAAATATTTTCTTGGATAGTTCAATAGTAAACAAGTCCTGCAAACCCATTTTTGGGTTAGCAGCACTACTGTCGGTTTGCTTAAAAAAATTGCAAAATGGGGGCTCAAATTCTGAACGTTTCTGAGTACCAAAAAACTTTGTCTGTGGAAGCCATTCTGCTTCACTTAGAACCTGTTCGTGTGATATACTGGGTCGGTAGTTAGGCATTTCAAGTTTTTACGGTGAATTGAAGGATTGCCGTAAGGTATTCATCACCACGTTACCTATGTGTCATGGAAAACTCGCGGTTCTCAGATTAACGGGGCGAATAGAAATAACGCCGTAGCAGCTATTTTTTGTACCAAAACATGTGGATTTGAGAAATGCTATGATGTTTTATATGTAAAATGATGTCTGGAACATGTTTTGTGCATTTTCAGCCCATCATGGTCAGGACTTACCAACAAAAAAGTCCAAAAACGTATTCGCTCCGCCTGTTGCTGTTGAGATTTTACGCAAAAAAAAAACTGTTTTCTTGTCAAGCGGTTACGAAATATAGAATCAACTAGGGGTAAGCGGGGTAAGACCGCCACCTTAAGCGATTTTGTTTATAGAAAAAAAAGTTGCGGCTGCAATTTCATTTTTTCTTCGCTAAGAGGTTCTTCTATTCAATACCTGCATTCAAAAAATAAAGACTGAAATACTTATGCATATTTTCCAGCCTTTTTTTCAATTTTGAAAAGTCATTGAAAATGTGCAGATCTTTTTCATGCGGGGTAAGCCCGCCCACCAGCGGGGTAATATCGCCCACCATTTTTTGAGGATAACAAATATTTTTAGGACCAAAACGGTTGATTTTATCGGTATAGTGTCTTTGGCAAAGTTGTAGATGGTATTTTTTTTTCTTTTTTAAAAAAACATACACTTTGAAAAATCTGAAAAAAATCTAAGTTTTAACTTTGTTTTATTTTTTGATTATCCAATTTCAAAACAATGTTTAGGTAACTTTTTGTGGTTTTCAAAATAAATATATTTTTCATAATTTTTCAATATATTCAATTTATAATATACCTGTCTTGAAGCTTAAAATAAATACTCATTAATCCTGTCTGTATGATTTTTTTGAAGACTTATTATGTATAGAGTAACAAAAAAAAACATAAAAATCTTAAAATTTATAAAAAAAATAACAATTGTTATTTTTTTATAAATTTTAAAATTTTCATGTTTTTTTTTTTTTTTTGAAGAACAAAATTACCAACAACTCTATACCAATCAAACAAACAGCCCAAAAAAATTTTTCTTTACAAAATGTGAGCTATTATTATTTCTTTTACTCCACGATCCAACAACCATCAAATTTTAGCTTACCTTTTGTAGATTTTGCAGGCAGAAACATGTTTTCTTAAACTTTTAAAAAATTTGATTTTTGGTTCTATTTTTTATCATTTCTTTGAATTTTTTTACTGTGTATACTTTTTTCGGAAGGAGAAAACTACTATTTTTAACTCTGCCGGAGACGTCATACCGATCGAATAAACCGTCCTGGCTCTAAAATTATTTTTGTTCATTAATACCATTTTACACAAGATTACTTTTTTCAGAAATAAGTCTTGTTAAAAAAATATTACTAGAAAAGCTTCAACCAAATTGAAAATGGTCGATTAACATCTTTGTCTTATGTGGCTTGAAATTGCTTTACTGATCCTGTAAAGTTCCCCTTTGTAGTGTCGAGGCATTTGGGTCTTGAAGTAAAACAACAAACAGTTGTATACTTGGCGGCTTTACCCCCAGTGGAACATTTTCATATTTCACCGAAAAAGTAATCAAAATTACATGATTACTCACAACTTTCGATATTTACGGAAAAAGACAGGTTCAGGCAAGCGATTAAACGTATATTCACAAACAAAACAATAGATTTTTAGACAGAAAAACCTTAAGTCCCGTTGCCGCAAAACAAAAGCGCATTGACTGGTTGCCAGCTAAAAGGTTGTTTTTGATTATTTCTGTGACCGTTCGCGCACTATCAAAACAGAAAGGGGTGCAAAATGTTATGTAATTATACTGTAAAAGACACGTTAAAGAAATTTTTCAATTATCATAAAACTTGGTAGTAAAACTACAGTGGGCGGTCTTACCCCGCTGGGCGGTCTTACCCTGTTTACCCCTACTCTGTAATGAATCGGATGTTACTTTTAGACTTCAATCCAGTAGACAACCACGCCAACTGCCAAAAACGTGATGAAAGTCTGATTTATCTGCTGCATGATGCTCGATGCATGATGGACTGACCCGAGAGATATGAATCAAGGTTTCAGTACCACCAAGACAAAATGTTCCCAGATGTCGAATCCTAGATGAAACACAGGAAGATGCCAGACCTCTGGAAATGCTTGACCCAACCCCGAGTCCTTCTGTTCCTAATAAAAACTCTAATAGAACATATTCATTCATAAACATGAAGTAATAAACCAAACATTTCCTATTTTGATATTTTATATCGTTTCTATTTTGATATTTTATATCATTTTTTGATATTTTATATCGTTTTCTTGCCTCTCATATCAATAAATATGATGCAATTTTTCTGTTTTCTTCAAATTAAAATTAGAATTTTCTATCAGAACAAGGAAAACGTATTTTATTGGCGAGTGTTTCTATTCGCCCCATTGCGGGTGAATAGAAACATGGAACATTTTTTTCTATAAAACAATGAATTACTTATTTTATCAAAATGGACGTTACACCCTTAATAAAGGGAGGCGAGACCCATGTTTTAAAACTTTTACATTCATTCTAGACATTATAGTATTTTCTGTACACTGCAAGATATATCGCAGACTGTTTCTATTCGCCCCGTTTCACGGTACTTCTCAAATTTCTAGTAGAGTCTAACGGAAACTTATATTTCTTTTTCTGATTTCTGAACAAAATTCAATTTCCCAATCAAAACAAAATTCAAAACATATTGTTAATCCTCCGATTGTACCAATTGTATCGTCCAGTTTTCCTAATCCTTTACAGGATCGACTACACAGTGCAACAATTTTTTTGCCTTGGCTTCTATATATGATTTTTTGATGAAGTTTGATGCGGAAATCGTTTTTTTTATACTCATTGTTAAATTATTGGTATTATTTTGAAGGGTTACTATGTCTGTATTAATAACCAGTCCGTTTTTTTTGCCAACTGGTTACATTGTATGACTCTATATAATATCTTACTTAGATAAATCGACCAGCTCAAACCGATGTAGGGGTATGAGGTGGGACCATCATCATCATCATCATCAAATAAATTCCACCGAGTTTGAACATATTTCAACTTAAGGGCAACAATAGCGCCATTCTGAATTTTTTAGAAATCGGAAATTTTCGATGTTTTTGTGACGCCGTTTTCTTTTAAGACCAAATATCGAAATTCTAAGAGTTTGTTCACCCATCTTTAAAAAAAAAAAACAGATCTTAAAACGGACAAAAACCGAGCTCAAAACGGTGATTCTACAAAACCGGTTTTGGCATGGTTTCAATATATTTCAGAAAGCAAAATAATATCGAGTATGTCTGAGCATCAATGATAATGCGCTAATATCTAAAAGTGGTAGTCAATTTATGTCTTATATTGAGTAAAAAAGTCTCAGGAATCTACGTAAAATGTCAGAAACAAGTCGATTTTACCCCAACTCCCCTACAATACTGAAATTTTATCTCGACGTTAAATTACCTTTTTTGAAATCCGTCGTAATATCAAGAATGTAAGCGATACTCAAAGATACAATAACAATTTGTCTCCACATAAACCTCTCCTTTTTGCGGGGAAGGGTCGCATTTAACTTTATCGAAGACGTGATGATTCTGTCTCATAGGTGAAGCGAGATTCCTATGTTTTGACCGGCCCTGGCCAAAAATGCAACCCCCTCCCCGCAATAGGTTGGGGAGGGGTATCATGTAAAGACGAATTGTTATTGTATCTTCGAGTATGGCTTACACTCTTGATATAACATTGAACAGATTTCAAATAAGAATCTAACGTCGAGAAGAACCTATTTTAGTATTGTAGGGGAATCGGGGCAAAATCGATATGTTACTGACATTTTACGTGGATCAGACACCAACCGAGCGATTCCTGAGACTTTTTACCCAATATGAGACATTATTTGACTACCACTTTTAGATATAAGTGCATTACCAATAATGCTCAGACATACTCGATATTATTTTGCTTTGTGAAATTTACTGAAACCATGCCAAAACCGGTTTCGTAGAATCACCGTTTTGAGCTCAGTTTTTGTCCGATTTAAGATCTGTTTTTTTAAAGATGGGTAAGAAGATGCTAATATGTGGACAACCTCTTAGAATTTCGATATTTGGTCTTAAAACAAAATGACGTCGCAAAACATCGAAAGTTTCCGATTTCTAAAAAATTCAAAATGGCGCCATTGTTGCCTCTTAAGTTGAAATATGTTCAAACTCGGGGAAATTTGGTTTTGCATCAAAATACACAAAAAATTATGTATTGAAACCAAGGCAATAAAAAGTCAATTTTTGTTGCACTGTGCTATGCACTAGAGATGGTCGGGTTTGATGTTTTTCAAACCCGTACCCGACCCGAACCCGATTTTTTTTTTCGGTCAAAACCCGAACCCGACCCGAACCCGAAACTTTTTTATTCGTTCAAACCCGAACCCGAAAATTTTATTGCATTGAAACTCGAACCCGAGATTTCATAGATTTTATAATCGGGTTTCGGGTTTTAATACCCAAACCCGACCTGAACCCGACATTTTCAAACCCGAACCCGACCCGAACCCGACCCGAACCCGAAAATATTTTTTTCACAAAACCCGAACCCGACCCGTACCCGACACTTTTAAAAATTTTCAAACCCGAACCCGACCCGAACCCGTCGGGTACGGGTCGGGTTCGGGTTACGGGTTTGAAAACCCGAAACCCGACCATCTCTACTATGCACATATTGTAGGTAAATTGAACGTTATGCCGACTAATGTAAAAAAACCCGACTAATGTAGGTAGTTCGAAAATGACCTTTAATGTGGGTAAACACAAAATTTATTTTAAAGGCGACTTGCAAAAACTCACCAGAAATCGTTTATTATATTTTTTATAATAAGTAATTTTAACGCTGAACACCGTTCATATCTTTTATAAATAATAGTTAGTAGCTTAACAAATTTCCAATTATTGAAAAAAAAAAAAAAAACAGTGTAGTAGACTCATATGCATGTTAATGTAAGCTACGTACTGGTGCACCTTCAGTACCAATTTTTAATAACTGGGATTTCATTCATAACGAATCAACCTACGCTCATTTCATTCGTTTGCGTTGAATTTCGCATACAGATTATGTATTGTATTCAATATGATGATCATTATACAAGCCAAGTGGTTTTCTAAACCAATCATTTCATCGCAGTAGCTAGGATTTGTTTATTACAACCTAGTACAGGACGTGACAAGAGAAACCAAAAATCACCCAAAGTTCTGTCAAAGCGAAAGCCTTCTCTAATTGGTCGAATTTATTAAGCGCACTACTAAATTTTATTATTAGTCGGTACGGTTGGCCGTGCTGCGAAAGCTATCGATATTTTTTGTTTACACTGTTTTTGCTTAGCAAGTGGATGAACAGCTTTTGGTTTAACAATTTTTTGAAACTTTTTCATACACTAGTCTGTGTAATGTCTATAAAAATCAACATTCGAAATGTTTTTGAAACTACGTATGATGAACAATAGTAGATTCATTTCATGAAAAGCAAGAGGAATCCGAAATGAGTTGAAATTATGGCTAGTTTAAATAAATTTAACATATATCTTTAAATCAATTGAAGATTTAATGAACTAGCATTATCAAATGAATTAATTAAAATTGAAAACCAGAACTTAGAAAATCCTTGATGTTGATATTTTCTTTATTAAACATTTTTGGAAACACTGATAAGCGTCGTGTAGAAAAATAACAATGTTTCATGAGGGCAATTTTGAACGAAAAGAAGAATAACTAGAAGCCACTTGTCACGTGCTGTCCTAGATTACAACGATTCGGATAACGTCACTTTGAAAATGACAATTCCGGAGTAGCTAGCCTTGTTTTTGTGAGCCGAGTTCGTAAACTACCGTTTTAAAGTTTGGTTCGTGAATTCGCTCAAGATTTCAAAACAGATCTGCGTTTCCAGAGTGCTACAAACAGTTGCTACTCTATAAGAGGCAAGCGAAGCTTATTTGGTCGGCTTGTTTGGAGATACTAGTTCGTGCGCTATTCGCGTCAAACAATGCAGTAATGCTCGAAGATATCCAGTTAGCTCGTCGTATCCGTGGTGAACATGCTTAAGAATTTGATAAGTGGGCTACTGAATATCTACCCGGCATGTTATGAATCATCGTCCTTGACACGTACTGTTTTAATGCACCCGCTGTTAAATAAGCACTGTTGTAGTCGCTGTCCAGCACTAATATGGCTAGTTAAAGCTAAAGCAGGCTCATATATAGGCCCAGTAGTACATTCCCGCCTCAAAAGAGACTGGTAGTGTCAGTTGTAGGATCGTGGCGCTAGCCCCGCAATTGTCCTGTTGGCTGCGCATTCTGTGTATTGCGCAATAGAGATGGTCGGGTTTGATGTTTTTCAAACCCGTACCCGACCCGAACCCGATTTTTTTTACGGTCGAAACACGAGCCCGACCTGAACCCGAAACTTTTTTTTCGTTCAAACCCGAACCCGTAAATTTTATTTCCATGAAACCCGAACCCGACCCGAACTCGAAATACAGAACAAAAGGTCTAGTTCCGATAAGGATTGTAGCACCAAGGCTTTACTTCTAATACATCCCCTTTTTATTAGTTCCTTAATTTTGTCAACCGTGCTTGGGTAAGTAAGCATTAAGCGACCAATCAGAAGTTGAATTTTAGTTTAAACAAGAATTAACAAATTAACTGTAATAGTTCGAACATTCAAACTACAACTTTCTGCATATAATCGGATGCGAAGAAAATTTTTCAATCGATGGCTGCAAGAATTAGGGTTTGCAATATTCCCGGGAATCGATTTCCCGGGAAACGGGAATGAAAAATCTCATTTTTTCAGCAAAAATAGGATTTTAAATGAAGTTTATCAGTAAAAGACAACAAGAAATTGTTTACAATTTCATTCTAAATTTGCATGAAGAACAAAAAACAAATAAGGTACAAAACATTTGAATATGAATTGAATAACATCAGAAATTCGTGATCGATGTGTGTAGCATATATTTGCAGAAGAAAAGGATTAAGAGTCTTCATGTCATCGAACAATCGCTTCAGATCCGCTGACAATTTTCCTTTAGGCTCAAAAATGTTATTTATATGTCGTCTGTAAAACTTTGCTCAAGTCTGCCGAATCTAGAATATTTTCAATCATCAATCATCAATTCATCAAATCACCGATTACAGCTCTTGATACATTTAATTGAAAACTTGTGTCCGATTCTTTCAGTTTTTTTTTTCTTCATCTATAGTTTATTTGACACGGCACAAATACAATTCAATGTTTAACGGCGCCAATTATATCTGGTAGCTTACACTCTAAAGTATCTTAATAACTAAAAGCAAACTTTTTATCCTCGCTGCCGACTACGAGCTGAAACTAAATCTAACTTAAAGCTAGAATATTTTGCATTAAAAGCACAGGTTTGCTGTTTGCTGGTTTTCATTGCCATAGGTAAGCAGCGTATTGAATTTGTTCCGCTGCTGGGCCAAGATATTACGGACTGGCATATTGGGTTGTTTCCATCGGGCCCTGAGAGTATCGTGCGGGTCTGATTGCTGTTTCCGGATCCGGGGTCTTAACGTGTTCTTGTCGTTTGGTTGGATGTAGGCGGAAGGGGATAGGACTAAACTGGGGCGTGGATGGATTTCAGGAAAACGTATATAAGGGACATGTAGGATAGGTCACGGCTCGCCAAGACATCACGAACAGGAACAGCCGGCTGCCTACCTTCGGCCTGCAGGGAAGCTATTAATTTAGAACCTTCACCACAGGCACAGATACCACTCTCCCCGAGCCCAACACGACGGAGATGCGCGTCAAATCTATAGTGATTGGACATAAGCCGGGACATCACGCAAATGAAATCCCGACCTACATCCAACCCCTTGAACCACGGGTTCGTCGATACCTTGGGGATTATGGAATGTAACCACCTTCCCAGTTCCCCCTTGGTCCAAGAATTTTGCCAACTGATGATCGTATTCTGACGTACAAATGCGAAAAATTCATTGAAGGCAATTGGTCGTTCATAAATATCACCGTTTGTTGCGCCCACCTTAGCCAAAGAGTCCGCTTTCTCATTACCCGGTATCGAGCAGTGAGAAGGGACCCACGCTAAGGTAATCTGAGTAGATTTTTCGGATAAAGCACTCAGATGTTCCCGTATTTTCCCCAGGAAATACGGAGAGTGCTTAACATCTTTCATCGATCGGAGAGCCTCAATGGAACTGAGACTGTCCGTAAAGATGAAATAATGGTCCGTGGGCATTTTTTCGATAATCGCTAGGGTGTACTGAATTGCAGCTAATTCTGCGACGTAAACAGAAGCAGGATTATCGAGCTTATGGGAGACGGTTAAATTGTTATTGAAGATACCGAAGCCAGTGGACCCATCAAGAAGTGATCCGTCAGTGTAGTACATATTGTCGCAGTTGATGTTTCGATATTTATTGGAAAAAAATATAAGGGATCTGCTGCACGCGTAAATGATCCGGGATTCCACGAGTTTCTTCTATCATGGATGTATCGAAAAACACAGTAGAATCAGAAGTATTTGATAAGTCGACACGATTTGGAATATTCGAAGAAGGGTTAATATTTTGGGACATGTGATTGAAATACAATGTCATAAAACGGGTTTGAGAATTAAGTTCGATTAACCTTTCAAAATTTTCAATCACGGGACGGTTCAAGACCTCACATTTGATAACAATACGAGAAGACAGGCTCCAGAAGCGGGTTTTCAATGGTAGTACTCCAGCTAAGATCTCCAAACTCATCGTATGGGTCGATTGCATGCAACCCAAGGCGATACGCAAACAACGATATTGTATTCGCTCCAGTTTGATCAAATGTGTGTTTGCTGCGGAGCGGAAGCAGAAACACCCGTACTCAATGACAGACAATATCGTTGTTTGGTAAAGCCTTATAAGGTCTCCTGGGTGGGCTCCCCACCATTGTCCGGTTATTGTACGAAGAAAATTCACTCTTTGTTGACATTTTTTCATCAGATACCTCACGTGACAACCCCAGGTGCTTTTAGAGTCTAACCAGACACCAAGATATTTGTGTACCAAAACCTGAGAAATCGTTACCCATTAATTGTGTTTGAAGCTGAGCAGGTTCATGCTTCCTAGAAAAAACTACTATCTCAGTCTTCTCCGGAGAGAATTCGATACCTAGCTGTAAAGCCCAAGCAGACAAATTGTCCAAGGTATCTTGCAATGGTCCTTGCAAATCGGCAGCTTTGGCTCCTGTAACAGAGATTACACTGTCGTCTGCAAGTTGTCTTATCGTGCATGAATTTGCCAGACATTCGTCGATGTCATTTACATAAAAGTTGTAAAGAAGGGGGCTTAAACATGAGCCCTGGGGAAGACCCATGTAGCTAATGCGAAAAGTTGCCAAATCGCCGTGCGTAAAATGCATGTGCTTTTCGGACAACAAATTGTGCAAAAAATTGTTCAAAATTGGAGAAAATCCTTGTCGGTGAAGTTTACCCGAAAGAATGTCAATAGAAACGGAATCAAAAGCCCCCTTAATGTCCAAGAACGCAGACGCCATTTGTTCTTTGCGAGCATACGCCAGCTGAATATCTGTTGAAAGCAACGCAAGACAATCATTCGTCCCTTTGGCACGGCGGAAGCCAAATTGAGTATCTGATAGTAGACCATTTGATTCGACCCAATGGTCTAAACGACGGAGTATCATTTTTTCCATCAATTTCCGGATACAGGATAGCATTGCAATCGGCCTATAAGAGTTGTGATCAGAAGCTGGTTTCCCTGGTTTTTGGATGGCGATCATCTTCACTTGCCTCCAATCCTGCGGTACAATGTTTTGCTCCAGGAACTTATTGAACAAGTTCAACAAGCGCCTCTTGGCATTGCCGGGTAGATTCTTCAACAAGTTGAATTTGATTCTATCTAACCCAGGCGCGTTATTGTTACAGGACAGGAGGGCAACTGAAAATTCTGCCATCGTAAAAGGTGATTCTATCGCGTCGTGGCCCGGAGACGCATCGCGAACAATGTTTTGCTCAGGAACAGAGTCCGGACATACTTTCCTGGCAAAATCAAATATCCACCGACTTGAAGACTCCTCGCTTTCGTTGACCGTTACGCGATTCCGCATTCTTCGGGCTGTGTTACAAAGAGTGTCTCCCTCGACGTCTCGTTCACGAACCGACGCCAATATCCGCGTTTCTTTGCTTTAGCCAAACTTTTAAGCTTGGTATTAAGCTCCGAATACCGTAAATAGTCGCCAGGTATACCTCCCTTCTGGTAGGCCTTAAACGCGTCGGATCTTTGCGTGTAGACATCGGAGCACTCTTGGTCCCACCACGGAGTGGGAGGCCGTTCTTTGATCGTTACGCCGGGATATTTCTTCGTTTGGGCTTGCAACGCGGCGTCGAGAATCAAGCCCGTGAGGAGGTTGTATTCTTCAAGTGGTGGATGATGTTGAATCGACTCGACCGCTTTTGAAATCATTTCCTCGTATAACTTCCAATCGACATTCCGTGTGAGGTCATACGGAATGACAATTGGTCGCATGCGAGTCGACCCGTTATTAATTGAAATAAGAATAGGCAAATGGTTGCTACCGTGAGGATCAAGGATTACCTTCCATGTGCAATCCAATCGTAGCGACGTTGAACATAAGGATAGATCCAAAGCGCTTGGGCGCGCTGGAGGTTTCGGGATACGTGTCATTTCACCGTTGTTTAAAATAGTCATGTCGAAGTCATCGCAAAGGTTATAGATTAAAGAGGAGCGGTTATCATTGTATGGGGAACCCCAAGCCACGCCATGAGAGTTGAAGTCTCCCAAAATCAAACGTGGCGAGGGAAGAAGTTCTATTAAATCAAAGAGCAGCCGTTGCCCAACCTGTGCTCTGGGAGGAATATATATTGAGGCAATACAAAGCTCTTTACCTTGTATTGTCATTTGACATGCGACAACTTCGATGCCTGGAATCGAGGGGAGGTTAATACGATAGAAAGAATAGCACTTTTTAATCCCTAAAAGTACTCCTCCATATGGGGTGTCTCGATCAAGGCGAATAATATTGAAATCATGGAAGTTGAGATCAATATTTGAAGTAAGCCAAGTTTCACAAAGGGAAAATGCATCGCATTTGTTTTTATTTATCAAAACTTTAAACGAATCAATTTTTGGTAAAATAATTCTACAATTACACTGTAATACAGAGATAGAATCCTTCATATACAATAGATAGATACAGATACAATCGCTGCAAGGAGGGGCCATTGGGCAGTCAACTGCTTCAAAAATGATCTAACTGTTGGGAGGAATGCTGTAAGAAAAATTTTAATTGGATCGGGTATATTGAAATTTTCAAAAATCCAGTCCACAATGTCAGAAAATTTCACTAATCCAGAGTTTGTTTCATCAACTAGATGTGCAAAAGGAACAACTGGGGTTTTAGATGTTCCTGGCAGTGCTGGGAACTCCTTCTGGGACTTTAAATTTGCAAGCCCAGGAGGAGTTTGCTTCGGTTTTTCCGCAGCACTGTTTGGTTTGTTCGTACTTTTCATTACACTTTGGGAAATCTTAGGACCTTTACGGGGAAGTTTAGGAGAAGAAACATTTTTCCTCTTCCTAGACTCCCCAGGATTGGCATAAGATGTTCCCGCTGATGAATCGTCAGAATCGGTTTCATCGGAGGGCAACAGATCAAAGGGGTTCGATGTTATGGTAGAAGTGGTAACGGTCTTCTTCAGCATCTCAGCGTAAGAACGCTTTGAACGCTCCTTAAGTGACCGCTTGATTTTATCTCTGCGCTGCATGTACACCGGGCATGTGGAGAGCTCATGCTGGTTTTCCCCACAGTGAATACATTTTTCAGCATTAACACTGCAAGAATCTTCCGTATGAGTCTCCCCACACTTGCTACATCGTGCCTTATTGCAGCAGTAGGCGGCTGTGTGGCCTAACTGCTTGCAATTGGTGCAATTCATAACACGGGGTACATACAATCGCACAGGCAGACGAACCCGGTCGATCGAGACGTGGCTAGGGAGTGCAGATCCGGCAAACGTAACGCGAAACGAGTCTGATGGAGTGTAAACTTTTTAACCGCCGACGAGAGACATGGACCGCAATTGCTTACAATCCAAAATCTTCGCCTGTGTTTCGGTATTTTTGAAGCAACCGGTTGCGCTTTTTAGGATACACTCGACAGACAGACTCGAATCGGTTATGACACCGTCGATCTCCACGTCTCGTGCGGGTATGTAAACGCGATACTCGCGTGTGAAGAGCTCAGAGCAAGCGATAGCATTGGCCTGTGCCAGATCACTGACCACGACACGGAGCTTGTTAGGTCGGACCTTGGAAATTTCGGTCACGGCCTTGTACCCCTTCGTCAGGTCTTTTGAAATTTGCAGTATGTTTAATCGCTTTGAATTCACTCCTGCCTTTGGACGAAAATAAACAGTATAGCTGCCCTGTTGAGATCCGTCCGGGTAAAGCCTGGGGCGAGGGGGGACTGGAGAATGAACAGGGGAGGGGGTAACAGAAGGGTCAGGGTCAGGGGGGTTCGGGGATGGTGGCACGGGAGGCGAGGGATCTATATCCATCGCGCTAAATGTAGCGCACTAGCGAACTAGCGCCGACAAGAACACGTACCTCTTTACTTCTTCCTTCCAGCAGTGGTTGTCCGATCGTTCGAAGCTGCACCCAAAGCAGCCAGCAGCACCAGTACAGCAGCACCAATACAGCCACCAGCAGTGAGCCGGGTGTGAGATCACTCAGCACAGCGACACGGACTCGACTGTCAACTGATGGCCTTGAATAATACACTCTTTTGTTTGGCTATTCGTACACACGGACCGGATTGTAATAGAACGACCACTTTGCACGTCCGTTTCTGTGTTCGACGCGGAATGATTCTTTCAGTTTTTTGAAGAGAAAACTGAGTGTTAAGCAGGTATAAGACGAAGCAAACATTTGCTATATTTTGTACGAATTTTATTTGCACAAAATAAAATCCGTACCAAAAATAGCAAATATTTGCTTCGTCTAATACCTGCTTTAGGCAGGCATTAGACGAGGAAAGTATTTGCTATATTTGGTACGGAATTTTTGGACAAAATATTTTTTACACCACAGTAAACATTTACGATTTACTTGAGCGGTAGCAAACCTAATCGCTATTTTTTTATTAAATATATTTGCTATGTCATTTTTAAAATAAACTGCGTCTCAAATTGACAGAACAACATTTCAAACCCTTTTGGAGTGTATATCACCGTTAATTAGAGCGTAAGATTCCGAGGAAGAATTCTGGTTAACTAACTACTTTATTTCGTTATTCGATCCACAAACCGGAAGGAAACGATAGAATACTGAATAATCAGTTCAATACGACGTGGAACAAGTCAGTCTTAGAGCATATGAATGCCTTATAATTAACATGCAAAGGTGTTTTTAACGGTAAAATACTATACTGACTTTGAGTTTTATTAAATGATTTATTTCAGGTTGCACCAGTTTGATGTATTTAATTTTATTGCACAAAATTTTTCGCGGAGCTCGGGAATCCCGGGATCCCGGGAATCAATATCTCTGTTCCCGGGATCCGGGAATCCCGGAACAAGCTATTTCCCGGGAAATCGTTCCCGGGATTGCAAACCCTAGCAAGAATGAAGGAAAGCCATTGAAAACTAACCGCTTCATTAGCATTTGGAATCGGACATATTTTTCACTTTCTCTGTTTTAAAATTTTCATTGTATTATTTATAGCGCCTAAATAAGTTACAAATTGCTCTATGAAAAACAAAAACTTTGATGTTATTGAAACTTTGAAATGATTCTTATGTGTAACTTCGATATGGGTAACAATAAGGGTATGTTAAAAAAAAATCATGCTGATACTGTATTGTATAGCTCGAAAAAACTAGATCAGCAGAAAGCCTTGCCGAACACGTGTTTTTTTTTATTCACAAAATTTTCACAAAACAGAATTTTGGTTGGGTTCCCAATAAAAATTCACGAACCATTCGAAAGGTTATGGGTTCCTGAGTGAGTACCGCGAAGAAAACCTGCCTCATCCACACCCATTCAAAATTGTGAATAATTTAAAGATCGATTTTTCAGATTTGCTGTATATCTTTTTTTATTGAATTCATGTGCCTCTATCATGCCTCTGTCATATCCATTGTGAAAATTTGGATTGTTTATCCAAATTGCCGAGCTTTCACCAGCTTTCAAAGTTGCAAAATCTAATGTTGAAAAAAAAAGGCATTCATGAGTATGAGCTTAAAAATTGAGCCCTTTTTTAATATCGGTAGTATCAGAAGAATGTGCTTATATAACGGCAAGATAATCTAAATTGAATAAATCTTGTATATAATAAATTCTTATGGCTAAATATAACGCTTAATAATGATAAAACCATTTTAAGACACATTTGGTATTTGAAAAACCGTTAGAATAAGTTTGTTTCGTTAGATGGAGCTCCAAACTCCTGATTTATTTTAAACCATTCAACCTTTTGATTAAGTTCTAGATGAATGGATTTACCATTTTGGTCTGCTGATGTATACTGTCACGTCAAATTAGGCAATTGCAATTAGGGTGTGGGATTAGTTCTTTGTCATATATTTTACATGAGAATGAAACGAAAATTATGACGAAAACAACCGCTGATGATGTAGTCCCAGAACCTAATGCATTTTTACTGCATTTCAAACAACGTATTTCTTCTTTGCGGTGTACAGATTAAAAGAAACAATGGCTTTATTTAATACGGAATGGTCGATGTAGATTATAAATCTCGCATTAAATGGATTGATGATAAGTGAGCAAGGTTTTGTGACTCTCGCATGATCAGAAACATAGTATATACCGCCTACATATGAGCCGTTAAGAGCAAAAGTGGTACATGTGCCATTTTTACACTTTTTGGTTTTTGTGCATAAATTTATGCAGAACGCAATCATGTACTAGAATATCCAAGAAAAACCGAGATCTGATAACCTAAACCAAAGTTACAGCCAAAACAATTTATGGTAATTAACATAATCACCATTTCGTTGAAAGCAAAAGTGGTACATGTCCAGTCTGTGCATGTTGGATGAATTGTAAGTCGAGGATCTTAGGATATAAAAGAACCATGTCTTAAGCAAAGTTTGTTAAGTGATTGAGTATTGATCTGTCTGCTTTGGAATTTTCTCACTACCTGGCGCTAGTGTACCCGTGACTATTTTGTAACAGGAAACATTTTATCTATTTCAGTATCCACTCGTATGCTGTTGCTGTTACAAATACATACTAGCACCACGAAGCGACAGAATTCCTTAACAAACAGATCATCATTCTATAGTACTCAATCACTTGGACAACTGTGCTGAAGACATGAATGTTCTATGTCCTAAGATAAGAGAGCTATAATGCATCCTTTATGCTCACACTGGACATGTACCACTTTTGTTCTCAACGTTTTCTGGTTGTCATTATTTTTCGCATAGAACAAAAGTGGTACATGTTTTTTCATTGAAGTTTTATGTAAGTTTCTCAACCAGAACCCGTTATGCTTTCATGTACAGTCTTTTAAAACCTTTCCAGCAATTATATAGTAGTTATGTTGGAAAAAAATGTTGAAAATAATTTACTATTTGAGTGTTTTCGTTTATCGCGTCTCCTGAAAAATGGACAGTTATCTCTGAGCATTCAAGCTAGATAGACGCTATGCGAAGAGAACGCTATTGTTTAAAACAGAACGATATTTCAAGGGGTTTAAAGCTTGTTCCTGGGATCAAGCCCCCAACTGCAATCATGGATTCGCTGAGGGAACGAAATTTCGTCATCGATATTCGAGGTATTCGCAAGTTGAGGGATGAAAACATCTACAATTTCATCGCCAAAAATCTTAAGCTAACACCGATGGACGTGGCTGCCATACAGATTGATCGGATCGAGGGAAAAGTGTTCGTTGAGATGAAAGAAGAGGATGCAGTGCACGCGGTTGTGGAAGTGTTCGACAACAAATATGCAATAAACAGCAACGGAACGACGCACCGCATTCGGCTTTACGTTGAGGATGGAGGTACCGACGTGAAACTGCATCATTTGCCACCAAACATGCCCGAAGAGTGGATTTTCGAGTATCTTGAGAGCTACGGGGACATTATTTCCATCAAACATGAGATGTGTCAATCGCAATTTTTCGCTTCGATTCCGAGCGGCATCCGGGTTGTTCGCATTCGTATGAAGTGCCACATTCCATACTTTGTGAACATTAAAGGCTACAGCTCGCACGTCACTTACACAAACCAAATACAAACCTGTCGTCACTGCAACCATGAGGTACATTGTGGAGTAAGTTGCTCAGAAAACCGGGCAAAACTCTCATCGCAAAACAAATCAACACTTTACTCCCAAGTTCTGGCACAATCGAGGGATCCAGACAACCAGGAAAAAACCAGAATCCGAGCTACAATCGAACGTACAAACAATTACATCTGCAACACACCAACCGTCGTCACAACCACAAACCGCACAACAACTATACAAACGACCGGCTGCACCACTTGATCCAGAGCTCCGCGAGAAAACCGTGAAGACTTCAAACACCGACACCGATATAGCAGCTGTACCAAAAGCAGAAAACGCCAAGTCAACGAAGGGATACGAGATTGTGACCACTGTGAGTGACCGTTCTCGCATCGCACCGATCAACAACAGATCCAGTTCTCTCTCCAGGAAACCAGAGAAAACGATGGAGATATCAGACGACGAGCACACAATTTCGGACAGCATGCGAGCTCGACGCCCCGCGAAGAGCAAACACGACGGCAAGTAATTGCTTTATTTCTAATGGAACTCTTCTAATGGAATGGATTTCTAAAGGAACTCTTTAACAAACTATTCCTACACTTTCGCATCAATCAATTTAAATGGTAGCAATACAACAAAAATTAATTCGCTACGATCGTTCGTGCGCACACCAGATCTAGATATAATTGCAATGCAAGAAGTAGTCAGTGACAGTATCTGTATTCCGGGATACGATATGATTACTATAATAACGAAGCAGAACGAGGTACTGCAATAGCAGTACGTAATAGTATAGAAGTCAGGCGGGTACAACGAAGTTTAGATCCACGGGTGGTATGCATCGATCTGGGAAATGCTGAAAATAGAGTTAGAATAATTAATTTGTATGCACCGTCAGGATCAAACAACAGATCGACTAGAGAAGATTTCTTTAATCAGACCGTTCCTTTTTATTTGCAAGATCATCCCATTCATACTATCATGATGGGGGATTTTAACTCGGTCATCCACCCAAGTGATGCAACGGGTGTTTCAAATTTCAGCCCGATGCTGAAACGTTTATGTGACAGCGCAAATCTGCAAGATGTTTGGAAGCAGTTCAATCAGCAGATCGAATATTCGTTCGTGCGGGGTCGATCTATGTCTAGAATCGACAGAATATACATAACTCCGGCATGCCTCCCAAATGTTCGTTTCTGTAGACTAGAATCAAGTTGCTTCAGCGATCATAGAGCTGTTGTTTCCCGGATAGTTTTGCCAATTGTTGCAATAGCTACCGAGCGTCCGCTCTGGAAACTCAATAACCACCTCTTGAATGAGGAAAACTTGCTTGAGTTGCGGTCAAAATGGCATTATTGGACTCGCCAGAAAAGAAATTACGACTCTTGGATTGCCTGGTGGACTTTGTATGCAAAGCAAAAAATTGTTTCTTTCTTCAGGTGGAAAAATTCGACTGCTGTACGTATATTCAACAACACTATGGGATTTTACTACACATGTCTGAATCGCAAATATGAAGAACACAAAAACCACGATTGCACAACGGAAATAAATAGAATTAAAGCAATAATGCTGCAAAAGCTGAAGAAATTTTCAGAGTCGAGCAAACATAAAAATGTTGTGTTTCTCGGAGGAGAAGATGTCTCGATCTTCCAAATCGCAGATCGTGTCAACCGGCAACGTGAAACTACAATCACAACTCTGGACATAAATGGTCAAAGAGTAACGAACAAGGAAGAAATTAAATCAAAATCTTTTCGACGAAGAGGACATTGAAGATGATGGCAGTTTCAATTCAAGACGTTTCCTGGATCCAAATAATGTGGAGAACAATGAAATCATGGCTGATCTAACAGAAGAGGAAGTTTTTTCGGCGATCAAAGGTTCAGCAGCAAACAAATCTCCGGGTAAAGACGGTCTCACCAAAGAATTTTACCAAAAATGCTGGGATATTATTAAACGACAGTTTTTGCTCGTACTAAACGAAATAAAAAACGAACGAATAACAGAGAATCTACAAGATGGTGTGATCGTACTTGTTCGAAAAAAACGTGCGGGTCACGACATAAGCTCGTTTCGACGGATAACACTCCTGAATGTTGATTACAAGATATTCAGCAGAGTATTGAAGCAGCGAATGGAACGCTTATCGACGTTAGTACTTTCCGAACATCAGAAATGTTGTAATGGAAACTATACAATCTTTGAAGCAACATGTGTGATCCGTGATCACATCGCAATTTCAAAACAAGACGGAGTTGCCGGAATAGTGATCGCTCTTGACTTAAGCAATGCGTTCGATAGAGTCAGTCATTCATACCTACTGTCGAATATTAGAAGAATGGGCTTTAACCCACTACTTGTCAATCTACTGACAAACTTGTTAGCCCGCGAAAAGTCCCAGCTTTTGATTAACGGACGTACCACTTCACACTTTCAGATAAAGCGGTCTGTTAGGCAGGGGGATCCATTGTGCATGCTGCTTTTTGTACTATACCTGCAGCCTCTCTTAGACAAACTAGCTGAAATATGCAATGATCCTGGAGAATGTGTAGTGGCATATGCCGACGACATTACAGTGATAATTAGAAACCCCGCGAAAATTCCACAAATTCTGCAGTGCTTTGAAAATTTCGGTTTAGCGGCTGGCGCGAAGCTGAACATGCGGAAAACGGAAGCTATGGAAATCGGCGGACAGCTTCCTGTTTGGGACGGAATAACCAAAAAGGATGCTGTCAAAGTACTTGGTGTCATCTTCAAAAATAATATAAAAGACACAGTCGCACAAAACTGGGAAGCAGTTTACCGTAGCGTAAATGGTCTATTGAGGCTTCACCGTCCACGTCTGGTAAACATAAAACAAAAAATAATCCTGCTTAATACATACATTTGTTCAAAGCTATGGTACTTATCTTCAATTCTTCCAATAACAAATAAGTACATAGCTATGTTTACTAAACGAATAAGTTACTTTTTATGGAATGGAGTACCTGCTCAAAGAGTAAAATGATCGAAATAATTCGCCCAAAAAACCAGGGAGGTCTAGGAATACACTCACCTGAGCTCAAGACAAAAGCATTACTAATAAACAGGTACCTTCGTTTAATAAACTTAACACCATCTCTAGATCGATACATTCAACTAATACAAATACCAGCTGACCTTCTACACGTAAAAACCATTAAAGCTGGTCTTCAAGGGATCCCGCAACAAATTCAAGATGACCCAGAGGCGAAGCAGATATACCAGCATTTTTTAAACCGACTACCACCAGTTGGAGCAACTACTAGAAATACCAGAAACTGGAAACTTATATGGAAAAATATCAATGATAAAAAGCTATCTTCAGATGAAAAATCTATCTATTATCTGCTAGTGTATGGCAAGTTATATCACAATGAACTACTCTATCGTCAGGAAAGAAGAATTGATCCAAATTGTCTAACATGTGGCCGATGTGAAACAATAGAACATAAGTTTTCATCGTGCAATTCAGTAAACAATATCTGGCAAGAAATATTTAGAGAAATACGTTTGATATGTCAGCAACCAAATATAATCTTTGAAAAATTACAATTTCCCACAATTAATTGTTCAGGAGATACAAAATCGAAAGTTTTGAAAATGTTTATAAGATACATTATGTACAATCTAGAAGTCCCTGATGAAAATAAAAACACTGTTTCTATGAGAAGTTATATAACTATGTATGTATAAAACGGTAAATCAAGCAAATTCTAAGTATAAAAAAAACCAGAACTCGTTCTGCTTTCATGTACCGTCTTATGAAACCTTTCCAGCAATGATTTAGTGCAGTTATGTTGGAAAAAAATGTTGAAAATAATTTACTATTAGAGTGTTTTCGTTTATCGCGTCTCCTGAAAAATTTACTTTATGGCACATGTACCACTTTTGCTCTCAATGGCTCAATATGTATGTCGAAGGAATGCTGGTTCATCAATGCACCTTATGTACAAATTGATAAAAATGATGGCTTCGAATTTCGCTCTGCATTTTTTTCTGTTGTCAGACTTTAAAAGGAGGTTTGCTGATTTTTTGAGTCATTTTTTCTTCTCAAAAGTCAGAGGAATTTTTATATCACGTAACAATTACAAGTTATTTACTGAATGCTTGCATTTAAATAGCAACCTTCATTAATTTGCGGCATAGTTTAATAATCGTCAGCAAATCTAAACGTATTATTCTCATTGAAATGATTTTTATACAAAAGGATCTTTTCCAGTCCATTGGCCCCATTTCGTAATTTTCGGTAAAACGTGGAGCGTAACCTTACCTGTCATACTTCATTCCATTAATATAATCGCAGATTACTAGACGTCTGTGCATCATTCCAACGTACCGAGTAATTTCAACTCATGAATTCGCGTCATTTCTTTGTCGGGATCAAGAGCGCTGTTTTTCCCTGGTGGTTGAATACTGGCAGTCACAATACAATCAACCTCCGTAAAGCTCCGAAATTCCCACAGTTATATGTTCTGAGTATCCACTCTGGATTTTGCCATCGATAAGGATTGTTCGATTGTGCTTTTTTAAGCCTTGCCACTTTACGGTATGTCGTGCTATGTACTGTGTCTTGCTGGGGGCGGTTGCTCGAACGATGTTGATATCATCTGCAGGATCAAAAACACAAAAAAATCTGAAATTGGTCACGATGCCACTCTAGGGTTCAAAAAATGAGAGTGTCGCTCTGCGGTTTGCTTCATTTATAGTTTTTGCCCTGAGGACTTGAACTAGGTTTCGATGTGGTACTTGTTTATGTATAGTGGACGTTGAGAAAGAGAGAAGGGAATTGATAAATTGTTTTGCTTGTGCGTGATAACATAAATAAATGCCTTGTTCGTAAATTACGGATAGTATGTATGAATATTAAGTTTTTATATTGGTGGAACCACAGAGTCTACTATTTTTTAGATATTTTCCAGGTTGCTGCTGAATACATTATACGGTAGGTTCAACTATTAATTTTTAAGAATATGTAAACAATCTCTCGGTATTACCCATAACATTATCTCATCAGTGTTCGAGAAAATTGCTTTATCGATTGGTCCGAATGATAAAAACCTTCATGCTTTTTGCAATATCATTAAATCATTACATCAGATCACTAACGGGTAGCAATAACTTTAACTTGCAACCAATTTCCCCAATCCCAGAACGTGTCGTAATGGGGCAGTAAATTTCTTTGTGTTGGCGAACAATGTGCAAAAAACTCGAGATTGAGTTCGCAAACAAGCAACAAGCAATTTTGCAGTAGAGTGTTGTTTTAAAAATTCACCAGCTCTTCGGTCTCGACGCTACCGTCTGAAAAAATTGGCAATGCCCATATGACCGAACTGATGCGAAGTACTGGACCGAGCTGTTCTTGATATATTGAGTTTGATGCTCTATAGATTCCAGATATCATATATTATAAATAATTTTATTCTGGATTAACAAATGATGCTATGGAAACGACATAATAATTAAGCCAGTGCTGTAGAGTTTTGTCGGCTCTAATCGAATATTGCAAAATATATATCATCGTTTAAGGGTAAAATTTGGTTAGTACATTATTAATTCAATAACTAAAACGAATTGTCAAGACGCTGAAAATCATGAAGCTCTGCTTGAAAAGCAAAAATAGTTGAACTCCATTAAAATGTCCCTATGTAAATTTTCAGTTAGCTGAATCAAAAAGAAAATATATTTTATTTTACCAATGGACAAAGAATCGTTATATATTTTGTTGTCAGAGTGCCGCAAAGTTCAGTCTTGGGTCGTGTACAACATATTACCTTCAGATCTTCCCGATTTACCTCCACGATACACAAAGTTATTGTTCTGCGAGACACAAGCATTTTCGTAAGAAGAAAAAGTTACCGTGTCGATTGCAGAAAAGCTTAGATATTTTTTCTTCCTACTTGCAAAAGTGGAAAATTTTTCTTTGCTTTATAAATTCAGTCGATAATTTTTCCTCATAAGCCTCTTTCCTCAAGCCAAACAATAATCACGTTATCAAGATGAGTAGTTTTTTTAAATTGGTCTGACATGGTTTTGTACCTGGGACTCATTTATGATAAAAAAACTTATTTTTATAAGCATAGTGCATCAAATATAGGAGATGTTCATATCCTCTCATAAACAGTAAATTTTCGTAATTTAAGAGCTGTAAAAAAGTACAAAGATAGGTCCATGGTCAAGGTATTGGGAGCTGACAATCGGAAACCTAAAAATAAACCCAGGAAGTTTGAAAAATACATCGAAAGCCCGAAAATAATGTTGAGCCAGTCGGGAAATCACAATCAGACGTTTCGACATTTAGACGAAAAAAAAAAACCGAAGATAATAAAAATGAATAAGCTCGAAAATTTCAGAAAGTCGTTTTTGCCTTCCTCCTAGAAAGGTATAGCAATCGTTGGCACAACCAAAGGTATAAATGTGCTCCAAAGGGCCGAATGTCGTATAACCCTCGACTCAGGTCGACGAGCTGAGCATTTTCTGTGTATGTGTGTGTAATGCTCTCTATCCTCACTCGATTTTTTCAAAAATGACTAGACTAATTTTCCCAAAATTAGTTGCAAATGAAAGGTCTAGTTGCCCCATAAGACTATATTGAATTTTATTGTAATCGGACCGTAACTGTTGAGTATCAAAATTTGAAAATCACAAAAATTCATTACCTCACAAAATACACAACCGATTTGAACAAAACTAGTACCAAGTAAACGTGATGTCTTGAAAAACTTTAACTAATGAGTTTTAAAATGATAGAATAAGTGTTTCAAAGGTACAAAAGAAACCTGTTCCGGAGACTGTTCAAACTCACTCATTTTTCGCAGGACCGATTTTCATAAAATAAGTGTCTTGTGGAAGCTCTAGTTGTCCCATAAGCCCCTTTTGAATGTTATTGTAATCGGTTTGTAACAATGTCCGTTAGGTATCAAAATGTAAAATTTTGTTATGAAAAGAAACTTATTTCAAGACTGCTTAAACTAACTAAGATTTCTCAGACATGGCTGCACCGATTTTCGCCAAAATAGTGTTGCCCTATACTGCCCATAAAAGCATAAGAGTCCCATATGGAAATGCTCACAGTTGAGAAAATTGCAAATGAAGTTCTAATCTTGAATTTATAGCAAATAACTATGATTTAACTAAAAGTATGTTTCATTCAACTGTATGTTCATGAGGTGAAGCATCAGGTACTTTCATGAGCTCTAAGAACTTTCGCATGAATTCAAGGCCTAGAAATAAATGATGGGACTCGTTTGCCTTTATTTTGTTTTTTTTTAAATCCAAAAAATTAAAGCATATATAAGACGGCCAAGGCAGTTGTAATTATTCTTTGTTGTGTCTGTCATGTGAACAGTTTATTTTAATCAAACATAGAATTGCAATATAGCTATTTGGTTTAAACGGATTGTAGCATGAGGCGGTGCATGTTATTTACCGAAGAGCAACTACAGCTGATAGACGAAAACTCGTTCGACATAGAGTCTACAATGAAATTCCTTAAGAGTCCACAAGAAATTGATACAGACCGTACACTCATGAACACTTTTTTTCTACCCATCCCAGATGCTAAGAAGAATTTCCGGAAACAGTTGCCAGAAAAAACTTCACTTTAACTTTCGATTTTATTCGAAAGTACCCATAAGTTTTATTCAGTTTTAATGTCTCTAGTTTATTTTTAATTGAACCTTACAAACATGAATTGTTTACTGTGTGTAATAATTTATTTTAGTCAGTGATATTTGTATGTGAACACTTTTCTTTTAACTGATAACAAAGGTGGAATGTTGTTTTTATAAGACAATTGAGTATATACCTAAAATGGGACTCGTATGCCTTTATTTTCAATATGGGACAGGCAAGGTTTGGTATTTTTCCAGCATTTTTCAGAACAAATTTTCAAACTTTATCAAGGCATACGAAAATATGAACAAAATTAGATACGTTGACAGCATAAACTCAAATTTGCCAAAAAGTCATATGGGACTTTTATGCTTTTCTGGGCAGTATGGGTTACTATTGAAATTTATTGTGATCGAATCGTAACTTTGCCTGTGATGTATCAAAATGTGAAAATCACGAAACTTCATTTTCTCAGAAACTACGCACCCGATTTGAACAAAATTGACGTCAAATGAACAGGTTGTCTTCAGAACCCCTAACTAATGAATTTTATAATAATTAAACATGTGGCTCAGAAGTTATGAAAAAAACGTGCTCCAAAATCTCAGGAATTGTTGGACCAATTTCAACGTTCTTATAGACCTCTCTGGTTGTGCGATAGATTCCTACTTATTTTATTATAGTCTGTCTGATTTGAACAAATCTAGTGTCATACACATGGGTTATCTCTTAAACTCAGAAGTCAAAAGAAAAAAAGCCTTGGTGCTACATTCCGATTCGGAACTTGACCTTCTGTTTACTATACACAGACTTCGCAGCCAACCGTTAAGTGTACAGGACAGGATTGCAGGGCTAGCGCTACGATCCTACTGACACTAACAGTCTCTCCCGAGTCAAGACTCGAACCTACGACGACTGGCTTGTTAGGCCAGCATCGTACCTCGAGACCAGCTGAGGAGGTTAAAAAACTCAGAAGTCATTCGTTTCATATTGATTGAATATGTAGTTCAAATTATGGAAATGAAATCAAAATGATTGTTTAAAACCATCTACCTTTAACAAAATCGAGGCCACATACATCATTAAAATTTGATGATATATGAGTTAAACGTTCCCGGCGTTGCTCAGGAATGAAGTGCTCGAAATAAGGAATTATTACTTATATTTCATTATCTTTTTAGCACAACTTACTTCATAAATATCACGTCAAATTTCTTATATCGTATATCTTCAATCATTACTTCAAATATAACTAACCCATCAGGGCGATATGTGACGTATTCAATAACACTGGTCAACAGAGGTGCACTTCAAAAGCTCAAACCGGAAAAAATGAAAATTTTTAGCTATTCAATCATTCCAGTGAATTTTGCGACGACGAACCTGGCGAGCTGTTTCTCTATGACACTCTCACGTAAGTTGACGCGTTTTGGTAATGGCTAGGGGCACCAAAATTTAAAGGAATGGTTGAAGTTAGCTATAATCTTCTATTTTTTCCGGTTTGAGCTTTTGGAATACACACTTTTTCATTTTGTCGACCTTTTGACTTATTTGACTTCAATGTATCAAGTTTTACTTTTAAAAATATGCTTTAGCGAGTGTTATGATTCCTTAGCCTTAGGTTAGAATTGTGTCAGAGCTAAGTTAAGTGGTTCCGTGTGTTTTCTGTAAGAACAGTATGTTGTATTGTTGTTAGACTTAATTTAAAACATTGTAATGCTTGATCAAAAGACGGTGGGGTTTTTACGTACAAGTAAAAGTACAAGTACAAGTACAAGAACAAGTACAAGTACAAGTACAAGTACAAGTACAAGTACAAGTACAAGTACAAGTACAAGTACAAGTACAAGCACAAGTACAAGTACAAGTACAAGTACAAGTACAAGTACAAGTACAAGTACAAGTACAAGTACAAGTATAAGTATAAGTACAAGTACAAGTACAAGTACAAGTACAAGTACAAGTACAAGTACAAGTACAAGTACAAGTACAAGTACAAGTACAAGTACAAGTACAAGTACAAGTACAAGTACAAGTACAAGTACAAGTACAAGTACAAGTACAAGTACAAGTACAAGTACAAGTACAAGTACAAGTACAAGTACAAGTACAAGTACAAGTACAAGTACAAGTACAAGTACAAGTACAAGTACAAGTACAAGTACAAGTACAAGTACAAGTACAAGTACAAGTACAAGTACAAGTACAAGTACAAGTACAAGTACAAGTACAAGTACAAGTACAAGTACAAGTACAAGTACAAGTACAAGTACAAGTACAAGTACAAGTACAAGTACAAGTACAAGTACAAGTACAAGTACAAGTACAAGTACAAGTACAAGTACAAGTACAAGTACAAGTACAAGTACAAGTACAAGTACAAGTACAAGTACAAGTACAAGTACAAGTACAAGTACAAGTACAAGTACAAGTACAAGTACAAGTACAAGTACAAGTACAAGTACAAGTACAAGTACAAGTACAAGTACAAGTACAAGTACAAGTACAAGTACAAGTACAAGTACAAGTACAAGTACAAGTACAAGTACAAGTACAAGTACAAGTACAAGTACAAGTACAAGTACAAGTACAAGTACAAGTACAAGTACAAGTACAAGTACAAGTACAAGTACAAGTACAAGTACAAGTACAAGTACAAGTACAAGTACAAGTACAAGTACAAGTACAAGTACAAGTACAAGTACAAGTACAAGTACAAGTACAAGTACAAGTACAAGTACAAGTACAAGTACAAGTACAAGTACAAGTACAAGTACAAGTACAAGTACAAGTACAAGTACAAGTACAAGTACAAGTACAAGTACAAGTACAAGTACAAGTACAAGTACAAGTACAAGTACAAGTACAAGTACAAGTACAAGTACAAGTACAAGTACAAGTACAAGTACAAGTACAAGTACAAGTACAAGTACAAGTACAAGTACAAGTACAAGTACAAGTACAAGTACAAGTACAAGTACAAGTACAAGTACAAGTACAAGTACAAGTACAAGTACAAGTACAAGTACAAGTACAAGTACAAGTACAAGTACAAGTACAAGTACAAGTACAAGTACAAGTACAAGTACAAGTACAAGTACAAGTACAAGTACAAGTACAAGTACAAGTACAAGTACAAGTACAAGTACAAGTACAAGTACAAGTACAAGTACAAGTACAAGTACAAGTACAAGTACAAGTACAAGTACAAGTACAAGTACAAGTACAAGTACAAGTACAAGTACAAGTACAAGTACAAGTACAAGTACAAGTACAAGTACAAGTACAAGTACAAGTACAAGTACAAGTACAAATACAAGTACAAGTACAAGTACAAGTACAAGTACAAGTACAAGTACAAGTACAAGTACAAGTACAAGTACAAGTACAAGTACAAGTACAAGTACAAGTACAAGTACAAGTACAAGTACAAGTACAAGTACAAGTACAAGTACAAGTGCAAGTACAAGTACAAGTACAAGTACAAGTACAAGTACAAGTACAAGTACAAGTACAAGTACAAGTACAAGTACAAGTACAAGTACAAATACAAGTACAAGTACAAGTACAAGTACAAGTACAAGTACAAGTACAAGTACAAGTACAACTACAAGTAACTATCACTACCGAGATTACAAATTCGATTCGACAAGTCCGTCGCTGATCGAATCTAGGACGCCAAATGCTTGCAGAGCCAACTCGCCGATTCAGCTCTATTATCAGAATACTGGTGGCATGAATTCGAACATCGACGACTATCTACTGGCTTTCTCAGAAGGATACTACGACTTTGTTACGCTTACGGAAACTTGGCTGGATGATCGCACTCAATCATCGCATTTATTCGGCTCTGAGTACGAGGGCTTTCGCTGCGACCGCAGTCCTATTAACAGCCAGAAAAGGACCGGTGGAGGTGTGCTTATTGCTGTCCACCGCCGGTTGAATGCGAGCATAATCCACGAGACTTCTTGGAACATTCTTGAACAGGTTTGGGTGTCCGTTCAATTGTCTGGTCGAAAGTTATTCATCTGCATTGTCTATTTTCCACCGGATCGAACACGCGACAAGCTACTGATTGACACTCATCTTCAGTCGTTGTCAACGATAGCCGCCAGAGCTAAGCCGTGCGATGAGATTATCGTTATTGGGGACTTCAATTTACCAGGCCTATTTTGGCGTCCCTCCCGCGACGGTTTTCTTTATCCTGACCCGGACCAGTCCACTTTTCATGCCTGCGCCTTGGATCTGTTGGACGGTTACAGCGCCGCAGGACTGCAGCAAATCAATTGTAAAGCAAACGAGAACGGCCGTTGTCTAGATCTCTGTTTCGTCAGCACTAATGACACGGCACCACCCTTGGCTTACGCACCGGATCCACTCGTAAAAAACGTTCTTCATCACCCGGCACTTGTCTTGTCTCTCGACGATCGATTCAAAATCGACTACCGGGAACCTTCCACTCGATTTAATTTCAACTTTCGGCGAGCCGACTTCGACGGTTTGATAAATGCGTTACTATCTGTCGATTGGGTTGGCATTTTAAATTCGACTGACATCGATTCGGCTGTGAACGATTTTTCCGGCATTTTAAACGGTCTGATAGAAGTTTTCGTCCCTAAAACACGGAACCGATCGCAGAAATATCGTCCGTGGCAGACACCGGCTTTGCGACGCTTAAAAACGTTAAAAAATTCTGCGTTGAAGAGGTTCTCAGCGAGTGGTGCCCTTATACTTCGCGAACACTACCGACAGTTAAACCACGATTATAAGAGACTTCGCCGACGGTGCTATTCTAACTACAGACTACATATGGAAGGTAAACTGCGAGCCGATCCAAAGAAATTTTGGAACTTTGTCAACGAACAACGGAAGAAATCAGGCTTTCCATCCACGATGGAATTCGCTGGTGAGAAAGCGGATAATGTTGCCTCTATTTGCAGAATGTTCGCAGTCAAATTTTCAAGCGTGTTCAGCAACGATACACCAACGGATAGGAACATTTCTGATGCTGCTAATAACGTTCCTTTCCCTGGCCGCTCCATCGCCTCGGTCAACATTGACGACAATGCTATCCTCGCCGCTGCTAGTAAATTGAAACATTCGTACTCCCCAGGCCCGGATGGTATTCCAGCAACGCTACTTAAAAAATGCATTACTGGTTTGGCCACACCGCTTTCTCACTTGTTTCGCTTATCACTCGCTACTGGTAGATTTCCCACAACTTGGAAACAGGCCTTTTTGTTTCCGGTCCACAAAAAAGGCGATCGCTCGAAAATAGGCAATTATAGAGGGATTTCGGCTTTGTGTGCAATTTCGAAGCTATTCGAGCTAGTCGTCCTCCAACCAGTTTTTTCTCATTGCCAATGCTCTATTGCGGACGACCAACACGGATTTCTTCCTAAACGTTCCTGTGCTACAAACTTGCTTTGCCTGACTAGTTACGTGCTTGATAGCTTCGACAAACGATGTCAAACCGATGTGATTTACACGGACCTTTCAGCTGCGTTCGATAAAGTAAATCATCAAATCACTGTTGCCAAACTCGACCGCTACGGATTTAGTGGCAACTTGCTCCACTGGTTCGAATCCTACCTGCGAGAACGAACTCTTAGAGTAAAAATCAGCGACGAAATTTCGGAATCATTTGTTGCTACTTCCGGGATTGCCCAAGGTAGTCATCTTGGCCCGCTGGTATTTTTGTTGTATTTCAATGACGTACATCACTCGCTAAAATGTCCCCGCCTTGCCTTCGCTGATGACTTGAAACTGTTCAATGAAATCAAAAACGTCGAAGACGCCACTCATCTTCAACAACAGCTCAACTTATTTACACGCTGGTGTAAGTTGAATTGCATGATACTAAACCCCGATAAATGCTCTGTGATAACGTTCACCAGAAAGCACCGCCCACTACATTTCGATTACACATTGGATGGGACTCCAATACAGAGAGTCGAACACGTCAAGGATCTTGGAGTCCTCCTTGATTCCAAACTCACCTTCAAGCAACATATATCGTTCATTGTTGCTAAAGCCTCTAGGCAACTGGGTGTGATTTGTCGCTTGACGCGGGACTTTAGAAATATACAATGTTTAACGACACTCTACTGCTCACTTGTTCGGTCCTCGCTAGAATTTTGCTCTACTGTCTGGATTTCTCACTACAATAACGCAATTCATCGCATCGAAAGCATCCAGCGCCGGTTCGTGCGTTACGCACTTAGAATGCTCCCCTGGCGACAGCCCATGCGCAATACCCGATATGAGGACCGCTGCCAGCTTCTCCAGCTCGATACTCTCCAGCTTCGTCGAGAAACAGCACGCGCCATGGTAGTGTCGGACGTTTTGACATCCCGGATCGATTGCCCAGCCATTCTCCGCTTGATCAACCTAAACGCGCCATCCAGAAACCTGCGGAGGTCATCTACGCTGCAACTACCATTCCGCCGCACTAACTACAGTGCTAACGGTGCCATCACTGGTATTCAGCGAGCTTTCAACCGAGTTTCATCTGCCTTTGATTTTCATCTATCGCATCGAGTTTTACGCTCAAAATTTATTTCTCTGTTTCGTAGTGTTTTATATTATTAACCATTAGGACTAGCTATTTATGTCTGTTGGTAGTTGCTTATAAATAAATGAATTGAAAAGTAACTATCACTACCGAGATTACAAATATGTTGTACCGCAGCTTCTGTTAGGCGAACCGAGATTAACTAAATTAGTCATTTATCATAGTTATTAAAGCCTTTGTTTGTACACTTGTGCACAGAACATTATTTTATTTATATTTGATATTTATTTAAGGCAGTCCTGTAATTTTCTTTTGATTTGCAAACATATCTGACGTGAAATGTCTAACTCAGAGAAAAATATATAATCGAAAATATTGAGAACAGAATATTTGTGAGGGACGTCTCAATAAAAATGCACGCCTCCGAGTTTAATCGAATACCATGGCATGTTATGTAAAAATGAAACTGTGGTAAGCCAAATTTTCAAATGCCGTTTATGTTTTCTTCTGGTTATATGCGGCTGATAAGTTAAAGGAGCAATATATTTGGAATTTCCATCAGAGGAATTTACAGATTTATTTACTCTTTCTGGTCCCGAATTCTTAATCGTTTGCCTTCATCTGCTCCAACAAGCAACCAAGAAGCTAATGCATTATAGGACGTGTGTTGAGAACATCCTTCCTAAAATTTCCTTTAAAAATGGAACATCGAATATTGACAAAATAACTTTTCAACATGTAGGAGTAGAATGCGAGATACATTGACAGCGTCGATTTAATTTCATAGAGTTATTTTAATTTTGTGTTCCTCTTGAAAAAGGTATTTACCTGTGCAGTTTCAGTTCAATTATTATTCTGATGAAATCAATGAATTTATAATTATGTTAGACATAGCAACGTTGAAGTGAGAAGTGGTTGATGCAGTTTGAATGTGTTATAACTAGTATTGTTGCGCTTTTGCGATTATACTTTATTTATTACGGTTTATTTTCGTTCTACTGCTCATCTTATATGAATGTTTTTACCCAAAAGACAAACTTATTTCAAAAACAAATCTGTTCTCATTTTTTGCATGAAAACGTCTAGCTAGCATTAGCACTGAGCTCAAATGTACAGTGTGGTTCAATTGAGGCCATCGGCGGATATTTCAAAAACATAAAAATCCCTTCACATTCGAGACAAAATCAATATCGTAGAGCTTTGATTCAAATTGAATAAATTTTTGTGCGCTTCAAAATATAAGCCTGAAATAAAACTACGATTCGCTTATATCTATGAGCACATTATACAGGTGTCATATTTTATATTATTGGCAGAAAACCCGAGTCATAGGACCATAGGATAGGAGTAGGATGACCGAAGGTGGTTGAAAAATGTTATCATATTTTTTTTCTATTTACATAAGTGTGAATCCGAGCGTTATATTCTTTATACACGTGGGCCTTTTGTCAATGTAATTTCAATACACGATTTATAGATCGGATTTTACTCTCGATAGAGTTATTCTATGTTTGCTTCACTGGTGTGGGAGCTTCCTGAATCTTGCAGTTAAACCTTTCGTTTTATATGCTAAGCAGATCCGATTGATTATTATTTAATGTTTTGAGAAATATGTATGACCTTGTAAGCTCAACTGAGAGATTCGAGATTTAGGCTAGTGTTTTTTATAAAATATTTTTAGTATTGTGAAGCGGCCATGTTGGATTTTAGAGTTGATTTTGGAATGGTTCTAGAAAGCTTTTGGAACAAAATATACCTATTTGAAGAGAACAAAACAACTAAAATTAAAAGAAAAGTTCACAGTAAATGTATAACATGACGCCGGGAATCGACGCTCGAGCGTCTTCATCAATTTCATGCCGTGAGATTATGATGGCTTATTACATTATTGGCAAAAAAAAACCCGAGTCATACTGTAGGATGACCGAAGGTGGTTAAAAAATGTAATCATATTTTTTTTCTATTTACATAAGTGTGAATCCGAGCGTTATATTCTTTATACACGTGGGTCTTTTTGTCAATGTAATTTCAATATACGATTTGTAGTTCGGATTCTACTCTCGATAGAGTTATTCTATGTTTGCTTCACTGGTGGGTCAGCTTCCTGAATCTTGCAGTTAAACCTTTCGTTTTAAATGCTAAGCAGATCCGATTGATTATTATTCAATGTTTTGAGAAATTTGTATGACCTTGTGAGCTCAACTTAGAGATTCGAGTTTTAGGCTAGTATTTTTTTATAAAATATTTTTGGTATTGTGAAGCGGCCATGTTGGATTTTAGAGTTGATTTTGGAATGGTTCTAGAAAGCTTTTGGAACAAAAGCATTCTAGGAAAATACCTATTTGAAGAGAACAAAACAACTGAAATTAAAAGAAAAGTTCACAGTAAATGTATAACATGACGCCGGGAATCGACGCTCGAGCGTCTTCATCAATTTCATGCCGTGAGATTATGATGGCTTCTACAAAATAAGAACCCAAAAAGTTATACCCAATATTACATGATAACGTAAGCGCTTAAGTGGAGGAAATATATATACACAGACGTGTACTTCGTTGACGTCTTATCAATTATCCTTGCAAATAAGGGTTGAATGAATTTCAAATCCCATCCCAAGTTACAACTTCAGATTTATCGCACTCGAGTGAGAGCACTCGTAACGCCAGCTCCGCAGCAGTCCCAAAACTGTTAGCAAAGATGTATGTGTGTAATAGACAGAAGAACAAGTTTCGACAATGTAACGCAGCACCTGGGCTTTGCTGTGCACTTTTTCAACAATTTCCATGACCGACAAACTGTAACCGTTTATAAAACTAATTCATTATCAACCATTATAAAATCACCCTTGTATAACACTTACAAATGAATTATTTTTTTCTAAAGTGAAAATAAGTAAACAACACGTGAAAATAGGTAAATAACAAAACAAGAATGTTCTTGATTTGTAAGAAACCTCGCATATTATTTCGACTGATTCAGGAGGAAACATGATTTTTGCACAGCTTATCGGACTATTCCGACTCATTCGTTATTTTAGCAGGTAAACTCTTGATGCAGCCTTTTGTTTATTTAAGTATTTTTGTAAGGTTCAGAGTGTTCTCAAAATTTAATTCCAAAGAGATTTTTTCTTTTAAAAATAACATTTTTATGTCCATTATGAACTCATTCCAGGAAGACTTTACGTACGAAAGTTCTCCAGATATGTGAAAATTGACCACTTATTCATCTTTTCTGTCGTTCTTGACAGAAAAATATAACGTAGGATTCGTATAAAAGAAAAGCGCTCAGCATGTGCTTATGCTGCAGACGATTTATTTTGATGTTATTCCGTTCCATATTTTGTCCCCAAATTTCAAAGCACTCTTGATCAGAAATGGTTTCGCGAGCAGACGATGAGAATGTAGCCTTCTCTGGTTGTTCGGTCGGGAAGCTTCTTCAAGATGGCCTGGCTTTATTTGCCACACAGCAAGTGACCAAATACATCCCGTAGCGGCAAAGCCTACATTGGTTGCTTTACGAGAGTCAAATTGACTTATTTTAAATTACATCTTCCAAGGGAAGGTTCAGCTGGTAGTCGTTCAAAGATTCCCCGGTGAATAAAAGTACGAGCTGGTTTCTGCTTCACCATGACAGAAAAACGTCGGTCGTCTTGCTACTGCATTTCGGTTGTTTTGGCAGACCTGGTCTTTTCCATTCTTTTATAGTGTGTTTTGCACAGAAATTTTTTCCTGGAAAATCCAGCTTGGAGGTAGTGAGTGTGAAACTGCTTCTTTACGTTTAATTTAGTACGTTGATGTAATTTTATTTTGTCTACAATATTTCTTTGTACCTAGATTTGCTTTGTATATTATCCTATAGCCAAAATAACGCCAACAGACTGAGGGGAAAGTTTAGTAAAGTTTGTTCCATGTTATGTTGTTATACAGCATCACATTGTGTAGGTACGGGCAGATTTCGTTTAGCGCACCTGATTTGTTGGGTGCAGGGAAGTGAGCTTGTGAGAAGTTATATGCTTTCTTCGTTAGTATAATTTTGAATAAATTAAAACTGTTTCCAACTTCTTCGGCAAAATATGCAGTGTAAACAAAGTTACGAACGAACAAGGAAAATTTGAATTATGAATTATACATACATATATATATATATATATATATATATATATATATATATATATATATATATATATATATATATATATATATATATATATATATATATATATATATATATATATATATATATATATATATATATATATATATATATATATAGCGTAAACTTCTTGCCAGCGTGGTTTCGTCCATACTTAGGTATGGTGGGCCAGCGTGGTCCAAAGCGTTAGGTACCAACAGTCATCGTCGAAAACTGGAAAGTACCTACAGGCTCATGTGCCTGAGGGTTGTGAGCGCGTACCGTACAGTGTCATACGACGCAATCTGCGTCCTGTCCGGCATGATGCCTATCAGCATAGCCATTAAGGAGGACGTAGAATGCTTCGATCAACGTGACACAAGGGGTATACGAGGCACCAGAAGGTCATTCTCGATGATCAGATGGCAGCAGGAATGGTCCAATTCCGCAAAGGGTAGATGGACGCATCGACTTATTCCGGACGTATCCGGATGGGTCGGGAGGCGCCATGGAGAAGTTAACTTCCACTTGACACAGATTCTGTCAGGTCATGGTTGCTTCAGGCAGTATCTACACAGATTCGGGCATGCGGGGTCCCCCATGTGTCCCGAGTGCGCGGATGCGGAAGAAACTGCTGAGCATGTCTTCTTCGTGTGCCCTCGTTTTGTGCATGCGCGGAGCGACATGATGGTAGTGAGCGGGCCAGACACCACTCCGGACAACCTAGTTCGGAGGATGTGTAAAGACCCAAACATTTGGAGGGCGGTTTGTACAGCCGCCTCTCAAATAGTTTTAGAATTGCAAAACAGGCGACAGGTTGATCACCGACACGCCAGTGTTAGCTAACGGCCAGTCTCCAGGTTAGTTAGCTAAGTTAGCAAAGAGATCTATAGAACCAAGAGGGTGCACAGAGCACAAAAGCCGCTCCCCGAAGCAATACCTAGCGGTGGTCCCGGGGAGTATTATGGGCTGGAGACTGGAGGGGTTTTAGTGGGTCCGGTCACTGATTCAAACCAACCCCACACTCCCTGAGGTTGGTCATCCCAGGGGTTTGGATGCAAATTTCCCCTCCACCTGAAACAAAAAAAAAAAAAAATATATATATATATATATATATATATATATATATATATATATATATATATATATATATATATATATATATATATATATATATATATATATATATATATATATATATATATAATTAATAATTCAACTATATATATATATATATATATATATATATATATATATATATATATATATATATATATATATATATATATATATATATATATATATATATACGTTACACCACGACCGACCGGCCTAGGCGCACCCGGAGCCGAGACGTCAGCAAAAACCCAGCTGAGGCCCGTAGCAACAAGCGGAGGAACCAAACCAGCAACGAAACCATAAATTGACAATCGATGACGACTGCAGGATTCGATCGAACCACGCGGACAAAGGCTGCATCAGAATTGAACCACCGGAGGAACGACGAGTCAGCGGATTTAGTTTATTTAAGCTTTCTAGATTTAATTTTCAATTCAGTCTTGTGTGTAATTCAGTAGTGATCGGACATTAAAGTGTTAATCGTAGTAATAAAGTTTTTTTTAGTTCCCGCGATAAATCACGGCATAATTGGCGCAGTCTCAAGGCCAAGTGGTTAGACAAAGTGAACAGTGTTAACAGAGTGAATATCTAGTATCACAGTCACCGAGTTCTACAAAGAGGAACAGCCCACGTCTATGGCAGACAACTGATACACCCAGCAAGAACAAGCCCTGAGTGAACATCAAGGACTTGCGGATATCAGAGGACCGATCCCGCCATTTGGAAACCTACCCCATCCATCCGTCACTTCACACCAAGACTCCAGGAGATGAAATCAGTAATCTTCCTGTAAGTAACCTCAATCATTTTTCTAAGATTAACACAAACAAAACCATACTAATTCAGAGGTGCGAGCCCCCACCAGCGGTAAGCGGACACCTGAAATATCACAAAGTGAAAAAAACAAAACTAACAACTAACCGTGAAAGTGCAGTGTAAGTGAATACTGACAACAAATCTATACGCAATACAAAGCAAACGAAGTTAATTTATTATAATGGCCGAGCGCGACTTAATGATCTCACCAGATCTCGCAGCCCCAGAACTTTATGAAGAAGAGCCACAACCAGCTCCTCAACCAGCCCCACAACCGGCAATCACAATTGAGGGTTTACTTCAGCACATAAGAAGTTTAACCCAGAACCAAAATGAGTTGATTGAACAACTCAGAAATTTAAAAGAGAAGGCGGATGATCCTTTTATGCAATTCAGGACTCCAGACCCAATCAAAAATCTAACAACATTTAGTGGAAATAAAAAAGAGACCCATGCATGGCTGGAAGACGCGGAAAATACTCTCGAACTTTTTAGAAGATACCGAGATGAACCAGTGTATAGCCAATTAGTCAGGGCAGTGAAAAACAAAATTACGGGCGAAGCCAAAGAGATTTTGATCGCTGCCGGCAACCCGAACAGCTGGCTAGAAATTAAAGAGGTGATTTTGAATTCCTACGGGGATAGACGTGACCTTACGTCACACATCCAATCATTATTTTACATAACACAAGGGAAAAAGACAATTCCTGAGTATTATAATAAAATCAAAACCATCGACACCGCTATCAAATCGACAGCGGCGACGATGGAAGATTATCAGAATGCAACTAAGGCAATAAACAATTTAGTAAGCTTGATGACGCTTACTAGATTCATAGATGGCCTCACAGACGAATTGTCTATGCATGTGAGGAGCTATCGACCAAAAACATTGGAAGAAGCCTACGCTATAACAACGCAATACGCGAATGCCGCGTACAGGCAAAAATTTAACAAACATTCCAGTTCAACCTCTAACAATTCATTCAAT
This sequence comes from Wyeomyia smithii, assembly GCF_029784165.1. NCBI lineage: Eukaryota > Metazoa > Arthropoda > Insecta > Diptera > Culicidae > Wyeomyia > Wyeomyia smithii. The sequence goes on from NC_073694.1 coordinate 77,845,648, forward strand.
TCAAAACCGTTTTCAAATTCCAACAACAGTAATCAGACGAATACAAAACCCAACTACACGAACAACAACAACAACAGCAACAACAAGCACGGTAACACGTTCAACGCGAAACCGAACGGATCAGGGAAATTTAAAACCCCTAGAGGTCCACCGGTGGACGACGACGTTTCAATGAAAACCGCAAAGTCCCGTACGGAGGTGAACAACCACGAAACCAAAAGCGAATTCAGCAAAAACCACGAGGATGAGTACGACACCTCTAATCAGCTGGAGGAATCAGCTCTGAACTCGGAAGACGATGATTACTTCGTCGGCGAGGAGTTAAATTTTCACGTGGTAGAAGAGCCACGTCGAAAAATATAAAAAGCGATAACAATTTTGTACCTTATATAATAATTCAAACCTCGAAAGGTGAGATGAAATTTTTGATCGACACGGGAGCGAACAAAAATTATATTTCACCCGAGCACGTAAACATTGAAAATTGCAGAACTGAGAATGGAATCAGGGTAACGAATATAAGTGGAACACATAAAATAAACAAATCAGCTTCCTTTGATCCATTTCAGATCAAGAAGAAATTGAAATTTTATATTTTTAAATTTCACAAGTTTTTCGATGGATTAATAGGTTACGAGTCATTAAGAGACTTAAATGCTCAAATCGACATTCGTAATAATTCCTTGAAAATCGGACGAAAAACAATAAAAATGCAAAAAAAATTCCCTGAAGAGCAAGCAATTAACATAAATGAACAAGAATTTCAGTACATCGCACTGAAAACCAAAAAGAACGGTGATTTCATAATAGCGAATGAAAAGAAATACAATTCATTCACTATTTTACCTGGTATCTACAGAAGCAGCAATAATAAAGCTTTTGTAGCGATTCAAAATTTCTCAAAATCTTCACAAGAAATAAATTCGAGTGAAATCGAAATGGATGAGGATCCGTTCGATTTAACCGAATTGCCAAAGCAAATAAACATGACAAACTATACCTTTCGTGACGACCACATGAATAGGGAAGAAAAACAAGCCCTCGAAACGGTGATCGATCAATACAGAGATGTTTTATACGTAGAGTCCGACAAACTGTCATTCACACACAAAATAAGACATAAAATTCGAACGGTAGATAGTATCCCAGTCCATACGAAATCATATAAATATCCCTACGTTTATGAAAGCGAAGTACAAAAGCAAGTTAAAAAGATGCTAAACGATGGAATTATAAGAGAATCAATCTCACCATACACCTCACCCGTATGGATAGTCCCGAAAAAGGCAGATGCATCTGGTCACAAGAAATTTCGTTTAGTGATCGACTACAGAAAGCTAAATGAAAAAACTATCAACGACAAGTACCCCATACCCGAGATTACCGACATCTTGGATAAACTGGGAAGGGCTACATATTTCTCAACTATTGATTTAGTTTCTGGCTTCCACCAGATCCAGCTGGCAGAAGAAGACACAGAGAAAACAGCATTTTCTGTGAACGGAGGAAAGTACGAGTTTACTCGCATGCCATTTGGGTTGAAAAACGCCCCGGCAACTTTTCAAAGGATAATGGACTGTATACTAAGGGATTTAATTGGAGTATGTTGTTTCGTCTATATGGACGATATAATCATATTTTCCAGTTCACTTCAGGAACACAAGAAAAATTTAGCACAAGTTCTAAAAAGACTCAAAGAAGCTAGACTAAAAATTCAGCTAGACAAGTGCGAATTTTTTAAAAAAGAAACGCAGTTTCTAGGTCATACTGTCTCTGAAGATGGAGTAAGACCAAACAGTGACAAAATAGAAATCATAAAAAAATGGCCAATCCCTAAAACAGAAAAAGAAGTTCGTCAATTCTTAGGAACGCTAGGCTACTATAGGAGATTTATAAAAGACTTCGCTAAAATAGTGAAACCGTTGACAGCACTTCTTAGAAAAGACGCGGAGTTTGAGATAACACCCGAAATAAACGCATGCTTCGAAAAGTGTAAACAAATTCTAACGCTAGATCCTGTGTTGATTTACCCCGATTTCAGCAAGGAATTTATTCTTACTACCGATGCAAGCGATTATGCAATAGGGGCAGTACTGTCGCAAGGGCCCGCAGGCAATGACAGACCCATAGCATACGCATCGCGAACTTTAAGTAAAACAGAGGAACGATACTCAACAACGGAAAAGGAATTTTTGGCAATCGTTTGGGCGGTCAAACATTTCAGACCGTATCTATACGGACGGAAATTCAAAATGTTTACAGATCACCAACCACTTACCTTCTCTATGACTAATGCAAATCACCGAATCATAAGAGGTAAACTGGCTTTAGAAGAATTTGACTACGAATTAATCTATAAACCAGGGAAACAAAACGTCGTCGCAGACGCGTTGTCTCGGATAAACCTAAAAAAACATAATCAATTAAACGCACATTCACAATCATCGATGTCTTTAAACGTGGAACCCTCCGAACGAGAAGAGGAACTTTCAGATGATGAAGGTGACGACATGACAGTACACTCAGCGGATACAAGCGATGATTACTTTATTCCGTGCACTGAGAGACCAATCAACACATTCAGGACCCAAATTATTTTTAAAATCGGAAAAATAGAGATTACGGCATATGAACAGATCTTTCCCAAATTTCACAGGCACATAATAGTCAAACAAAGTTATACGGAAGAAGAAATAGTAGAAATATTAAAGCGGACTCTTAACCCCAGAGGTTCAAGTTGCCTCAAAATTCCAATCTCTTTAGTTCAATTAGTTCAAGAAACTTACCGGAAACATTTTTCAACTAATAGCCCCTACAAAGTTTTTATTTCAGAAACCCTTCTAGAGGACATACGCCTAGATGAACAACAGGATGAAATTGTGAGGGAAACTCATAATCGTGGCCACAGAGGAATCAAAGAAAATAAGAACCAGATAATGCAAAAATATTTCTTCCCACAACTTGATCGAAAGATTAAAATTTTGATAGATTCCTGTGATATCTGCAAAAAAGCCAAATATGACAGGAAGCCACCGAATTTGATAAGAAAAAGCATTTTCGGCAATAACCCTTTCGATCGAGTCCACATTGACATATTCTTTTTAAAAGGTCAAAAGTGGCTCACCATAGTCGATTCGTTTTCCAAATTTGCAAATGCCATACCTTTGGAAACTAGAACAATAGTGGACGTAAAAAAATGCTATTACAGAACACATTAGACAATTTGGCAGACCGAAGACTATTGTGAGTGACCAGGAACCTTCTTTCAGGTCTATTGATTTCATCGGATTCCTTAACGACCTAGGAGTCGAGTTACATTTCGCGAGTAGTTCAAATTCAAACGGTATTGTAGAACGGTTTCATTCTACCCTAATCGAAATTTATCGAACAAACAAAATTAAATTCAACGATTTGTCTACAAGAGATCAAATTAATATCGCCGTCGATATTTATAACAACAGTTTTCATACCGCTATAAAAAATTTACCGCGTAATTTGGTATTCAATCATTCGGGCTCGACAAACATGGAAGAAATTTCGGAAAAATTTAAAAGCTTGCAATCAGCGGCTAAAATCGAACTGGATAAAAGGAAAGCTAAATATGAACAACAAAATAAAGATAACGAACAACCTGAACAATACAACCCAGGCGATGCTAAATACATTAAAATTTCCCAACGAATAACTAAAGACGTAAACCCTTACAAAATAACTACCATAAAAGAGAATAACGATCTTACATTTAAAGACATCAATGACGTAAAAATACACAAAAACAGAATAAAAAAATAATCGTTTAAATCAATAACTTAACTCTCGTTACAGATTAACTTACATCATCCTAATACACGGCACAAAATTTAAAGAAATATCATATAATAATGGCATAATTGCCATAAAACCAAAACAAGTTAGGATAAGAATAGGGTTTGAGAGAGTTATACACAAAATCAATATTAAATCCATTGCAAACAACATTGACTACATAGAAAAAACGACAGAAAACCTGAAAATAATAGATCATCTCAGAAGGACCCTTGATTACAAAATCCAATACGCAAGAGGAAAATTGTTGAGTTTATATCCCCGCAGAAATAGAAGAGCATTAGTTAACGCTTTAGGATCAGTAATTAAACTTATTGCGGGCAATCCAGATAACGATGATATGGAAATTATAAATCATAATTTAGAAACGTTAGAAAAGCAGGAAAACTCACTCTCTCAATCTTTATCAAGGCAAATAATTATAAACGAAAGAATTCAGAATAAACTGAATAATATTACAGATATTCTCAAGAAAATAAACAAACAAATTGTAGACCAAAATAATAACTCACTTACGACCAATACGGACTTGGAATACATTAATCTTATTATGAACCTTGACATGTTAATTCAAATTCTCACTAGCGTAGAAGAACAAATCGAATTTGCAAAGCTAAACATTTTGAATAGAAACTTATTTTCATTAGATGATAAATTGTACATTTATAACAGACTTAAAGCACAAAAATTGAATCTGGATTACTTAGATCAAATATTCCAATACAGCTCAGGAAGCGTAATTGTAAAAGGCGACGAAATCCTAATTTTGGCGAAAATACCCATCCTAGAAGACAACGAGTTCGACCTGATCAACATCCAGACGCTCAACTTAAACAACACACGAATCAGTACAGACATCAAGCTGGTGGCAAAGCACAGAGACATTATCTATAAACAAGAGCACATTTGTGACATCTGCGAAGCAACAACTCTTATCGAAGACGACTGTATCAACAACCTTTTGAATCATTTGACACCAAAATGTGTCCTAAAACCCGTCAGGCAACATATCAGAATACAAGAAATCAAAAAAGGAATCATACTATTGGATACGAATCAACAAGTATTGATTTCCGACTCATGTAATAACTCGAGATTAGTCAACACCCCGACTATTGTCGAAACAGACAATTGTACGATTAAGGTGATGAATCTCACATTTAATGGTCAAAAGCATCTAACAGACCACGAAGAATACCTCATACCAATCTACGGAAGGAAATTCATTCAACTCAACTACTCGGAAGAGCGGAATGAGATCACCCACATCAAACTGGAACACTTAAACAGTCTTCAAGAGATAAAGTTGGACCTGCATCGCTCGAAGAGGACAACAACCATCGGAGGAGGAATTCTCCTCACACTAACCTTTTTCTGCTCTTTTGCAATTTATATCATCAACAGAAGAACCAAATCTAAGAAAGATACCATCCTGAAAATCCATAAGCATGCTGAAACCACCACGGAACCTAAAGGAACCATTGGAAAAGGAGAACCCGCAACCTTACCGAGGCTCGTCCTTTTCGAAAAATCGTCCGAGGACGGACGACAATCTAAGGGGGGAGACGTTACACCACGACCGACCGGCCTAGGCGCACCCGGAGCCGAGACGTCAGCAAAAACCCAGCTGAGGCCCGTAGCAACAAGCGGAGGAACCAAACCAGCAACGAAACCATAAATTGACAATCGATGACGACTGCAGGATTCGATCGAACCACGCGGACAAAGGCTGCATCAGAATTGAACCACCGGAGGAACGACGAGTCAGCGGATTTAGTTTATTTAAGCTTTCTAGATTTAATTTTCAATTCAGTCTTGTGTGTAATTCAGTAGTGATCGGACATTAAAGTGTTAATCGTAGTAATAAAGTTTTTTTTAGTTCCCGCGATAAATCACGGCATAATTTATATATATATATATATATATATATATATATATATATATATATATATATATATATATATATATATATATATATATATATATATATATATATATATATATGTATATATATATATATATATATATATATATATATATATATATATATATATATATATATATATATATATATATATATATATATATATATATATATATATATATATATATATATATATATATATATGTATATGCCAAACTAATGATTATTGTTTCTTTTGTTTCAGGTACACCTTATTGAAGTTGACCTCATCTTGGCTGAAGCCAAACAATAACAATATATTATTCGTTTGGGATTACATGTAAGAAAAATTACTATTACTATATATTTTTGTGCTCTTAAAGATCAAACTGCAAGAGAAAACCATGCAATTACTAGCGCAGGTCCAAACAAAAGAAAGACCAGAGACCCGATCATTTTAGCATTGTTTATCACAATCAGTAAGATTTTATTTTAAAGAATTATACCGAAATAAACAAGAATGTTTAGTTCAGCTCAGTTTGTCGTATATGCTAACCATCCGGGTGCCACAAAGTTAGTAAGCGTCTTTTTTCCTCTAAATCCCCTCTATTAAAAAACTGATAGCGCTATAGAGAAAAATTTTGCTACCAAAAATCGCAAATGATGGAATCGGCGTTGATGTGTGTCAATTTTGAAAGTTTGCTTCTTATAGGGAAAAGTAGATCGATGAAAAATGAGCTTCGATATATTTAGAGAGTTGTCAGGTCGGGTACTAACCTGCTACAGCAGATAGCATTTTGCAGCAAATAGAGGCGAAAAGTGGAGCATATGCAATCAGTTAAACTCACGAGGAAGTTTTATATCATGAAAAATTGCTGACATTTGATAGTATTCCGCTCGGCGATGCTAAAATGGATTAGCTTCTGCTAGATTTAGGTTATTATTTATTTTTCCAGCGTTATGATTAAATCAATTTCGTGATTTATAAAGAAGGGAAAAGGGGTAACTCACAAATAACACCAAGTCAATTCAGGACAGCGTGTAGCTTTCAAGTCTGTGAAAAGACTGCTGGATTATAAAAAAGTTTAATTTTTCTGACGGACAGACGATATTCCAGTTAGTTGGTGGAAAGACCAATGCACAGTGGTCATAAATCAACAGCCTCAGTCTATGGAACAGAATACGGGAGAGAATCTCGTAAACAGTGTTGAGAAGGGTTATGCCCCGATAATTACTACAGTCCAGGCGGTGGCCTTTTCTGCAGATCGGACATATGAGACCCTCCAACTAGTCCGAGGGTGATCCATCATCAGACCACACTCTCAGCATGATCCGGTGTAAAGCACAATACAGCACGATTCGTTCACGACTTTGAAGAGTTCGGCTAGAATGCCGTCCTTACCAGCTGTCTTGCAGTTCTGCAGCTCTTTCACTACTTTTTTCAGTTCGTCCATTGATGGTGGATCCACAGCTTTGCTATCATCCTCCATCATGCTCCTTTCTACTACGCTGATTTCTTCACCATTCAAAAGCACACTAAAGTGTTCCTTCCAACGCCTAGCTACCTACGTTCTATCAGTAATCAGGTTCCCTTCCCTATCGTTGCACATGACAGGGGCTGACACGTTTCGGTTCCTGATTACATTAATCCTATTAAGCTATTACATTAATCCTATTAAGCTATTCTCATCGTGCCTAGAGAAGCAACCTTCCGCCTCCGCAAGAACACGCTTCCGTCGTTTCTTCCGACGATGGAGTCTTTTTTCAGCAGCTCTAGCTTCCCGGTGTCTTCCTACGCTCTGACGAGTCACAGCCGTGGCTAACATGTAAACTCTGGCGCGGTTATTTTCATACGCCATAGTTGATGGCCGCTAGATGTAGAGAACCGGTTATCCAACGTGTTAAAACCCTTGTCGTCCTGGATTTTAACACGTTGGATAACTGGGCGCGAATCTTGGATACCACTAGATAATGATCCGAGTCAACGTTTTGTCCCCGAAACGACCTCACGTCTGTAACGTCAGAAAAGTGCCGACCATCAATAAGAACATGGTCGAGAGGAGGCTTCTCAATTCAAGTGTGCTTACGTATATTCAGGCGTGCGAAATAAGTGCTACAGATAGCCATGCTTCTGGCTGCAGCGAGATTAACAAGCATCATATCGTTGTCGTTCGTAGTAGAGTGGTACCTTTCTCTACCAATCACGGGCCGGAAGAAGCTCTCCTGACCGACCTGCGCATTTGCATCCCCGATGACGATATGGATGTCGTGCCCTGAGCACTCATTATACGTCTTTTCTATGAACTCATAGAATTCCTCCTTCTCTTCATCGGGTTCATCGTTGGTAGGTACGTACACATTCATCAGGCTGTAGTTGAAAAATTTTCTCTTAATTTTCAACACGCATATACGGTCACTGATCGGCCTCCATCTAATGACACGTTTCATCTGTTTCCCTATGAGCTACACCACTGTAGTAGATGTGGTACTTAAATGAAGTGCCCGCAATAGGATCTACTGCCCGGAATTCGCGTTCTCCCGTTTTCGGCCACCTCACCTATGGCAGCAACCTCCACATTCACCTTCTGCAGCTCTCTAGCCAGGAAACCTGCACGAGCCTGTTCGAGTAGCGTCCTTACATTCCAAGTACCGAGTTACCAATAATTGTTGTCCTTTTTCGTTCGCCTAGGTCCATTCCGATTATTCCGTCCCGTATTTATATCTGGATTGTTCGTAGTATTTTACCTTCGGTATGCTGCCTTACGAGAGCTGCGATAACCTAGTCTCGCGACGGGGCTGCCGTCTTAGATATAGCAGGCGAGGCACCGCGTTTCGTGATTCAGTCGCCCGCTACGAGTCAGACGCTCTTGTACGTCGCCCCTAACATGAGAATACAGCTGCGTATTATCTCCCTTCCCAATCAGCATACAACCAGAGTTTCCACCGGTGGTTGGGTACCTGATCTCCGCTAAGGTTACTCGTCGGTACCTCGTGAAGGTTGGGATAGGAGTTGCTGGACAGAGGTGAATGACCACAATAGGGTCTCAAGTGACGCGAGCCACACCATTAACAAACCATCGTATGATCTTATTATACACAAAATAGAAAGTCATCACGCTCTGCAATGGATGTAGGAGAATGCACATTAGACTGGCAATGACTTGTGAAGCAGTCCACGCGATGTAAGATATTCATTATTTTGTGTCAATTTGAAAATTTGGCACAAAAAACAAGTCATTTTACAGTGCATATATACCGCAATTTTATTATTTACAACTTTGCTGAAGACGCAATTTCAATCAAACAAGCCGTTTTTCTGACATAGAATTTATTATCCATCAGTGATATTTTTGGGTAGGCCCTTTTGAAACAGCAGTCGTGAGTCTACATGAAGAACTGATATCATAAAATGACTTTTTTGACAAAAAGGAACAACTGTACAAATATGTGAAGAAAACAAAAGAAACAACTGAACAAAATTTCAGCGAAATCGGAATGTCATGCTGAAAAAAAAATTTTTTTATTCATTCTCCATCGAATGCCTTTTGTATAAAAAAATTGACCTTCGAATTTCGCTTCGAAGTAGTGCTCAAAAGTACATTTATGTATCGTTTATTTAGAAATTCGATTTATATTATTATATAAATATTTTGGTAGGTGGTAATTCTTAGAAGGGTCACCTGAAGCATCGAACAGACAAATTAGAACCAAAGTATCGTATCTGACTTGGTGTTGCCCGCAGAAATAGGATGCAACGATTGACAAAAACAACTTTATGTTTTTTTTTGTTATTAATGCAAGTAGAATGGAAATGCTCTTCTTAGCAATCAACTAAAACTTTTCATCCCCCGAACAAACAAAACAAGTAACCAAAAATTATCCAATCGGGCACTTTATTGAGATTCCCAAACCCACACCGTGGGAGAGAAATAACAAACGGCAGCAAGGAACTTTCCTCAGAATTACCTGTGTTTTCATCATACCAGCTTCCTGTGGTAACACAAGCGGTGCTCAGATTGAGTTTAAAAGACAATCAAAAAGTAAACTCCACGTAATAACAAAAACTTGTACCCTGGGATCGGCTTTTGGCCTAAGCTACGCTGCCATTAGCCTTGCCAACTTCGCTGGTTTGATAAGCACAAAATATTATGGCTGTCAATAATGTAATGATCCAAGTTTACTAATTCGCAAAATGTTTATCACGTCTCGGGGTGTGTTTATGCTTTTGGAGGACAATAAATTTTTCGGAGAATCAAAATAAATTTTACCCCTTTGTTATACAAACAGATAGAGCTGCACATTATTTTTGTTAAAAATGTAGAAGTAAATCATTTAAAATTAATGATTTACTTCTTCCAACTGTGCAAATAAAAACAACATTGAAGATTATTATGAACCGCTCGGTTGCTCATTACACATAAAAGTTGAAGAATACGAAATGTAATTAATGCTATGCCAAAATTGTGTTGAAATTGGCAAAATGTGTCTGAGCTACAACACAGTTAAATTGTACTAATATTGATTAAAATTACCAAAAAATCTCATGAAGAGCTCAAACTGGATAAAAGAAAGATTATAGGTTTTTAATAATTTCTGTGAATTACGGTGTCCCTAGCAAAGGTAACTTTTTCAGAAACCTAAATGAGTTTCCCGTATGCGAATGTAGAAGCGACGAATCCGGTGAGCACTTACTGTGTGGCCCTTTGCAGCACTTCTGCATTCACTTGAAGCACCAGAATTCACAGGGATGGTTAAAAAGCTATAAACTTTACAGGGCAACTCATTTGAGTATGACGGCAACTTTTTTTTCGCTTCTGTCGACCAGTGTAATCATTGCGTCATGCTTCTCGCATAACAAGTGTACAAATCAGGTCGTCGTTCCCAAACAAATTGATAGAGTCATTAAATTGATTGAGTTGTGCCAAATTCGAGCCCAAATCTAATGTTGCATTCTTCTCGTTCTACTATCAAATTTAAATAATTAGGTACTACAATTCCGCACAATATTGAGGTGGCTTAGCGCTATCTAACTTTTACCTGTGGGACGCAAATACCCGGCTATCGGGTCGATTCGCTGTTTTATCTAACATCAAAATAGAAACCATAATAAATATTATAAAGCATACCGAACGCTTCATCGCTATGGCTGCAAATTGTGAAATTCAACGCCTATAAAACAGAGACATGCTTGAGCCGGATGGGGAGTAATTCCACTTAACTGAATCCACATTGTGTCAGCTGTGGTTGATTCGCAACAATCTGTGCTTAACTGAAACCCAAATGCACAGCTTGCCACAGCTTGACACAGCGAGCATCACTAAACTCTGAACTATCAGATAAGCGAAATTGAATGTTGAATTAATTCATTCAACATTCAAATTCTGGGCACTGCATTTGCCTTAATATAAAATTCCACCGATGATTTTCACTTTTCTTCACTTATCCAGTAGCGTTCCGTAACTGAAATTCCAAAAAGATATTTGGAATTGGAAGCTAGTGCGGGGGGTGAAGAATTTCATTGCCTGCAATGACGGCATAACAATTCGCAAGAGCATGTTTGTGAAAATCATCATAAGCACCGTTGCAGGCAAACTTGCTCTACACTTGGGCGGTGCTGGATGAAGATTGCAACGAAGGTGAAAAGATCGTGTGATGCAAAATGGCATACTTGACCATTGACCATCCAAGCTATTCAACCAAGCGTGTGATTTGAGGTATGTGATTTTGGCAAATTAAGCTGCTCCGTTTGTACATAAACAATGCTACATCTGGGACTCAAGCAAAGCTTTACTAACACTGTACAAAACACTTAGATGCGGTAATGCAACACTTGTACAATACGTCTTTTTTAATTAACGTTAGTATATGGATTGTGTGGATCTTTAACATCGATAAAAAAGTAATTGTGTGAATTGTAATCAATTCATCATGCAGAGTCTTTTTTATCGCATAAAAACTTCACGGTAATTCATTGCAAACTCTTATAATTTGCATGACGTTTCGTATTACTGTACTTTCGGTGCTCGTTGAATTCGAGACAATGTTTATGGTGGAATTATCAAATTGTTGAACTTTTCAAAATACTATTTACTACAGATTCCACTTTTTCGTCGTTAGTAAATCCTTAACCACCGAGTCGTTTTCTTGAAACAGAAAATATGTTGACAGGAAGTAGCCTGGATTATAATGCGAACTGTGATTTATTGATTTTGGTTGGGGTAATAATGATGAAATAACACTAGTAGGTGTTGTTATAATCTTCTGTGGTTAGTGTCATAAGAAATGATTTGTTTTCTAGGGCATGTCACTTTTGAACATAAAAATTTTATTTTAGACTTTGTATATTCATGAAGGTTTTTCGATCTGTGTATTCTGTTAACGCAATAACTCTGAGCAAAGATTCAAGTTTAAATGTTTACCTCAGATTGAACATATCTCGACGGCGTCTGGAATGTTGGATCTCTAAATGGCCACTGAGTTGCCTCAGGAGGGCACTGCTTGGGTTGGATGAAATTTAAACTATGCATGAGAGTGTGTAGTTATACCGGCGAAGCAATGAAATGGTGACCGAAGGAAAGGCAGATGTTTGCATAACTTTTCGTAACAGGATTTTCCACCCGGAAGTCTAGCGAGTGTACAACAAGCACCGAAGACACGTGTTCGAAACAGTCGAAGAGATCCTACACTATGTGAACGCCGGATGGTTTCGGGTATTTTAATTGTTGCTCTCACATGGCCTTGTAAAATAGTCGGAAGCTAGAACAAGAACAAATACATAACTAATAATAACGACCCCAAGCAGACAACCGTTTACAGAACCAAATTAGTTCGCCTTTTGGGAAACGATGATTTCCAAAATGAAATTCATGTGCACACACGATGCAGTTTATCCACTCCATGCTCGTATACTGCAGCTTAGAAATAAGTACATCTAGTGCAATTTTGCACAGCATGAGATCTCATTCCCACAATGACAATTTGGGTATCAGTTTGGTTAGTAGCGATATACGCTAATTTCAAATGAAAACTAGTTGCGTTACAGTTTTGGGCAATAAAATGATAGCAAATTTTATAGTCTCAACAGCTCTATCATAGAATTAAATCATCGATATTTCGTCGCGCGTTCTTGGATTCACCTTGATGTTAAAGCATTTCAACGCTGGCATATTTGACATTTGATTTTGCCAGCAACGCGGCTTCCAGTTAGAATATTACTATTATCCTCGATGAAGCACCAGCTTCTAGAGCAGGAATGAGTGCACTGCACAATCTACCTACAATCAGCAAAGGGACCTGTAATCAAATTACTGATCCGTTACTCTGTTTAGCAATTGCATCACACTGAGCGATTTAATTGCGGTTTCCAGTTGCATTCCACTTCTATGCGTATACGAGAAGACGAGCTGTGATAGCTGCAGACCGAGATAAATTAGTACTGACTAACTTTCGGCTTACCGTTGTTGAGGCATTAATGTATTGAATTATATTTGATTTTTTTTAATTATCCTAACGTCCGAAGATTTGATCAATCCTTAACCCTCTAGTACCTAGTGCCGCCTTTAGACGGTCTTCAGTTGAACCTCTAAAAAGCTTCAATCAATACTTAAAAAAAGTTTATAAAATTTCAAAGTTATTTTTTCGAAGTCCGTCTGAAAATTAATTTGGGCAATAGAGGGTTAAAATGTTCTTTAAGGCAAACCATATTACTTGTCGGCAAAAACGAAAAAATATTGCTCTAGAGCTCGAACTGAAAAAAAATACTAGAACGTATACAGCCCTAGGGGTTGTGTGAAATAGTGACGTGAGACTTGACACTGTAATTAAACGGGTTTTTAGTTACAAAGGTAGACAGAATCCATTCGTTTGTTTTTTATTCTTTATCCTTTATTTGTTAAAAAATTCATCTGACAAAAATAGTCTTAGGCCATTCCGCGTCGAACACTCGACAGAAACGGACGTGCAAAGTGGTCGTTCTATTACAATCCGGTCCGTGTGTACGAATAGCCAAACAAAAGAGTGTATTATTCAAGGCCATCAGTTGACAGTCGAGTCCGTGCTGCTGTGCTGTGCTGAGTGATCTCACACCCGGCTCACTGCTGGTGGCTGTATTGGTGCTGCTGTACTGGTGCTGCTGGCTGCTTTGGGTGCAGCTTCGAACGATCGGACAACCACTGCTGGAAGGAAGAAGTAAAGAGGTACGTGTTCTTGTCGGCGCTAGTTCGCTAGTGCGCTACATTTAGCGCGATGGATATAGATCCCTCGCCTCCCGTGCCACCATCCCCGAACCCCCCTGACCCTGACCCTTCTGTTACCCCCTCCCCTGTTCATTCTCCAGTCCCCCCTCGCCCCAGGCTTTACCCGGACGGATCTCAACAGGGCAGCTATACTGTTTATTTTCGTCCAAAGGCAGGAGTGAATTCAAAGCGATTAAACATACTGCAAATTTCTAAAGACCTGACGAAGAGGTACAAGGCCGTGACCGAAATTTCCAAGGTCCGACCTAACAAGCTCCGTGTCGTGGTCAGTGATCTGGCACAGGCCAATGCTATCGCTTGCTCTGAGCTCTTCACACGCGAGTATCGCGTTTACATATCCGCACGAGACGTGGAGATCGACGGTGTCATAACCGATTCGAGTCTGTCTGTCGAGTGTATCCTAAAAAGCGCAACCGGTTGCTTCAAAAATACCGAAACACAGGCGAAGATTTTGGATTGTAAGCAATTGCGGTCCATGTCTCTCGTCGGCGGTAAAAAAGTTTACACTCCGTCAGACTCGTTTCGCGTTACGTTTGCCGGGTCTGCACTCCCTAGCCACGTCTCGATCGACCGGGTTCGTCTGCCTGTGCGATTGTATGTACCCCGTGTTATGAATTGCACCAATTGCAAGCAGTTAGGCCACACAGCCGCCTACTGCTGCAATAAGGCACGATGTAGCAAGTGTGGGGAGACTCATGCGGAAGATTCTTGCAGTGTTAATGCTGAAAAATGTATTCACTGTGGGGAAAACCAGCATGAGCTCTCCACATGCCCGGTGTACATGCAGCGCAGAGATAAAATCAAGCGGTCACTTAAGGAGCGTTCAAAGCGTTCTTACGCTGAGATGCTGAAGAAGACCGTGACCACTTCTACCATAACATCGAACCCCTTTGATCTGTTGCCCTCCGATGAAACCGATTCTGACGATTCATCAGCGGGAACATCTTATGCCAATCCTGGGGAGTCTAGGAAGAGGAAAAATGTTTCTTCTCCTAAACTTCCCCGTAAAGGTCCTAAGATTTCCCAAAGTGTAATTAAAAGTACGAACAAACCAAACAGTGCAGCGGAAAAACCGAAGCAAACTCCTCCTGGGCTTGCATATTTAAAGTCCCAGAAGGAGTTCCCAGCACTGCCAGGAACATCTAAAACCCCAGTTGTTCCTTTTGCACTCCCAGTTGATGAAACAAACTCTGGATTAGTGAAATTTTCTGACATTGTGGACTGGATTTTTGAAAATTTCAATATACCCGATCCAATAAAAATTTTTCTTACAGCATTCCTCCCAACAGTTAGATCATTTTTGAAGCAGTTGACTGCCCAATGGCCCCTCCTTGCAGCGATTGTATCCTTCGATGCCTAATTCAACTGCGTATATGAAGGATTCTATCTCTGTCTTACAGTGGAATTGTAGAAGTATTTTACCAAAAATTGATTCGTTTAAAGTTTTGATAAATAAAAACAAATGCGATGCATTTTCCCTTTGTGAAACTTGGCTTACTTCAAATATTGATCTCAACTTTCATGATTTTAATATTATTCGCCTTGATCGAGACACCCCATATGGAGGAGTACTTTTAGGGATTAAAAAGTGCTATTCTTTCTATCGTATTAACCTCCCCTCGATTCCAGGCATCGAAGTTGTCGCATGTCAAATGACAATACAAGGTAAAGAGCTTTGTATTGCCTCAATATATATTCCTCCCAGAGCACAGGTTGGGCAACGGCTGCTCTTTGATTTAATAGAACTTCTTCCCTCGCCACGTTTGATTTTGGGAGACTTCAACTCTCATGGCGTGGCTTGGGGTTCCCCATACAATGATAACCGCTCCTCTTTAATCTATAACCTTTGCGATGACTTCGACATGACTATTTTAAACAACGGTGAAATGACACGTATCCCGAAACCTCCAGCGCGCCCAAGCGCTTTGGATCTATCCTTATGTTCGACGTCGCTACGGTTGGATTGCACATGGAAGGTAATCCTTGATCCTCACGGTAGCGACCATTTGCCTATTCTTATTTCAATTAATAACGGGTCGACTCGCATGCGACCAATTGACATTCCGTATGACCTCACACGGAATGTCGATTGGAAGTTATACGAGGAAAAGATTTCAAAAGCGGTCGAGTCGATTCAACATCATCCACCACTTGAAGAATACAACCTCCTCGCGGGCTTGATTCTCGACGCCGCGTTGCAAGCCCAAACGAAGAAATATCCCGGCGTAACAATCAAAGAACGGCCTCCCACTCCGTGGTGGGACCAAGAGTGCTCCGATGTCTACACGCAAAGATCCGACGCGTTTAAGGCCTACCAGAAGGGAGGTATACCTGGCGACTATTTACGGTATTCGGAGCTTAATACCAAGCTTAAAAGTTTGGCTAAAGCAAAGAAACGCGGATATTGGCGTCGGTTCGTGAACGAGACGTCGAGGGAGACATCGATGAGCACTCTCTGGAACACAGCCCGAAGAATGCGGAATCGCGTAACGGTCAACGAAAGCGAGGAGTCTTCAAGTCGGTGGATATTTGATTTTGCCAGGAAAGTATGTCCGGACTCTGTTCCTGAGCAAAACATTGTTCGCGATGCGTCTCCGGGCCACGCCGCGATAGAATCACCTTTTACGATGGCAGAATTTTCATTTGCCCTCCTGTCCTGTAACAATAACGCGCCTGGGTTAGATAGAATCAAATTCAACTTGTTGAAGAATCTACCCGGCAATGCCAAGAGGCGCTTGTTGAACTTGTTCAATAAGTTCCTGGAGCAAAACATTGTACCGCAGGATTGGAGGCAAGTGAAGGTGATCGCCATCCAAAAACCAGGGAAACCAGCTTCTGATCACAACTCTTATAGGCCGATTGCAATGCTATCCTGTATCCGGAAATTGATGGAAAAAATGATACTCCGTCGTTTAGACCATTGGGTCGAATTAAATGGTCTACTATCAGATACTCAATTTGGCTTCCGCCGTGCCAAAGGGACGAATGATTGTCTTGCGATGCTTTCAACAGATATTCAGCTGGCGTATGCTCGCAAAGAACAAATGGCGTGTGCGTTCTTGGACATTAAGGGGGCTTTTGATTCCGTTTCTATTGACATTCTTTCGGGTAAACTTCACCGACAAGGATTTTCTCCAATTTTGAACAATTTTTTGCACAATTTTTTGTCCGAAAAGCACATGCATTTTACGCACGGCGATTTGGCAACTTTTCGCATTAGCTACATGGGTCTTCCCCAGGGCTCATGTTTAAGCCCCCTTCTTTACAACTTTTATGTAAATGGCATCGACGAATGTCTGGCAAATTCATGCACGATAAGACAACTTGCAGACGACAGTGTAATCTCTGTTACAGGAGCCAAAGCTGCCGATTTGCAAGGACCATTGCAAGATACTTTGGACAATTTGTCTGCTTGGGCTTTACAGCTAGGTATCGAATTCTCTCCGGAGAAGACTGAGATAGTAGTTTTTTCTAGGAAGCATGAACCTGCTCAGCTTCAAACACAATTAATGGGTAAAACGATTTCTCAGGTTTTGGTACACAAATATCTTGGTGTCTGGTTCGACTCTAAAAGCACCTGGGGTTGTCACGTGAGGTATCTGATGAAAAAATGTCAACAAAGAGTGAATTTTCTTCGTACAATAACCGGACAATGGTGGGGAGCCCACCCAGGAGACCTTATAAGGCTTTACCAAACAACGATATTGTCTGTCATTGAGTACGGGTGTTTCTGCTTCCGCTCCGCAGCAAACACACATTTGATCAAACTGGAGCGAATACAATATCGTTGTTTGCGTATCGCTTTGGGTTGCATGCAATCGACCCATACGATGAGTTTGGAGATCTTAGCTGGAGTACTACCATTGAAAACCCGCTTCTGGAGCCTGTCTTCTCGTATTGTTATCAAATGTGAGGTCTTGAACCGTCCCGTGATTGAAAATTTTGAAAGGTTAATCGAACTTAATTCTCAAACCCGTTTTATGACATTGTATTTCAATCACATGTCCCAAAATATTAACCCTTCTTCGAATATTCCAAATCGTGTCGACTTATCAAATACTTCTGATTCTACTGTGTTTATCGATACATCCATGATAGAAGAAACTCGTGGAATCCCGGATCATTTACGCGTGCAGCAGATCCCTAAATTTTTTTCTAATAAATATCGAAATATCAACTGCGACAATATGTTCTTCACTGACGGATCACTTCTCGATGGGTCCACTGGCTTCGGTATCTTCAATAACAATTTAACCGTCTCCCATAAGCTCGATAATCCTGCTTCTGTTTACGTCGCAGAATTAGCTGCAATTCAGTACACCCTAGGGATTATCGAAAAAATGCCCACGGACCATTATTTCATCTTTACGGACAGTCTCAGTTCCATTGAGGCTCTCCGATCGATGAAAGATGTTAAGCACTCTCCGTATTTCCTGGGGAAAATACGGGAACATCTGAGTGCTTTATCCGAAAAATCTACTCAGATTACCTTAGCGTGGGTCCCTTCTCACTGCTCGATACCGGGTAATGAGAAAGCGGACTCTTTGGCTAAGGTGGGCGCAACAAACGGTGATATTTATGAAAGACCAATTGCCTTTAATGAATTTTTCGCATTTGTACGTCAGAATACGATCATCAGTTGGCAAAATTCTTGGACCAAGGGGGAACTGGGAAGGTGGTTACATTCCATAATCCCCAAGGTATCGACGAACCCGTGGTTCAAGGGGTTGGATGTAGGTCGGGACTTCATTTGCGTGATGTCCCGGCTTATGTCCAATCACTATAGATTTGACGCGCATCTCCGTCGTGTTGGGCTCGGGGAGAGTGGTATCTGTGCCTGTGGTGAAGGTTATCACGACATAGAGCACGTTGTTTGGTCATGCCCTGTACACCGTGACGCCAGGTCTAGATTAATAGCTTCCCTGCAGGCCGAAGGTAGGCAGCCGGCTGTTCCTGTTCGTGATGTCTTGGCGAGCCGTGACCTATCCTACATGTCCCTTATATACGTTTTCCTGAAATCCATCCACGCCCCAGTTTAGTCCTATCCCCTTCCGCCTACATCCAACCAAACGACAAGAACACGTTAAGACCCCGGATCCGGAAACAGCAATCAGACCCGCACGATACTCTCAAGACCCGAGGGAGACAACCCAATATGCCAGTCCGTAATATCTTGGCCCAGCAGCGGAACATGTGCTTACCTATGGCAATGAAAACCATCATACAGTAAACCAGTGCTTTTATTGCCAGTGCAAAATATTATAGCTTTAAGTTAGATTTAGTTTCAGCTCGTAGTCGGCAGCGAGGATAAAAAATTTGCTTTTAGTTATTAAGATACTTTAGAAAGTAAGCTACCAGATATAATTGGCGCCGTTAAACATTGAATTGTATTTGTGCCGTGTCAAATAAACTATAGATGAAGAAAAAAAAATAGTCTTAATGTATATGGACTAGTCAATGTAACTAAGAACTACGACGAACTCTCATTGCGTATGATGGTGTGCCGAAATCGAAAAGATCTTCACTTTGAAGAATGATCGGATGCAGCAAGCGTTGAATCCGAAATTAGTTCGGTGAAAGCTAGGTTGTAACAATCCAGTAGAGCGAAAAAGACGCTATGAGGCCCGGAAATTCAATTAAGAAAGGATTTTTGGTCGATTTCGAAAAACCTTTACCTTCGAGACATAATATCAGTCTAAGTTCATGGATACAAACATGATTTGAGCTGTTGAGACGGAGAGACTCAGTCGATTTTTTTATATCAATATAGAGTAAATGGTTGGTGTCTATTCATGTCGTGATCGGTAATAATAACTAGCAGCGTATTACAAAATTTTCCAACATTTTATCTATCCAACAACATATTGGTTATTGTTATTCATCAGCTGATCATGCTGTTATCACTGTTTGAAATCGGACGAACATTTGCAACTTTCATTTCCAATTTTCCAGAATGTATTCCAGTATAGAAAACAAAAACGAAGTTCCACGTCAAAACTTCAACAATCAAATCGCAATCTCAATCAAATGTCTGGTTATACGACAGACTGACAAAACGATCATTCCTGAGAATGCACATTTTCAATGTGTATCAATAGTTTGTGAAATCTTCGAATCAATATCCAAAATAGTATTGAATTAAATATTTAATGGTGTAGTATAGCTTGAGACAATAAATCAATTAACTAAAGTGGAAAAGTGCTACACTGGAGTTGTTGAACTTCTAAGAATTAACCATAAGATGTTGCATGAATTCATTGCAAGAGTAATTTCGAGTCATGTAGATTCGAAAACAACTGAACCGATCAACGTGAAATTTTGTATATGGAGATTGGAGAGTGCCAATGAGATGTATGAAAAAAATTTACCTTCGAATATCGTTTAGCGGTAGGGCTCAAAAGTTTCGTCTTCTCGAGTAGAGTTCCAACTCAATGCCAAATTGCAGTCGGACATCGGCAACACGTGCCTCAAAGCGGTCAAAGTTTCAATTTTTTGACCGACGAAAACAATGCACTGGTTTTTTTTTATGCCAAATGTCTTAGAAATCGAGTTTCTGGGACTTGGAAATTTTTAAGCTGGGAGAGTGAATTGAATATCAAAATAAGGATTGGAATGCAATGGCTGAAATGTTCATCACAATTGTATTGTAACATATCCTATGTTATGGTACGACACTGCTGGCATATTATATACGATATTTCGTTAGGGTGGCTCAGTTATTTTCCATTAAAGTGGTCTTTGTTGTCAACATTTTTAGAAAAATAAGGAAAAAACCAAATTTGAATGGAATATTGAAGACAGTAGTATCCCTAGTCAGACAAACATTAGCACATTTAAAGATTGCAAAAATCTCTGCTTGAAACACTGTTGGCCAGTGTCCCATTGCCACTGAAATATTAATTCAAGGGCCGAAGATTCCTACGCCAGTTTTTTATCTAATTTTGAGCCATCTGTGAAAAATATCGTTGAGCCGGTACGGACATCAGGAACTCCGACTTCCCAGTCTGTACGCGACGTTTCGCATACCTTGATCTGCTGTTGGTTTTCATGGGACTTAATCATTGATGTTTGCGCTGGCTAACAAGTTTTTCTGAGTGTGAGATATTCAAGCTGAATTAAATTTTTACATTGATATTTTTCAGTTCATAGTATGTCAGCCACACTTATGTGATTTTACACACGTTGTGTTTCTTCAGCGATGGTTATGTGGTTGAGGATGTAGATTTCAGTAGAGTTGAATTCATATTAAGAATCATACCAGATCAGTTTCAAATTGAGAGAATGAAAATGCTGTTTTTGTCATTATCGTTTGCAGTTTGAATACGAGAATTTGCAGTTTTAATACGAGAACAAGATACAGTCCCTCTGTTACTATTTTCATCAACCCGAACAGTTCCTTAGTTTACATAGTTTGCCAAGATAAACATCATCCTGTCCTGAGTTACCACAAACATCCCAAATAAGAAGTTAAACAGTTTCATTAAAATGCGCAGATGGCAATTATCTTCGAGGTAGTCTAGTATTTATTAAAAGTTAGATAATTTTTCAAGTACTTTTAGCAAGTATTTTACAGGCGCCAGTAGTTACATGTTAGCATTTTTTTGTATAATACAAAAAATATTTCTTAGCATTACAAAAAGCATACTGAATAAAATATTTGTTGCGGTTTCCTGTTGGGAAATCAAAAAGTTTATAGAATCTCATGGTCTAGCAAGGCATACCTAATTGATGTTCATCAATCGCTAGTTTCTTTAAGTGACGAAGCGACTAAAATTAGGAACATTTGTTTTGAATGCTAGTACAGAGGGGTAATCCCCAGTACCATGAGGATTAATTGGGGCTCGACTGAAACTTTTTGGGCAGCAATAACATGTTTACATGTGCGAACTCAACAATTTCGTTGACAAATTCAAACATTAGCGAAATCACTAATTCGCCAATTCAAAATTAGCATTGCTAATTAACGAATTTGTGTTCTAGCGAAATGATGCTTGGCACTCCAAATGACTTGTACGGGTTTCACTGGTAGTTATACAAAAAATGTGGCATATCTTTACAATCATGCCTTTTTCGTAACAACACTTGTTATTCCTGAAGAAATTAATATAGTGTTACAGGCAAATGTAACCATCACGAGACTTCTTTTAAATACTGTATAAGCCTAAACAAGTTTCGTTACATGTTGTACACTAACATTTCACCACTAATCCATAACAACATTTGTTACAATGAGCCAGTAAAACTTTTTGAGCCGCTTTTTTAATTCAAAATCCTTTAGTTTTTCTTTGTTCAGTAAAAATTTACTTTGTTAAACATAGCTTGAGAATTTATAAAAATATAGTCGAAAAAGTAATAAAAACCAGTACTGCGGTGAAGTGAATAGAATCATTTTACCAGATACTCTCTGCAAAATCTAATGAAATTTTATAATGTATCCTCTCGATGAAGGTCTGAACGACATAAACGCTTAAATTGATGCGATAAAGCGAAGAAAATTCTGTTAAATACTCATCATCATAATTACGTTAACACCTAAACCGACTGGCACTTGCGGCTTGTAGTCGGAATTGATGATGCTGCTACTATCAGGAG
This sequence comes from Wyeomyia smithii, assembly GCF_029784165.1. Classification (NCBI taxonomy): domain Eukaryota; kingdom Metazoa; phylum Arthropoda; class Insecta; order Diptera; family Culicidae; genus Wyeomyia; species Wyeomyia smithii. Next base: position 77,868,223 of record NC_073694.1, read on the forward strand.
AGAGCAACGATGTTTCTGGTGCTTTTAATTTGCTACAGGGTGCGCAACGGTGGTTATGTAGGTATAGCCTGTTTGCTGACTACACCGACGCATACAAAATTAAACAGCATATGAGAACACGTCACACACCAAGTAGGTACCGACGACAAACAAGCTCTTGTACTGTACGCTCTTCAGCACCAGCAGGTGGCGCTTTGTGAGTACCTGCCATCCATTCTGATGTATTGTTGCACGTGTTCTCTCTGGTTCCAATTGCAAACATCAACTTTTGTTGTTTTTGTTTATAGAAGTATTGACGCATTTTCTTGAAGAAACTTTAAATGTCAACATACAACATACTTAAATTTCAATCGTCCATTTAATTACTTGTAGTTCTTTGGTAGCAGAGAGTTTACGAATCCCGACAGATAGCATGGATGCGGAGAAAGTGCACTAGATCATTAAATCGCACCGGGAAATACAAATAGCGAAGGCCACGTGCTGCGCTCTTCAGTTGCCTCAGTGTGAAATTTCCACTGGAGTACGAAAAGTTTATTGTAATGATCAGTGGTGGGCACCGCTAACCGAAAATTTAGCGACGCTAATCGCTAAGTCGCTAACCGGAAAATTTAGCTCGATAATCGCTAAACGCTAAACGCTAAACCCACATTAGCGGAACTTTCGCTAATCGCTAATCGCTAACTTTTTAATATGTATAAGTCATATCGCTACATTTATTTCTCGTGTTTTGTAAGATTTGGACCACTTTGATCTGTTTTGGTTAAACAAACGAAAACAATTACTTTTTAAAGCTATTTACAGTAAGAGGTTCACGACCACTATTCATATTCATATTTATGGGCGGAAAGAGATTTCGGATTAGAAAAAGGCTACTCGAATTCAACAACTAAAGAAACGCGTGTGTATTATTCAGACTTTTGCTACAAGATGGTGTCTTGAATTAAAGAGGAAATTGAAACTGTCATTTAGGTTGCCAGCAGTGTTAACAAGGTTTACATATGGAGGGATAAGACAGTCAAAAAAAAAAAATGATACACTGAACATAAATTGCACTCTCATTACCCCTGCTCAATTGATGTAACATTTAATTTTTCTCGTAGTCGACGAAAGCTGCAGGTAACCCCTTGGTCATAATGTCCGCTTCCTGTTGCACCGTTGATACGTATCGCAATTCAATATGCCCCTGCTGAACCAAGTCGCAGACAAATTGATATTTAACATCAATGTGCTTAAGCCGACTTCTGGCCTTCGGCTCCCGAACGATTCTTATAGTACTCTGGTTATCCTCAAAGTATGGAATGGTGTCTATTTCGTATCCCAACTCCTTCATCAATCGTTTGAGCCACAATCCTTCGCAGACGGAAGCACACAAGGCAACCAGTTCCGCTTCAGTTGACGACAAAGATACTGATTGCTGCTTTTTGGTGCCCCAGACAGCCGTACACCCGAACACTTTCAGAATATATCCGGTTACTGAGCGTCGATCTACTACGTTGTTCGCCCAGTCGGCATCGCAAAAGACTGAAAGTACAGGTGCCTCGTCATCAGCTTCAAACTTTAGGCAAATATCCAACGACCCCTTCACATATCGTAATATGCGTTTCAAATGCGCCCAAAGCTCATCCGTTGGACAGCTTTGAAATTGGCTGCAGTAGTTTACCGCCGCGAACAGATCCGGCCGAGTGGTAAGTGTTGCATACATTAGACAGCCTACCAACTCCCGGTACGGCTTGGAGGTACGCTGTGAGTCTTCACCTTTCTGCAATCGGAGGCGGCACTCCATTGGAACAGATATCGGCTTACAGTCCGCCATGTTGAACCTTTCCAATAAGGTCTCCAAGTATCTGCGCTGGCTGATCCTCATGATTCGCCGATCGATATTTCTTCGGATTTTCATTCCAAGGAAATAAGATACCTCCTTCGAATCCGTCATTCTGAATTCCTCGGACAACCTGCTTTTAATGGCTTCGATCTGCTTCAAGTCATGGCCGATTATCAGTTTGTCGTCAACATACAGAAGCAAAAATAGCTTCTCTCCTCCTTGGCTTCGGAAATAGAGACATGGATCGTTTTCGCTTCGCAGGAACCCGAGTTTGGTAATAGAGTTATCGAATCGATCATTCCAAACCTTCGAGGCCTGTTTAAGGCCATAGATCGACTTCTTCAAATGGCACACTAGTCCCTCTCCGACTTCAAAACCCTCTGGTTGCGACATAAAAATTTCCTCGGCAAGATCTCCGTTGAGGAAAGCTGATTGAACATCCATTTGGTGGATAATCATTCGTTCTTTGTTCGCCACAGCTAACAAGGTTCTCAGGGTATCTACTCTAGCAACTGGAGAATAAGTTTCAGTGTAATCGTAACCGTGACGTTGGCTGAAACCGCGTGCAACCAGACGCGCTTTGTACTTGTCTGGTTCACCATCGTTCCCGGGTTCAATCCTAAACACCCATTTGCAAGACACCTCATTTCGACCCACGGGAAGCTTCACCAAATCCCACGTGTTGTTTCTTCTCAATGAATCCAGTTCTGCCTGAATGGCCACTTGCCACTTCGGCCAGTCGGCCCTCTTCTTCAACTCTGCTACAGTGCTTGGCAAATTGTCGACGTATTCCATTACTCCAAAGGCAAACCCAGCGAACGTCATGTCGTAGTCCCGCTGCCACCCAGGAGGCTTCCTGGTCCGTGTTCCCGTCGTTGGTTCGGCACTAAGCTCACCGCTGGATTCTGCGGTAGCTTCTTCATCGGACATAGTATCATCACATGTATCAAAACCCTCTCCTTCGGTGCCACCGTCAAGATTCGATCCATTCTGATCGCTATCTTCGCTATGGACCTCTTCTTCGGGATTTATGTCTGCACACGATCCATTTGACACACGAATCATCGTTGTATTTGATCGTTTTGGCTTGCTTGATTCCATCTTGGCGTTTTCGTCTATGATAACATCGCGAACTGTGACGATTCGGTGCTCTTTGCCATTCCATACACGATAGCCGTTTGCTCCGTAGCCCAGGAAAATCCCTTTCCAGCTTTTCTCATCAAGCTTCTTGCGGATCTCCTTTGGAATATGACAACACGCCGGAGAGCCAAACACCTTTAGCTTCGAAACATCCGGACGTTTCGCATTCCATATCTCTGCAGGTGTTATGTTTATGTCAATCGCACACGTAGGGCTTCTGTTTGTTAAAAACGCCGCAGTTTCGATTGCTTGCCCCCAGAATGACTTGTCTATACCGGAGTCGAACAGCATAGAACGGGCCTTCTCGACGAGCGTTCGATTCATCCTTTCGCATACCCCGTTTTGCTCGGGTGAGTATGGAACGGTGAATTCCATCTTGATTCCTTGCTGCCGACAGAATGAGCGCATCTCTTTGCCGACATACTCCCCACCGTTGTCTGAACGCAGGCGGAAAATCTTGCATTCAAACTTGGCTGTTGCTTGCGCCTCGTAGTCTCTGAAGCAGCTAGCCACTTTATCCTTCGATTTGAGCAAGTACACCACTGTGAATCTCGACCAATCGTCAATGAAGGTTACGAAGTATTTCTCCCCATTCCAGGTTACAGGCGACACTGGCCCGCAAACGTCGGAGTGTACGAGCTCCATCACCCGACTCGACCGCTGTTCCTGCCGCAACATAAAAGGATTCGTCTGCTTTGCCGCTACACATGGCTCGCAAATCGCCAACTGTTGCTCGCTTTGCACCGCTTTCATCCCATCGACTATCTTTCCGTTCAACAGACTAGTCAGGTTTCTCTCCCCCAAATGCCCGAAGCGCCGATGCCAGAGTTCATTCGCTTTGTTTATCTGCCCAGAAAATGAAATGGATTCGCACATACCTTTGGGTGTGTAGAAATTGAGCTCATACAATTTATCTCGTCGTATCCCAGTGGCCACAACCACCGAGCCTCGCAGTACCTCGACGCGGCCGCCGGCGAACACCACTTGCATTCCTGCAGACTCCACCTTGCTGATATAAAACAGATTGGCTCTAGCCTCGGGGATATACACTACATCCGACACTTTTGCCTCAATGGATCTATCTTCTAGTATTGATATCACTGATACATCACCGGACAGCTTAGCAGTCACCCATTCACCACTTTTGGCCACAGCAATATGCATTGGCTGGTTCATCGGAACCAGTTTATCAAACAATCGTTTATCGTTACATATATGCTCGGTTGCACCCGAGTCTATGTACCACCGTATTTTGTGTCGTTCACCCAAACTCGTTTGCCCGTCAGTCAAGAAAATCACTCCTTCTTTTCGTTCACACGCGACGTGCGCAGACAATTTGGGGAACTGCTTCCCATCACTTTTATCTTTCTTCTGTGGGCAATCTGCCAGTTTATGCCCTTCCTTCTGACATCCATAGCACTTAAATGTTTTCTTCTTCTTTTTCACTTGCTTCTTACCAGCACCCGAAAATGCGGCTGGTTCGCTGTTTGGACCACTTGAAATCGACACCGTGCTTCTTCTTTTTATTTCCTCATCAAGAAGCCTACTTTTCACGAAATCCATGGTGAGTTGTTCTTCGGGCTGTGACTCAATTGACGTCACCACTGTGTCGTATTCTGAACCCAACGAAAGTAGCAACCAGCACACCACGTCAATGTCATCCATCACACCACCCGCACCACGAAAAAGTCGAATCAAACGATCGAATTGCACAAAGTGATCTTGCAAACTGCCACCGGTATATCGAAGCCCGTGTAGATGCCGGTTCAAATGCAACCGTTTTGCGACACTTTTACGTTCGAATATTTTCACTAATGAATCCCACATTTGTTTCGGTGTATCACGCCCTTGCAAATGTTCCAACTGATCATCGTGGATCCGGGACACTATCATCGTTTTACACTTTTTATCTTTCTTCAGCCTCTCCTTTCGGGCTTTTTCGCGCTCTAGCTTCACGGCATTCGACAAACCATCCTCAATTTTCAACCCCGGCACATCATCAATCTCGGTCTCCAGACATTGCACCAGATCGTGCTCATCCAGCAGTGTGAACATCCGAAACTTCCAGGCTGGGAAGTCGGCCCCATCGAACAGCGCGACGCGGTAGCACTCCTCTTTCTCACGTTCCCCCATTCCACGATTATTTCACGACACGACGACCGGAATCCACTTGATACAACCGGTACGCGTCCAGGATTCGTTCCTGGGCCCAAAACCTATGGGCGGAAAGAGATTTCGGATTAGAAAAAGGCTACTCGAATTCAACAACTAAAGAAACGCGTGTGTATTATTCAGACTTTTGCTACAAGATGGTGTCTTGAATTAAAGAGGAAATTGAAACTGTCATTTAGGTTGCCAGCAGTGTTAACAAGGTTTACATATGGAGGGATAAGACAGTCAAAAAAAAATGATACACTGAACATAAATTGCACTCTCATTAATATTCATATTTGATTTTGTAAAAACAAGAATAACAAAAGTTATTTAGCTTGCATTGAAAATAGATACTCTTAGGAATGTTTTCATGAAAATTCAATTATTATCGAATCGAAAAAGTAGAACTAAAGTTGTCATAATTTCAAGCGCATTGCAATTTACCAAAGTTCTTGGTGTGCCGAAAATTCAATCTAGACCTTGTGCTTGTTCTTCAAAATGCTCCTGTGGCTTGTACGATAACTGGAACTCCATTCTAGGGTAAAAAACTGACAAAAGTAACTTTCGCAGTAAAGTATGTTCATCTTTCGAAGCAATTTACGTACGCCACATTCACAGTTTTTCTTAATATTTCTATTGTCGCTTCTCTACAAAATTTAGCGAATTAGCGATTAGGGTTTCGAAGGCCAAAATTTCAGCGACGCTAACAGTTTCGCTAACCAGCTTAAAAATTAGCGAAATCGCTAAATCGCTAACTGAATTTTAGCGTCGCTAATTAGCGAATTAGCGAATTAGCGGAATGGTGCCCACCACTGGTAATGATTGTGTAATTCCATTTCGTATCTTTATTTTTTTTCACGAGAACATTATGGGATGGCTGATAGCTAACAGAGAACGTCACATATCGCGCTTCTGTTGTACTCTGGACGTCCGATTATCCGATCATTGTGCCACAACCGTAAGAACATCATGTTCCACAAGAATATCTCATTGGTATTTGCTATACCGTGCATTTCAAAGATTTTTTTTTTAGAAACCGTTTATCGTTTTGTTTATAGGATACCGATTAGTATTTGTATCTGGTTCTTTTTCACTATATGCGCCAATTTGTATCTGTATCCGCCTTTTTTCATTTTGTACGCTAAGAGTGTAATTTATTATGAGATGATTAATTACTGAAGTCATGGGTTTCAAAATATCCATGTCTCTACAATTTGGTCTACAATCTTGACAATCTCTACAAATAGCACATTTATTATGAGTGGTCTAAATATGGGCCGCCAACTTGGATTTTATCAAAAAAACTTGTATATTCTCAAACCCTGGTCTTTCGCAACTCGTTTTTCTTTTTATTATTGCGTAAATCACTGTTTCATGCATTTGATAAATTTTAGCCACTAAGTTGAAGCATGTTACTCACAACACTAAGCATACTCAGTTTAGAAACGGAGTGATTGGCTTCCATCAACAAGGAAGATACTGGTCTAACAAGCCATTCGTATGCTTTATTACCGTCCCTGGTGAGATTGAAAGTGTTAGTGGGATCGTAGCGCTAGCAGTTAGTAGGGAGGATCTTGTATACTACTAGTTTGCTGAAGAGTCTGTGTTTGAAAAATATGTCGTACATTTTATGATTAACAAAAAGCGTATTTAAATTAATTCAAATATATTCCTGAACAGTTCTCCTTGGAGAGCAGCTTGCCTGAGCGTCTGTTCCCCAGGTCAGGGGTGGCTCAAACAGCGACTGATCCGAAGCGGACGGCTGAACTATGAAGTGCGGTGTCTCGCCAGCTACACCCAAGACGGCGGCCCCGTCGCGAGACTAGGCATCGCAGCCCTAGTAAGGCAGCATGCTGAAAATAAACATACTACGAACCTCGGAACGAGGCGTCGGTTTCTTACTACTTGGCAACCAAATGAAGCGTGTTATTAGGTGAAGCATTAATAGGCCTTCACCTATGCGTATTGAGGATCAAAGGCAGATTCTTCAATTACAGCCTTATCAACGTGTACGCGCCGACAAACGATAAAACCGATGACGTAAAGGAAAAGTTCTATGTGCTTCTCGAGAAAACGTATGGAGAGTGCCCACAGCACGATATAAAGATCGTTATCGGAGATACGAACGCACCAGTCGCACGAGAGGAGTTCTTTCGTCCCGTTATTGGTGCGGAAACTTTACCACCAACGACAACGGCTTGAGGTTAGTGAACTTCGCCGCGGCCAGAGGAATGGCCATCTGTAGTACCTATTTTGCACGTCTGAACATTCGGAAGCACACTTGGAAACACCCCAATGGAGAGGCCTGCTCCCAGATCGACCACATGCTGATCGACGACCGGCACTTTTCAGACGTCATAGATGTGCGGTCCTTTCGAGGGCCAAACATCGACTCGGATCACTATTTCGTGGTGGGCAAGATTCGCGCCCGGTTGTCCAATGTATTTAAATCGAGATCGGCGAGGAAGATACATCTGGACATCCAGAGGTTATCAGCGGAAGGAGTTGCTGCAGAGTACACTCGGAAAGTTGATAGACGGATCGGTGAACCAGCTGGAGTGGACCTGAACGAGCAGTGGAAGCTCATCCATGATGCGATCAGCGAAACAGCGCGAGAAGAGATAGGCATGACAACCGGAACCACGCGTAGATGCTGAGTGCCTAGAGGTGACGGAGGAGAAGAACCGAGCCTACGCCAACACGTTAGTAGCAGCTAATCGTGTAACGTGTCAGATGCAGGAGAAATACCGGGAGGCAAGAGCTGCCGAGAAGAGGCTTCATCGCCGTAAGAAACGTGAGCACTACGATCGCGTCCTCGTGGAGGCGGAGAAATGTTTCACCAAGCACGACACGAGGAGCTTCTATAGAAAGATCAAAGGAATCAGGAACCGGACCGTGCCAGTACCTGCCATGTGCAATGACAGGGAGGGGAACCTGATAACCGATAAATCGCAGGTGGCCAGGCGTTGGAAGCAACATTTTGAAGTGGTGTTGAACGGTGAGGAAGGTAGGAGAGTCGTCGAGGGGAACAGGATAGAAATTGGGGAGGACGGACAAGTTGTGGACTAGAGTGGCCATTTTTGTAACATCATGCGATTTCGATGAGCGCCGGGCGGAAAAAGTTTCCTTTTTACTCCAAAAGTAAGCCATGAAAATTCGAAGTTGATCCGAGTCCATTTAATGGACCCACAAAACGCTTATATTTAAAAAATTAGATACTCATACGATTTGCGGTTTTTTTTTATCCCTTTGAGAAGTTTTTTGCCTTAGTTTCTTAAAGTAGTTGTATATTTTTCGTCGAAATACTCTTCAATCATAAAACCATATCATAAGCGACATTCACATGTTACGTAGCGCTCAATTTTAACAATACCTTCCATCCCTGAATAACACAATTTTGCATGATGCACAATGGAACTTTTCATTCAATATCCCCTTCTTCTGAGTACGTTACGTAATAAATGAATGATCTCTTGTATTCGTTAGAGGATTTGAAGCACTGAATGAGTGATTATATCCCTAGTGAACCGTCAATATCGGATTGGTGAAGCAAATTTATTTAAGTATTTAGGAGCTCTCTGTATGGATTTAATGTTAGTTTTAGTAGTATTATTATAATTTTTTTATGAAACAGCTTATCACTAGTTATCTAAATTCACTAGGGCGGTGATTTTTTTTTTCAAAAGAAGTTGATAGATCTCATATGATCGAATAGCAATTCTTATGAGTTACGATGGAACGGAAAAGTTCTTAGGCGCGTTCAAAATTGATTCAAGCTCCGGTAAAAATATCACCTAAGAAGTTCATAATACGCTAGTGGAATAATTCGGAAAAGTTTCAAAAACTAACCAATGTTACTTGTCCTTCATATCATATCTATGAACTTTTATGCAAAGAATATTACATGACAAAAACATCGGACCTTAAACACCTTTCTTCAACCATTTTACAAAAGCATCAAACGAAATAAATCACAGCTTCAATGATCCAAAAGTTCGCTCGAAATGGTTCGATGGAGATTGCAATCGAATCAAGCAATTTTATGCATTCAAGTTCGCGGCGATTATGAAGTGCTCTTGGAGTTAGCATTTACATTTATTGGTTGTAAAGCGACCCTTTTTCACTTATCACACGCAAGATTCATGGTAAAAAAAAATGTATTGCCTGAGGAAATATTTGCTCTGATCATTGACGATAAATTGCATTCGGGACATGTGCCTTTTTATAGTCAAACTTTACATTCAGGTGTTTTTCAAGTGTACGAATTATTTAATTTATTAATTTTCAAGTTATGAATTATCTACGTGCGCAGAATAAGTTGGATTGGCTTGATATCCCACTTGAAATTAAATAATAAATGATCACGCGATTAAAAGCGAATGGTCCTTAAGGTGAAACGATATTGAAGCCACAAACAGCCAATTTCGAGCCACCACTTCAAATTTTCAGAAGTATAAGACTTGGAAATAGATAATGCATTCCTTGTTAAAACACTATTTTATGTTTGCTTCACCACAGCAAGCATAAAACACCGTTTTCACAGATGACGCATTACCTGTTACCGAGTCTTGTGCCTTTGAAAATTCGAAGTCGACCATTTTTGATTTCAATACCGTTTGGCCTCAAATAGCTGATGTCGAATGTCGCAAGCATTAAAGTCCTGAACAGTTACTAGTGTGTTATTTATCCCATCTCGTTTTATATAGAACCAATGTTTTCTTTTCGAGTTTTGAACTATATATTGTTTTTTTTCGGCCGTGACCCAGCCGAATAGAAAAATAATGAGGAATAGCAAACTTCTGTTAAAAATTAAAAAAAAAATTAAAAATTCATGAAAATTTTTCACCGTGTTCCAACACATAATGAAGACGAACTTTGGTTTATATTGCATGTTATTGATTCATACCGTAAAAATACCTCATTCAAATTCCGAACTATTTAACAAACACCAAAAGTTTTAAATTACTTTAAACTTCAATTAGGATAATAATATAACGGATATATAAAAATACAAATGTATTTGAATACGTTTATCGAGAGATATATGTTAAAAAAAAAAAACTCCGTACAATTTTCATGTAAATCGATTTCTAAAATATAAGCGCTTTGTGGGTCTATTAAATAAACTCCGATCAACTTCAAATTTTTGTGGCTCATTGTGGAGATCAAAAGGAAACTTTTTCAGCCCGGCGCTCATTAAGATCGATAGTTTCAAAAACGGCCATATAAAATATGGCCACTCTACTGTGGACCCACCAACATTGGACGAGGTGAAGAATGCTTGAAAAGAGCTGAAGAACCACAAAGCCGCTGGGAAGGACGGCTTACCGGCCGAACTTTTCAAAGTTGGGAACGAGCGGCTGTGTAGTGCAATTAACCAGATTATCCTAAAGGTATGGTCTGAGGAACAACTACCTACGGACTGGTTGGAAGGACTCATATGCCCCCATGTCTACAAGAAGGGACATAGGCTCGACAGTAGTAATTCTAGAGGCATAACCCTCCTCAATTCCGCTAACAAAATTCTCTCCCGTATCCTGTTCCAGCGACTGAGGCCGTTGCAGGAAGCCTTTGTTGGAGAATACCAATGCAGTTTTCGAATGGGGCGATCTACAACGGACCAGATGTTTACCTTGAGGCAGATTCTCGACAAGTTTCGAGAACACAACTTGCAAACGCATTATCATCATAGGCTTCAAGGCGACGTACGACACAGTGAAACGTAACGAGCTTTGGCGAATAATGCTAGAACATGGTTTCCCAGCAAAACTAATTAAACTGTTACGTGCGACGCTTGACGGATTCACATCATGCGTCAGGACAGCAGCGAATTTTCGGACGCCTTTGTGACGTTGGATGGTCTGAAGCAAGGTGACGTGCTCTCGAACTTCCTGTTTAACATAGCTTTGGAAGGTGCAATACGAAGGGCAGGTGTGCAGAGGAGCGGCACCATCATCACTCAGTCTCACATGCTTCTAGGCTTTGCGGACGACATTGATGTAATTGGTGTTAACCGTAGAGCAGTTAAGGAGGCCTTTACGGCTCTCAAAAGGGAAGCTGCGAGAATTGGACTCACCATAGGCACTGCCAAAACGAAGTACATGGTGGCTGGCAGAGAGCGTGGTAGTTCCACGGGTGTTGGTGCTGCGGTGGAGATGGATGGGGATACTTTCGAAATGGTCGACGAATTTGTTTATCTTGGTACTCTCGTGACATCTGACAACGAGGTGAGCCGCGAGGTGAAGAGGCGGATTGCAACGGCGAATATGGCTTATTACGGATTGCGTAGCCCCGTAGGTCCCATAGCCTACAGATCGTACGAAATTTGAGCTCTATAGGACTCTGATCCTCCCGGTGGCGCCCTACGGACATGAATCGTGGGCGTGGAAGGAGGCCGATCGACGAGCCCTTGGGGTCTTCGAGCGGAAAATCCTGCGATCAATACTCGGAGGTAAACTAGAGAACGGGGTGTGGCGCAGGCGCATGAATCACAAGCTGTATGAAGTATACAAATACGCTGATATTGTCAAGCTGATGAAACAAGGCAGGTTACAGTGTGCTGGCCTTGTAGCACGGATGGAGGATGAGCGACCAGCAAAGATAATATTCAGCAGAGAACCGGATAGAGGCCGACGACTCCGAGGCAGACCGCGCATGCGCTGGATGTGTGCTGTCGACGAGGATGCCAGAGCAGCGGGTGTAAGGGGAGACTGGAGAGTAGCAGCCCAAGACCAAGTTTTGTGGAGACGTATTCTGGATTCGGCATAGGATCTTAACGATCTGTCGCCATAAAAGTAAAGTAAAAAGTAAGTAATATTCCTGAACAGTATAGGTTAGGCACATTTTTTAAAAACCATTCGGTGAAGATGCATAATCGAGAGCAAGGAATCAAGGCGGCATAGAGCCGCCGTGGTTTCCGCAGTCCAAGCCGGCCGCAACCCACCGTCAGAGGCGGCGACCTCTCGCATATAAACGACTGATCTACTGGTTTACTTGGTCTACTCAAACATAGTTTCATTCGCTTAGTTAAATCCAAACGAGCGATATCGAGTAAAGACAGCATTCACTCAAACAGCGAGTCAGCCGAAGATCGCGAGTGTTGTTTTTTTGTAGAGGGAAAATTTGCTGACAAACAACTGAGAGACCAACCTCAAGTAGTGTGGGGTTTGACCCACTAAAAACTCTCCAGTGTCCAGTGTGAATACTCTCTTGCACGATCACTAGGTATTGCTTCAGGGAGCGGCTTTTATGCTCTGTGCAACCTCCTGGTTCTATTAGGTCTCCTAGCTAATTAGCTCACTAACCTGGAGATTGACAGTTAGCTAACACTGGCGCATCGGTGGTCAACCTGTCGCCTGCTTTGTAACTCTAGGACTATTTGAAAGGCGGCTGCACAAACCGCCCTCCAGATGTTCGGGTCTCACACATCCTCCGAAATGAGTTCTTCGGAGTAGTTTCTGACCCGCTCACTACCATCATATCGCTCCGCGCACGCGCAAAACGAGGGCATACGAAGAAGACATGCTCAACAGTCTCTTCCTCACTCGCACACTTTTGGCACATAGGGGACCCCACATGCCCGAACCTGTGTAGTTACTGCCTGAAGCAACCATGACCTGACAGGATCTGTGTCAGGTGGAATTTAACTTCTCCATGACGTCTCCCGACCATATGGCATCTGATCACCGAGAATGATCTTCTGGTACCTCGTATGCCCCTTGTGTCACGTTGGTCGAAGCAAGGTACATCCTCCCTAATGGCTATGCTGATAGGCATCATGCCCAGGCCTCAACATCGTCGAATGAAACACCAAAAGGAGAACACGCAACCCCTTCGTCTCACTCGCTGCTACTGAAACTTCGTAAACTCAGTTCGGCTGGCGCTTGCCGAAGAGACGATGAACACTCTTGATATTCCACACGGTTCATGAGCCTGTAGGTACTTTCCAGTTCACCACGATAACTGTTAGTACCTGGCGCTTTGGACCACACTGGGCGCGAATATATTAAATTCCAATTGACAGTCTGATGCGAAATACATGATGATGATGATAATACCGTATCGAGCCTTGCATTCATTTGGCCTCGCCGGTATTCGGTCACTCGTCTATTATGACCTCGCGTCCATATACCTCGTATCCATATGTCTACGCAATTAAAAGGAAGGTTTAATATTCTTAGCAACAGTGCTGATAAGTGCTAACCTTCATAAATATTCTGAATATTCTGAATCTTTGCTCACTATCATGAATATTCTGAATATTTTTGAACTTAGTCTACTCTCACACATCCTTTCCTACTCACACATCAATTGCGAATATAGCATAAAAATCTCTCAAACCAGCTCTACGCAAATTTTCGTCAATTAGCCGTACACAAACCCGAATCTGCCCATTTTTTGTCAAGTGCAGCTATATTGGTTAATTCGTCTATTCGCAGGTGAACGACGGCCGCGCTGAGAGCGTATCTAATTTTTCTTCTCGGTCGGTGGATTTTATTCCTAGTGAAAAACAAACCTCCAGCTGGTCTTGAAATACGATACTGGCCTAACAAGCCAGTCGTCGTAGGTTCTAATCCTGCCTCGGAAGAGACTGCTGGTGTCAGTAGAATCGTAGCGTTAGCCCCGCAATTTTCCTGTACATTAAACAGTTGGCTGCGAAGTCTGTGTGAAACAAACAGGTCAAGTTCCGAAACGGGATGTAACACCAAGGCTTTGCTTTGCTTTACTTTGAAAAACAAACAGAATACTTCGAAAATAAAACGATACTTTTTTGCCCAGAGCGGTCTGTTGATTCGCTTCTTCAGTATCCTGAATAATAAAGGAACCCGAAGTTTGCAATTCTACTATTTATACAACGCGGGAAATAGGTGATAAAAAAATAACTAAAACAGATAATTGAGTCCCATAAAGGGTAATCATGTTAGCTTCCTCGCAAAAAAAAATTTACGTCCTTGCGTACGGTCTTCCGGCAGTTAACCGGAACATTCGCCATGGCGGACGAGAACATGCGTGTAGACATGTTGTTTAATACGTTCGTCGTTATATTTACCAAATCCTCCGCAGTTTTCGCGACAAAATTTTTGGAGTAGATCGATGGGAGGACGTTGGGCGGGTCCGCATACTTGGGTACCACATCGATATTCAGCAGTTCCATCTCCTCCAACGATCGCTTCGAGTAGTGGGCCGACGCCAGATTCGGCCAAAACATCGCGTCTTCGGTTTTTGGTATTATTTGATGAACGATGCAACTTCCAGCAGGTACTTCGTGCTAAAAATTTCCCCGTTCACGGCCAGTCCAGAGCGAAAGAAAAGCAACTTTGACATCCCTTTCTCGCTGATTGTCAGCCACAGCAGCACCTTCTTGGGAGATTTGGTGTGTGAAGTAACTTCACCTCGGTGCTCACTTCCTTCGTAGTGGAGGTAAAATACTAAGTTGCCATCCAGGGTGAGACAGGTCTCGTCGTCCATCACCACCGCCACGTCGTGATTTGCCGGGAAAATCGACATGTATGTCCATGTTCGCCAGGTACTTTTTCACTGTTTATCCGGTTGCACCGATCTCCTGGCCTAGCGCACGCAGCGATGTAGACACATTTCCCTCGGTTTCCCTCTTCAGCATCCTTTGAAACTTTTTGTCGCTCAGGGTCGTCGGCCGTCCGGAACCAAGCTTCCTTTCAATGCTCTGATTGTTGTTCAATAGTGCCAAGATGTTGTAAATGCCGGAAGGGGGGTATCCGGTGCCCAGGAGCTGTCGCACGATGTCCTTATTCGACGCGTTCTTTGAACGCGCACACTTCTGAACAAACTAGTTACTGTTTTCGCCATCACGGTTAGAGTTCGACTGATAGAGCTGTCAAATTTTCTCTGCTGACTCACGGGTTAATATGAATGATGCTGCATGCGAGGTTTCGTCAGAAAAATCGTCAAATTTTGTCCATTTTTTTAACGCAAACGTTAGAGGCAGAATGCACACAGCACTTAGTTGGTTTGGGTCCGAGCCGTTATTATACTTTAAACACTAAAATCTCTTCCGTTGAAGCTATTATTAGCTGATAGAAACTTGAAAATCGTTGAAACCGGGATATCAGAGGAAACAATTAAACTATTTACCAAATGTTAACAGGCACTGACTATCTAAAATTTATCTGATTCAGCCATAAAATTGAATTATATATACAGCACTACGGCAAAACAAAAATGCCTAAAACAAAACACCGAATTGAAAAATTCATTAGAGAGCATGCATAAATGACGTAGCTTGTTTTGATGGGGGGCCTCTCGCATTATAGCATTTCGTCACAAAATTGCAGACCCCCTCTAGATAATGACGAAGCATTATAACATTATAACATAGCATTACAACAACCATGACATTTTTTTACTGCAAATTTTATTATCAAGAACATACATTGTATTATTATTGAACATGAAAAGACAAGAAAGTATTAAAAATGACCCTAAACAGACGAAACAGTAATTACAGAGAACAATTAGCACAAACCAATCATTCTGTGCCGAACACGCATCAGTATCGGATGTATTTGGTGATCGCTCCGATAGAATATAAAACAAAAGACGCGCGAGCAAGTGTTGGCATTGTTTGCCTGGTCGAGTGAAGGTTCAAGGTCGCCCGCCTTTGTGCAACTGTTTCGCGTCGTGGCTGTTTGCTGGTGCGTAAGCCGATTTGGCTGCTAAGTGATTTGTGCTACAGCAGTGGACGAGAATCTCAACACAAAGGAGGAAAAAGAAGAAGCCAACAGTTGACAGCGAGTTGTGTCGCTGTGCTGAGTGATCAGAGCTGCTGTATTGGTGCTGCTGGTTGTAACGGCTGCAGCTTCGACCGTTCGGACAACCAACGCTGCTGAAAGGAGAAGTAAGGAGGTACGTGTTCTGTCGGCGCTAGTGATAGATCCCTCGCCTCCCGTGCCATCATCCCCGAACCCCTCCGACCCTGTCCCTCCTGCCAACCCTTCCTCTGTTAATTCTCCAGTCCCCCCTCGCCTCAGGCTTTACCCGGACGGATCTCAGGGCAGCTTTACTGTTTTCTTTCGGCCAAAAGCAGGACCGAAATCGAAACCGTTAAACATCCTGCAGATTTCGAAAGACCTGACGGAGGGGTACAAGGCCGTGACCGAAATCTCCAAGGTCAGACCCAACAAGCTCCGTGTCGTGGTCAGCGACCTGGAACAGGCCAACGCTATTGCTCGTTCCGAGCTTTTCACACGCGAGTATCGCGTTTATATACCCGCACGAGACGTGGAGATCGACGGTGTCATAACCGATTCGAGTCTGTCGGTCGAGTTTATCTTGGCAAGCGGTTTTGGCTGCTTCAAAAATGCTTTGTGTCACGACGTAAAAGTAAAGATCATAGATTGCAAGCAATTGCGGTCTGTGTCTCTTGTCAACGGCACAAAAGTGTACACTCCGTCAGACTCGTTTCGTGTTACGTTTGCCGGATCTGCTCTCCCTAGCCACGTCTCGATCGATCGGGTTCGTCTGCCTGTGCGATTGTATGTACCCCGTGTTATGAATTGCACCAATTGCAAGCAGCTAGGCCACACAGCCGCCTACTGCTGCAATAAGGCACGATGTAGCAAGTGTGGAGAAACTCATGCGGACGATTCTTGCAGTGTAAATGCTGAAAAATGTATTCACTGCGGGGAAAATCAGCATGAGCTCTCCACATGCCTGGTGTACATGCAGCGCAGAGATAAAATCAAGCGGTCACTTAAGGAGCGTTCGAAGCGATCTTACGCTGAGATGCTGAAGAAGACCGTGACCACTTCTACCATAACATCGAACCCCTTTGATCTGTTGTCCTCTGATGAAACCGATTCTGACGATTCACCAGCGGGAACAACTTATGCCAATCCTGGGGCGTCTAGAAAGAGGAAAAATATTTCCTCTCCTTAACTTCCCCGAAAAGGTCCTAAGATTTCCCAAAGTGAAATGAAAGTTACAAACAAACCAAACAGTGCTGCGGAAAAACCGAAGCAAACTCCTCCTGGGCTTGCAAATTTAAAGTCCCAGAAGGAGTTCCCAGCACTGCCAGGAACATCTAAAACCCCAGTTGTTCCTTTTGCACTCCCAGTTGATGAAACAAACTCTGGATTAGTGAAATTTTCTGACATTGTGGACTGGATTTTTGAAACTTTCAATGTACCCGATCCAATTAAAATTTTTCTCACAGCATTCCTCCCAACAGTTAGATCATTTTTGAAGCAGTTGACTGCCCAATGGCCCCTCCTTGCAGCGATTGTATCCCTCGATGCCTAATTCATCTGCGTATACGAAGGATTCTATCTCTGTCTTACAGTGGAATTGTAGAAGTATTTTACCAAAAATGGATTCATTTAAAGTTTTAATAAATAGAAACAAATGCGATGCATTTTCCCTTTGTGAAACTTGGCTTACTTCAAATATTGATCTCAACTTCCATGATTTTATTATTATTCGCCTTGATCGAGACACCCCATATGGAGGAGTACTTTTAGGGATTAAAAAGTGCTATTCTTTCTATCGTATTAACCTCCCCTTGATTCCAGGCATCGAAGTTGTCGCATGTCAAATGACAATACAAGGTAAAGAGCTTTGTATTGCCTCAATATATATTCCTCCCAGAGCACAGGTTGGGCAACGGTTGCTCTTTGATTTAATAGGACTCCTTCCCTCGCCACGTTTGATTTTGGGAGACTTCAACTCTCATGGTGTGGCTTGGGGTTCCCCCTACAATGATAACCGCTGCTCTTTAATCTATAACCTTTGCGATGACTTCGACATGACTATTTTAAACAATGGTGAAATGACACGTATCCCGAAACCTCCAGCGCGCCCAAGCGCTTTGGATCTATCCTTATGTTCGACGTCGCTACGGTTGGATTGCACATGGAAGGTAATCCTCGATCCTCACGGTAGCGATCATCTGCCTATTCTTATTTCAATTACTAACGGGTCAACTCGCATGCGACCAATTGATATTCCGTATGACCTCACACGAAATGTCGATTGGAAGTTATACGAGGAAATGATTTCAAAAGCGGTCGAGTAGATTCAACATCACCCACCACTTGAAGAATACAACCTCCTCGCGGGCTTAATCCTCGACGCCGCGTTGCAAGCCCAAACGAAGAAATATCCCGGCGTAACGATCAAAGAGCGGCCTCCAACTCCGTGGTGGGACAAAGAGTGCTCCGATGTCTACACGCAAAGATCCGACGCGTTTTTGGCCTTCCAGAAGGGAGGTATACCCGACGACTATATACGGTATTCGAAGCTTAATACCAAGCTTAAAAGCCTGGCTAAAGCAAAGAAACGCGGATATTGGCGTCGGTTCGTGAACGAGACGTCGAGGGAGACATCGATGAGCACTCTTTGGAACACAGCCCGAAGAATGCGGAATCGCGTAACGGTCAACGAAAGCGAGGAGTCTTCAAGTCGGTGGATATTTGATTTTGCCAGGAAAGTATGTCCGGACTCTGTTCCTGCGTAAAACTTTGTTCGCGATACGTCTCCGGGTCACGACGCGATAGAATCACCTTTTACGATGGCAGAATTTTCAGTTGCCCTCCTGTCCTGTAACAATAACGCACCTGGGTTAGATAGAATCAAATTCAACTTGTTGAAGAATCTACCCGGCAATGCCAAGAGGCGCTTGTTGAACTTGTTCAATAAGTTCCTGGAGCAAAATATTGTACCGCAGGATTGGAGTCAAGTGAAGGTGATCGCCATCCAAAAACCAGGGAAACCAGCTTCTGATCACAACTCTTATAGGCCGATTGCAATGCTATCCTGTATCCGGAAATTGATGGAAAAAATGATACTCCGTCGTTTAGACCACTGGGTCGAATCAAATGGTCTACTATCAGATACACAATTTGGCTACCGCCGTGCCAAAGGGACGAATAATTGTCTTGCGTTGCTTTCAACAGATATTCAGCTGGCGTATGCTCGCAAAGAACAAATGGCGTCTGCGTTCTTTGACATTAAGGGGGCTTTTGATTCCGTTTCTATTGACATTCTTTCGGGTAAACTTCACCGACAAGGATTTCCTCCAATTTTGAACAATTTTTTGCACAATTTGCTGTCCGAAAAGCACATGCATTTCACGCACGGCGATTTGGCAACTTTTTGCATTAGCTACATGGGTCTTCCCCAGGGCTCATGTTTAAGCCCCCTTCTTTACAACTTTTATGTAAATGACATCGACGAATGTCTGGCAAATTCATGCACGATAAGACAACTTGCAGACGACAGTGTAATCTCTGTTACAGGAGCCAAAGCTGCCGATTTGCAAGGACCATTGCAAGATACCTTGGACAATTTGTCTGCTTGGGCTTTACAGCTAGGTATCGAATTCTCTCCGGAGAAGACTGAGATAGTAGTTTTTTCTAGGAAGCATGAACCTGCTCAGCTTCAAACACAATTAATGGGTAAAACGATTTCTCAGGTTTTGGTACACAAATATCTTGGTGTCTGGTTCGACTCTAAAGGCACCTGGGGTTGTCACGTTAGGTATCTGATGAAAAAATGTCAACAAAGAGTGAATTTTCTTCGTACAATAACCGGACAATGATGGGGAGCCCACCCAGGAGACCTTATAAGGCTTTACCAAACAACGATATTGTCTGTCATTGAGTACGGGTGTTTCTGCTTCCGCTCCGCAGCAAACACACATTTGATCAAACTGGAGCGAATACAATATCGTTGTTTGCGTATCGCCTTGGGGTGCATGCAGTCGACCCATACGATGAGTTTGGAGGTCTTAGCTGGAGTACTACCATTGAAAAACCGCTTCTGGAGCCTGTCTTCTCGCATTCTTATCAAATGTGAGGTCTTGAACCGTCCTGTGATTAAAAATTTTGAAAGGTTAATCGAACTTAATTCTCAAACCCGTTTTATGACATTGTATTTCAATCACATGTCCCATAATATCAACCCTTCTTCGAATATTCCAAATCGTGTCGACTTATCAAATACTTCTGATTCTACTGTGTTTTTCGATACATCCATGATAGAAGAAACTTGTGGAATCCCGGATCATTTACGCGTGCAGCAGATCCCCAAAAATTTTTCCAATAAATATCGAAACATCAACTGCGACAATATGTTCTACACTGACGGATCACTTCTTGATGGGTCCACTGGCTTCGGTATTTTCAACAACAATTTAACCGTCTCCTATAAGCTTGATAATTCTGCTTCTGTTTACGTCGCAGAATTGGCTGCAATTCAGTACACCCTAGGGATTATCGACAAAATGCCCACGGACCATTATTTCATCTTTACGGACAGTCTCAGTTCCATTGAGGCTCTCCGATCGATGAAAGATGTTAAGCACTCTCCGTATTTCCTGGGGAAAATACGGGAACATCTGAGTGCTTTATCCGAAAAATCGTATCAGATTACCTTAGCGTGGGTCCCTTCTCACTGCTCGATACCGGGCAATGAGAAAGCGGACTCTTTGGCTAAGGTGGGCGCAACAAACGGTGGAATTTATGAAAGACCAATTGCCTTTAATGAATTTTTCTCATTTGTACGTCAGAATACGATCATCAGTTGGCAAAATGCTTGGACCAGAGGGGAACTGGGAAGGTGGTTACATTCCATAATCCCCAAGGTGAAGACGAACCCGTGGTTCAAGGGGTTGGATGTAGGTCGGGATTTCATTTGCGTGATGTCCCGGCTTATGTCCAATCACTATAGATTTGACGCGCATCTCCGTCGTGTTGGGCTCGGGGAAAGTGGTATCTGTGCCTGTGGTGAAGGTTCTAAATTAATAGCTTCCCTGCAGGCCGAAGGTAGGCAGTCGGCTGTTCCTGTTCGTGATGTCTTGGCGAGCCGTGACCTATCCTACATGTCCCTTATATACGTTTTCCTGAAATCCATCCACGCCCCAGTTTAGTCCTATCCCCTTCCGCCTACATCCAACCAAACGACAAGAACACGTTAAGACCCCGGATCCGGAAACAGCAATCAGACCCGCACGATACTCTCAAGGCCCGAGGGAGACAACCCAATATGCCAGTCCGTAATATCTTGGCCCAGCAGCGGAACATGTGCTTACCTATGGCAATGAAAACCATCATACAGTAAACCAGTGCTTTTAATGCAAAATATTTTAGCTTTAAGTTACATTTAGTTTCAGCTCGTAGTCGGCAGCGAGGATAAAAAAATTGCTTTTAGTTATTAAGATACTTTAGAAAGTAAGCTACCAGATATAATTGGCGCCGTTAAACATTAAATTGTATTTGTGCCGTGTCAAATAAATTATAGATGAACAAAAAAAAATATTAGCACAAATCCAATTTTTTTCTTAGTTTCAAATTTGTTACGTAGCTTGGCTTGATCCGTTCCTTTCCCCTCGTCACATTTCGTCACAAAACTGCAAAGCCCTCCCCCCCTCCTCCAAAAAATGCTACGTCGTTTATATAGACAGTGGTAAATCGCGGCAAAAAAGTTTAAAATTCGCGGGTGGCAAAATAGAGAATATTCAAAATTCGCGGTTTTTTCGCGGCAACCTTTTCTTTAGAAAACGCCAAATAAAGTGCTCTTGGTAATATAATAAAAAAACTGTTTTATTGATTTAATGTAGGTACTGACATTTAACCGTACGATTCATGATTTCTTTGCAGTGAGGACTACTGTGTTAAATTGTCTCCAATCATCTGACTCACGTTGCATTTCGCATCTACTGAGTTTCCGGCAATCGATAATTTTTTTTGCAAACCGGGAAAGTGCAAGAATACTTACCAAAATATTAATATCAATCTCACTGTTGCGTATTTTTAAAAATGCAAACATGCTTACTACTTGAACTAAGTTGAAACATCTTGCAACTTCGATTTTGCACACTCTGTGCTATCATGCAGGGCCCCAATCGCAAAAATCTTCGCTCGAAGAAGATCTAGTAACCGAGCCGGCCGAAAACAATTCAACCCAGGCTGACAAAATCTCGTTGGAAGAGAGCAGTAGTTCTATTCCATCAAATTGGTTGGGTAAAAAAAGGCCTCCCGTTGCCATGGAGGTGCCCATTAATCTTTAGACTTGTCCGTGTTGCTGGTTTTCGCGGCATTTCGCGGTTTTTTGTTAATTTCGTGGCCGATGCTGGATTTAGCGGAATTCGCGGCTTCCGCGAAATCGCGATTTGCCACTGTCCCTAGTGGTTTATGAATGTTCCCTTAGGTCGCACTCTAAAGTAAACAGTTTATCAGAGCTATCATATATTTAAAACTCGAAAATTTAAAAAAACTAATGGAAATAGCAGATGCTAGCAGTCGAAAAGTAATAAAACATTACAAATTGATCACGTATCAGGACGTTGCAAAAAAACTACAAATTACATTGCAAACACTATGTAGAACTTATCAAGGCGCTGATGTCATGTATTTTTACATATCCAAAACTCCCCTCTCAAATACTAAACCTGTGCACGGCCTCTCAATGCTGAGTCAATGAGTAGCAACCGAAGCGGATGGATGGACAAACTGTGTTATTTCAGCCATTTATGTTTTAGCAATTAATGTTTATGTTTAATATATATACTGCAGTATGTAGTGAGGCTATTAGATTCATGTTTATATTTATGAGCTATAAAATATGATTGCTTGACGCATGGTTGATGTCTCAACAAATTTTCATGTGATATATCCATCTTTCAAGTAATAATAAGGTGAATTATCAGCCAAGAGAATAAACATTATCGAATAACTCAATATGCGAATAACTCGATAACTCGAATATTCAGATAAATCGAATATTTGGTAAATTTTGGTGCAAATAAAAATAAAAGATCTTTTAAATTTGGAAGTAATTTTTTTTTAGCAGATTTAAACTTTTACCAAATATGTCTCATGTATCACCGTTTTTATTTGTATCACTTCGAAATAGAACAGTTTCCAAATTCAAATCGGAACATCAGTAACTAATTTACGGATAAAACAAAAATGTATTCCGGAATTTACGCGGTTTTTTTTTGTGTGCGGATATCGGTTTCCCTTCACTCGGAATGCAGAATTAACGCTGGTTTTTTACGCGGATTCCGGAATATACGCGGGTTTTTTACGCGGACTCCGGAATTTACGCGTTTTTTTTTTGCGGATTCCGGGATTTACGCGTTTTTTACGCGGATTTAGGAATTTACGCGTTTTTTCACGCGGATTCCGGAATTTACGCGGTATTTTTTTGTGTGCGGATATCGGTTTCCCTTCACTCGGAATGCAGAATTAATGCTGGTTTTTTTACGCGGATTCCAAAATTTACGCGTTTTTTTACGCGGACTCCGGAATTTACGCGTTTTTTACGCGGATTCCGGAATTTACGCGGTTTTTTTAAGGGGCACGTATCCCCCGCGTTAAAAGCGATTTTAGTATATGTACCTGTCAACTACTGCAAGCATAGCCGGATTTAGCCGGGTAAACGGCCATTGTCCCGACCCCCGCAATTTGGAGGCCCTCACCACACAAAAAATTTGGTGACACTTCAAAAAAACTTCAATTTTTATAAACTGACACAACCCTTCTATGAACTTCCTTTTTATATGACATGCTCCTTTATTGAGATTTAGACAACTGTAAAGGGCTCCCACATGTTACTTGGCTCCCGGGCCATCACAAGCCATAACCCCGGCCTGAGGACTTAACTTTTAATTGAACTGCAGCTGAATAACCTGAAGAGTACAGAAATATGGCTCACATTTAACGTAAAATAGTTAATACTAGTGAATCTTTTTTCCGAAGTGCAGTAACTGATTTTTTTGGGAGGGCTCTTCAGTGCTGTTCTTATGATGAAGATTGGATTATATAAATAAATTCATTAGTATCAATAAATAAGGCTTTCAATGAAGCATTTATGAGTTCACAGGATATTTTAGTACAGTTTTCTTTCGCAGAGAAATATTTGATGACATGCTACCATACTGATAATTTATATACAAAATGTATAATAAAGTTACAGGTTTAGCGCCAAACGCCTGCACATTAAAAGCAATCATCATCATCACGAGTAATGACTGCCTTTCAATTCACCTTAATAAAATTGAGATAAACAAGCTCGTAAAGACTCCGGTTAGTAACGCATGCAATTTGTGAATTTACTGCTAAATTAGAATCTATATGTATTAGATGTCGATGCATAGCAAAAACTTTCTAGATAAACACTGATTCAAAATTTCTTCCGTTTGGCTTCCACCCAACTCAGTAGTGGGAAATCGAAAGACAGAATGAAAAAATGTATCCTTTGAAATCTACACATATAGTACAGCCATTCGTTGGAAGATTGAAAATTTCTCAGCTGGACTTCTTCGGTGTTGCTTGACTGCCGGTGGGGTTGGGATTTCTTGTAAGCTAAAATTGACATCATTTGCTGTCATTGGATGAAATGTTTTACATAATAACTATGATGTTGTTCATTTTTTGATTTACAGTGAACTGCGCTGCAGTTCAATTTTGAACGTATTTAGAGTTACAGTGAATACGTGTTTGGTGCTCTATTTGCTGGTTCTACAAACCTATTAAAATACATTTTATGTTATAAGTTTATAAATAAAATTTTTGCACAACCACATCCAGATTTCCTTCTTCTAAAGAACACTGGTTTTACTGACCTGCGTCCCAAACCTCTTTTTTCACCCAGTGCAAAAGGTGGCCCCGTACATCGCATGTGCTTCAAGCGCCATCGAATTGCTGCAGCTGATGGCTGGAAAATCGCATATTGCGGTAAGCTGAACTGAGCTGTGGCTTGTGGCAACCATTGCTTACCTATATAAAC
The DNA here is from genome assembly GCF_029784165.1 of Wyeomyia smithii. NCBI lineage: Eukaryota > Metazoa > Arthropoda > Insecta > Diptera > Culicidae > Wyeomyia > Wyeomyia smithii. The sequence continues at coordinate 77,893,103 of NC_073694.1, forward strand.
ATAACAGAATGTGACAGACTATAAAAGGTACGAAGCAAGCAAACAACTCACCGTTATGGGAGACGAACCGCAAAAATCAGACGCCGAAAGGAAGAGGAAGTAGGAATAGGGTAGATCACATTCATGACAACTGACTCGAAAATGGAATATGTCGCCGGCGAGAGGAAACTAATATGAAAACTGTTATTACTTCTGCTTGCCACTGTTGGCACAAGGAGAAGTGAGTGGTTCACTTCCTGTCTGCAAAAATACACTTCTTGGTTTGTTGTTGTTTCTTTTTCTTAAGGATCAGAATATACTAGCATTTGTAAAGTTTATAGAGCGGCAGAAAACACGCTAATGTTTTTAGTCTCTGGCGGAAGTGGCTCAAAGTTTTATTTGAAACTATAGTGTGGCATGTTCTAGCAGAAGGTATGTGTATTGTTTTAAAGTGGTAGCAACAAGCTAGAACCGATGTAAATATTTTGTGAAGGTAGGATACCCGGTAGCCTTTCCGTTTTTTGGAGTCGTAGATAAATTGCCATGCAAACTATATATATTACGACGAACTCAACTTCAACCTAAACCTCTAGAGATGTAAGAGAACGGTTCACGTACCGAAGTCCTATCGGAACTCGACATTTTGTTTAATGAGTCGCTATAAATTTCGCATATCCAAGAGCACATGCGTTAGAACTCTTCCTAGTAACATCTTCACCTACAATCAATCTCTCACAAGTCGAAAATCGAATAAACGGCATCTGGTTTCGTTGGCATAGGCGTATCCACCCATCAACATCGTCTTATGACTTGTTCACACTATGGTGGATACCATGCAATATCGCGTATCTTGATATCAGAATGTATGGATTCTAGTTTTCGCGGGAAATCTTGTGTTAATGACATTTGATATTAAGATAGGCAATATCGCATAATATCCGCTGTAGTGTGAGCGGGTTATTGTTTACAATCACCACCAATCACCACCACTCGAAATCCCAAAGAAATCAGCGATTGGACGATACTGGGGAAGATTCGTAAGGTACAAATAGGACAGAATGGTTGTTAAAGAACGTTTGTGTTTATTGCCGTAATGAGATAATGCTTTTCATCGGTATGGTGTTTATGAAGAAATGGAATAAAAATTTTCATCAAACATTCGTTGTAGTACACATCTCGATTGATAGCCAAACCATTGGGTTTGAATTTGAACCATTATTTAGATAAGGGTAACGATGCCTTTTTTGTTCATTACTTTGACCCGTCTTATAGCTTCTGATGTTTCAATACCAGTAAGTCTATGTAATTCGAGTGTACCAAACCAAGGAGGACGCTTCAAAATAATTTTCAGAATTTTATTCTGAATTCTTTGGAGCGTTTCTTCCTTGTTAAACAGCATCTTGACCAGATCGGTACAACATAAAGCATTGCTGGTCTAAAAATTTGTTTGTAAATCAAAAGTTTGTTCTTTAAACAAAGTTTAGAATTCCTGTTAATGAGAAGATATAAACATCTCGTATATTTGATGCACTTGGCTTGTATACTCTCAATGTGCTCTTTGAAAATAAGTTTTAGTGAGCCGATTGGTGGATTGAGCAAGGCCAAGCGCATTCAGGTAAAGCAGCCTACCCACCGCCTTATTTACCACTACACAGTGCACAGTGCACAGTGGTCCATTGAGGCAAAAAGTGGAACTTAATTCTATAGCTCCTTTCACCTTGATCCTAGCTTAATTGTGTCTTCGCAATTGTCAAACAATATGAATAGTTTACTATACTAAAATTAAAAGAAATACTCCTTTTATTGAGAGATAGAGGAATGGTTTATTCAGAAAGGTTATAGAAGATTCAAAAATATGAAACTTTGTCGAACAAATGAAAATCTTATCTTTTATCGGGACAAAGTTATAAAGTATATTTTATGGAACTTACTTAAAAGTTAGTTTTTCTACTTAACTTTTGTTAGTTGCATTGTACACGAAAGTGTTGTTCGGAGGAAATATAAGGGCACACAGGACACACATTTTTGCCAAAGACCTTATACCTTCAGGACTTTTCCATACAAAGTTATATCATATTTTAGCGTATTTTTTCGATAACTTCAAGAACGTATACGTTCAAAGGGGCAAGTGGAATCACAGTATAAATACTTTTCCTTAAAGTTCAGCTGAAGTACTATAAACTCCTTTAGGTTCCATAGCATACGTCACCGTAGGTTTTCATATACCAAAACTACTAACTTTTTTGTGTTAAGAGGAATGGCTTAATCGGCAAAGTTTTAAAACATGCAAACATATGAAACTTTGCCGAAAAAACAAAATCCCTATCTTCATTGGGTACAGGTTACTTGAAAGTTAGTTTTTTGTACTCAACTTTTGTTAGTTACATTTTACAATAAAATTTTGTTCTAAAGAAGCATTTGGCCATACAAAACACACGTCTGTTTAAAGCCACAGATCTCTAAGACTTTTCCTCACAAAGTTATTTTTTCGATAATTTAATGTTCGTATTTGTCCCGAAAAAAGATAGGATTTTCACTAGGATTTAATTTTTTCTGAATAAACCATTCCTCTATCTCTTAAAACAAAAAGTTATTTTTTTTTATTTTTGGTATAGGAAACTTTTCAAATTTTTTGACAGTTTGCGATTATGTGTGTCATTCATACAAACAATCGTTCCGAAGACACTATCAAGCTATAATGAAGGTGAAAGGCGCTATGGAATTAACCCTCTAGTGCCCAGTGCTGCCTTGAGGCGGTCTTCAGTTGAACCTCTAAAAAGCTTCAATAAGAACTTGAAAAATGTTTATGAAGCTTTATAGTGATTTCTTCTAAGTCCGTCTAAAAATTAATTTGGGCACTAGAGGGTTAAGTTCCACTTTTTGCTTTTTTGGACCACTGTGCACTTGCTAATAAATTTTGTCCGATCAGGACCTTTTGTTGATATTATTATCGAATTCGTATTCTATCGCCGTTTCCTCGCTTCACGAGTCGGCCTAGGTAGTGAAATCCGCCTACGCCTGAACGTAAAGGAGTTTCGGGCAGCGACGAGCCCGCCTAATCCTCGGGCGACCGGCCCTAATCGTAAAGGGGACCCTTCTCGGTGAAGCCAATACGATATCGTCCGTGGCCCATCGATCGTGCATTCCCGCCAAACCACGCATCCGCCATTGAGATTTTGGTCAGCCTACCAGAGCAACGTCGAACAGCAACCTAGTTTACTGCTCTCCCGCAACCAACAAAGTAGCATAGCAACGCCAGCAAACAACATCTACACCAGCAGACCGGCCGAATCCTACGAGCTGAATGTTCACCGCACACACCAACACACACACCCACACGCACACCCTCGATACGTGATAAAAAGATTAGTTACTTAACCAAAAGTTTTTGGATTTATAAAAACAAACGAAACCCTCTAGGAATCCATTTAAAACTTTTCCACGTGCATCCCCTCCAATTACCCAGCAACAAGCCGACCCGGTGATCCAAGATCCACGGTCTCTTGCTCTGTGAGTTTTCTCGGGAGTACTATCAGCCCAGTTAGTAATTTACATAAGGAAAGCATTAGCATGCGGCTGGCACTTAATGAAATGATGAAGGTTACACGTAGCATTCCCGGGCGATAACAACGGGTCGCGATTGCTTGCAGTTCAGTTTCCTCATACGTGAAAGGCGGGATTCTTGAAACAGTCAACCTTCAAAACGCACTCTACGAGCAGACTCGAATCCGTCACAACACCGTCGCTGACCGGTTTCAAGTCATTGACTATGACACGGAGCCTGTTTGGTCTGACCTTCAAACTTTCGGTCACGACACTGGTCTTGCTTTGGGCCGGAAGTAAGCTGTCAGGGGGTCTGATGGTTTGTCTGAGTAAAGCCTGACATGAGAGAGAGAGAACTGAGCAATTAACAGAGGAAAGAGTGACTGGAGAGTTAGGGTTGAAAGGATTTGGCGATGGGGGTGTGGAAGGTGAGGAATCTGCAACCATCGCGCTTAAGCCAGTGCACCAGCACAAGAGACAATAAGCACGTAGATCCTCCTTTCCGCTCGTGTTTCGTATGAAGTTCACCGGAGTAGACAGCACCTAAAACACAAATCTTCTGACCTAATCGGCGTGTGACCTTGAGCGCAGATTAATTTTATGCAATTAGGCAACAACTACACGTATTATATTCTTTCAAAGCAATTAGCATACAAGACTGAAGCTATCAAGTTGTCGGCACAGAATGATATCAAGCAGTTCCTCGAAAGTACAGTGCTGTCTCGATTTTATCATGATCAAAAAAACATCCTCCCGTGAATTCAACGAAACTGTGGACTTGGTGAAATGATAAAAATCGGTATTTTTTGTTAGATTTCAATGCTATTCAACAAAAAATTCTAACCTTCATCGTTTTCTCGAATCCACAGTCTCGCTAGATTCATCGGAAAGTGTATTTTTGACCGTGATAAAATCGAAACGGCACTGTAACATTTTATTCAAAGGTAAATGTCGACGCAGTTAACGTTTGTAACGCATAAATTTCAGTTCATAAGCAGTTTCTATGCTTAAAAAGACGGTTCTGTTCGAGATAATACAACATCCAGCTCAAGTTAGCATCGAAAAGAATACTGGGTTACATGACCTGGAATAAAACTTCTCTTTGTATTATACATTTCACACTTCATATAATGTTCGATGTGCAAACTTATCAATACTTTTGTTGCTCAAGAGTATATATTTTTATCAAGAATATAAGTTTGTTTTTAATTAATTAGTGACACCAGCTTTAATATTTGCGACCCTTCAATAAACTTTCTTTCAGTGTAAAAACACAAATAAATTCGCTTAGCGGTGAGACCAGTTTTATTAAAATCGGTTGTGTAGTTTCTGAGATATTGAAGTTTCGTGAGTTTTACATTTTGATACATAACCTCTAAGCTAAAAATCCGATTAAAATGAAATTCAAGATCAACCTATGACGCAACTAGACCTTTTATTTGCAATTAATTTCATGAAAATCGGTCCAGCCATCTCTGAGAAAAGTGAGTGAGAAGAAAAACTTGCACATACACACATACATACAGAAAATGCTCAGTTCGTCGAACTAAGTCGAGTGGTATATGACATTCGGCCATTGGGTCCACTTTTATACCTTTGGTTTTTCCAGTGATTGTTATACCTTTCTAGGAGAAATGCAAAACATCTTGATCATTTCTGCCTGATTTGTTTTTTACTCTAAAGGGGCCGTTCGTAAACCACGTGGTCATATTTTGATCACTTTTTATAGCAGACCCCCCCCCCTCCCCCTAGCGACTTTAACCACGTGGTCTGTTCATTTGTCAAGTGCCAAAAATTCGCTTAGTTTTGTTTACAATTTTTTTATTAAACTTCCAGTACATTCTATATTTCTAAAATGCAAAAGCTTCATTCTTGACTTGGTGGCAACAATAAAATATAAGTCAGGAAAAAAGACCACGTGGTCATTTCGTACAATTTAATTCCGAGCTACACATCTGACAAATAAAATCATTGGAAACCTATCGGGCAACTAGACCTTTCATTTGACTCCAGCTATCTCTGAGAAAAGTGAGTGAGTTTAAAATGTCTCCGGAGCACAATTATTTTTATAACCATTGAACCTAATGTTAAAATATTATAAAATTGATAAGTCTCGTTCATTTTTGAAAATCGGTTATGCAGTTTCTGAGGTAGTGAACATTTGTGATTTTTTCACTTTTATACATAACGGACACAGTTACAGTCCGATTGTAATGAATTTTAACAGTGTCTCATGGGGCATCTAGATTTTTTTTTCCATCTTATTTCGTGAAAATCGGCCCAACCATTTTTTAGAAAAGTGAATAAGTTTAAGTAGTGTTCAAATATGTTTCTTTTCATAACGTGATTTAACATTTTCACACACTACAGACAAAGTAACAGTAAAATAAAATTCAATAAGATCTTATGAGGCAATCTTACATATTGACCCTTATTTTGTGCAAATGAAAAACCGAGTAAGGTCTAGACTTTTTATTTGTAACCTGTTTCGCGAAAATCGGTACAGCCAACTCTTAGAAAATCGCGTGAGATTGGAAAGCGTTTTACACGCCTACGGAAAATTCTCAGCTGGTCGACCAGAGTCTAATGATCATCGGCATCGGACCCTTTAGATCATTTTACGCCTTTCTTTCGTTTTGCCAGTGATTGCAGTATCTTTTTTAAGAGAAAAGTGATAATTTTGTAAAATGATTTGTTTTATTTTTTCTGATTCTACAGTGCACGATTTATGAGCTCGGAATCTTTGAAGCAGATGCGGTCCGAGAAAATTGAAAAATCTATATGGTTTGGTTTAAAATTAGTTTATTTGACACGGCACGATACATTTTCTGTTTTACTGAGCCAAGTACAATTCGTATTAATTCTACGTTAGCAGGGTAAAGAGGAAGGCCTTATTTTTATTCTCGCGGCCGACTACGAGCTAGTGGGGATTTAAGGTGAGAGGAGGGGAGATACAATTCTTGCTTAAAACTAATTAAGAAATACGATCTATTTGTGTTTCGACTGGTGTTCTTTTTTTGTTTTTGGCATAGAACTACGTTTTACTTTAGCATACCACACAGGGATGCAAACTGAAAAACTGGGACGAAATTTGTCCCTTTTCAAATGCTTATAGGTCGGTTGGTTTTCAACCGATTTTCTTCATTCTTGCAGCAATCGATTGGAAAATTATACACGCATCTGCCCAAATGCAGAAAAATGTTGTTTGAATCTACGAACTATTGCACTATTGAAAATTGTCAAACCTTGTTGAAATAGAAATAACGTCCTCTGATTGGTGGCTTGCTTGCTGTGTGTGTATGATATGGTATGATGTGTGTATGATATGGTGTGATGTGTGTATGATATGGTATGATGTGTGTATGGTATGATGTGTGTGTATGATATGATATGATGTGTGTGTGTCTGTATGATATGCTATGATGTGTATGTGTCTGTATGATATGGTATGATGTGTGTGTGTCTATGATATGGTATGATTTGTGTGTGTGTGCTGTGTATGGTTTTTAACTCGGCACGTTCTGCTAACTGCTGAATCCGGTTCACGAAATTCACGACCCTTCATTAGTAGACATTATAACTCATTACCCAAGTAAAAATATTGGTTTTATCAAAGTTTCATAGCGCTCAATGCAGCCAAAAAAGCGCTATGAAACTTTGATAAAACCCGTTGTGTTACTAGGGTAATGAAACACTCAATGCATTCGTTCATAGTATACGTAGTTCTACGTCATTTATGCGGTCGTGTCTTGGATACAACCTCCTACTTTTTTTAAACATAGATTTAGGCTCTTCGTGTTCGTGTCTCCAGCGTCGTATACGGGTATTCTGACAAATAGACAAAAGAATATTAAATTTTAATGTCAGTCTTTTTAAAATAACAGTACAGTTGTGTCATGTACTGAAGATCACCGCTTCCCAGAATGTCTCTAACGGGAACCTTCGGTTGTTTTCCTCGGGCCCGGAGGGAATCTATAAGCTCGGACCTAACATCACAGAATTCGTCACACGACCAAACAACATGCTCGATGTCATGGTAGCCATCGCCACAAACGCAGTGATTACTGTCTACAGTGCACGATTTATGAGCTCGGAATCTTTGAAGCAGATGCGGTCCGAAAAAATTGAAAAATCTATTTGGTCATACTAATTGAAATGATAGTTAAAAATAAACTTAATATCACCCAGCTGTGCTGTCGGTTTTTGCTGTAGGTGCAGAGCAATTGTAGGTAGACATTTACTTGACTGTATAACAATTCCGACCAATGTTCGAACATGTGACGACTGGTTTGTTGGACCATTGGTATTGTACTTCATTACAAACCTGAAGGCTTACAGCGTTGCTTTCGTGAGAACGTAAATTGTTGATGATGGGATTTTTAATTCGTTCGGCTCAGCGATTAAAAGAAAATATTCGTATTTCACATCTTTTCACCGTACCCAACTAAATCCCTTCCTAGGTTCGTTTGGTGAACGAATAGAAGAACAAATAAAAAAAATGATAGGGTTCTGGTTAAATCTGATTCTCGGCCGGTACACAATTGAAAACCATCGTTGCAGAAGGAATATAAAATTAAATTAAAATAAAGTGATTTGCCTGTGTCAGTCCGTGGAGAAATGGCTGCCTTGGTCTGAACAAGGACCGTCTTTGGTCGTCAGTATGTGTATTTAGAGTCAGTAAAATGCACTGCAGCGTTTGGAATCTATTGAAGTTGAAGACGCTGGATTAACAGTTTGAATTAAAGTATAGCTGTGATTTCCAAAATATTTTTTTATGTGCATGCTTAAACTTTTTCAGCAGGCCGATTTGCGGGATTCCAAAACGTAATTTTTGTTTTGTTAAATGAATATGAGGAACAAAAAACCCCATGTGGTTCATCACTGTATAAGAGCAATTAATATTGAGTTTAGACCGATCTTTGAAGAAATGAATGCGTTGCTTTATATCAATTATTTATAAACATCATGAAAACGAGAATTGATTTTATTACTATGATGAAAAGATGTTTCCTATGTAAAACATAGAAAAGGTTAGGAAAATCTAAACGTACCGACCGCGCGGTACATCGCGCATCATTGCGATACTCGAATTTACACAAGCCCACGGTCGAGTTCCGAAAACGGTTCAGCGAAAGGAACGAACAAAAGTGTGAAGATAAGCAATTTATCGCTTTCTAAATCCGCATTTTGCCTATCGTACCTTTTCCCTCTTCTTTTCACAAGTTCCCGATATGTCTAACGGATAGCAAAACGGTAAACCAAGACGAGATGTACTGAACCAGTTTAAGATTGCGTTGTCGCTGTTGTGAATTCGAAATGAATATGCATTTATAAATGATTTATGAGCAGTAAATCTACTCTAAATCTTTGCTTTTTTTTACCTCCGGTTAGATAGCTTAAAATTTCATGATATTCATGATTTCCATTTGCCTCATATAACACAAAGAATTTTTTTTTTAGATACGGTTGGTAGCTCCGGACTTTGAGGATCAAACTAAACCATTTTTCTGCTAGGCGTATGCTTGCTTTCAGGCGCCTTCTTGGAACCACTTGGTTTTCCATAGGTGGAATGAAAGAAAACGTTTATGTCGGGAAGGATGTGCCCTGTTAAGAAAACGGTATTCAAACATTCATACGGCTCCCTATAACGAGTCGAGGCGCGAGTTGGAGTTTATAGCTAAAGACGCCAGAAAACCTTGTTTTATTCGCATGGACTGTGTTGACTGATATCTCCTCTAAATCAAATTGAAACAATTATAATATAATAAAATAGTTTTCTCACATTTCATGACGAAATAATATCGTAAATTCATAACTGACATAAGTAAAGAATGATAATAAAGGGCTGTCATTTTTAATCCCGAAATGCTCAAAAATTACTTGTAAATAATTTCAAATCGTTTTTTTTAATTTATTTTTTGTGAAGCAAGCAGTTTAAAACTAATACAAACTCAAATATCAATAGTAAATAATTGCTTTTGTTCTAGATTTTCCTTTTATAATTTTCTGTTTTATATAAATTACATAGATGGGAGAACTCCTAGAAATAAATCGCTGAGAGTTGCGAAAAATCTTAAAATTGACGTAAAGTGCTTGGAATGGCAGTAATCAGCAGAGGCCGCAATTCCGCAAATTGGTATGAGGGTTGTGAAGTTTGAAAAAAAAAACTAGCAGGAATACGAAAATTTGTGGTAGTGCGAACAGAAGCGCCGACTTCATAGAATCGGGTTGTTCACACCGTGTTCAATATATACGATTAAAATTTTCAAGTATTTGACTTTCCCGTTTTTTTCGCATTTCATATGAAAGTATTAGTGAAAGCACTTACATCATGTATGCACTAGCAAATGTGCATGATGTAAGTTATCTGTCAGTTGTGTTTTGTTTCGCACATCAAGATACACTGGGGTCACTTTTTACGCGGGTTGTTTTTATGCGTTTTCTTAAATGGGACATTTCTACAATAACGCGTATTATTTTTACTCGATTCGGAAGATCATTTGTACGCGGTATCAAATAAGTTTAGTATAAGTATGTCTAATCTAATCTTTTAAATGCGGTACAACCAACCGCGTAAAAAGCGACTCCAGTGTAAAGCAATTTCGGGAAGTCGTGGTAAAGTGGTCTTTGACCGGTTACCGTCCTTGTCGTATGGGGTTTATCGAGAGTTTAAAAAACCATCAGAAGGTACGAGCAGACATCAACTTCGGAGGACCGTAGAAGATTCGGTTGGCCATGAACTGCAAAGGCACCGCAAGTCGTCGAATATAGGGACAATTTGTCGGAATTTCCGGATAAAAAAGATTAATTGCCCAGCTCCTCTAAACTGGACCGACATGATGTCGAAGCTAGCTGATTGCAAAATTTTCAACTTGGAACAGTCAAACGATTATTCAACAAAGCTTGGATGAAATAGACATGGAATCCGTGAGTGCAAATTCGAAATTGTATCCGAATTTATTAATCACGGTGTATTGCCACGCATAGCATTAGCATTTCCACCAACATTGAATTAGTAAACGGAAATGGTAGCTAACTATTAGGTTGGGGAAAAGTGATCGATTTTCCAGAACCAAGTTTTTTTGGTTCCTTTTGGGGTCCCAAACAACCCTGAACTTACCTGAAGTCGATTGGTTTTGTCTCTACTTGGCGCATTGCATTTCAAATTTGTATGAAAATTCATATGGGATAACCTACTTTTTTGCGTTTACCTTCCTAGAGAGCTCAATAATGCTCTAATAATGCACTACATTATGTTAAAATATAGCATTTTAAATGCCTAACAACTCTGCAAAAGACACTGAAGAGCTAGAACGTCCCTGAGAAGAGCTATAGCTGTTCAAAGTTGAGTATGTCGATTTTAATGCAGAAAATCTTATTTTCTGCCAACATTACCAATATAACGGTGTCAGCAGGATTCCTATCAGAAGTAACCTGTCGTAACGAGTTTATACACTCAGCTGAACCAAGCAAACAAATTTAGGTCAATATTCTAGGCGTAAATAAAATCTACAACGTGTTTCAGAGGTTACTTCTGATGGAAATCTGACTGACGCCGGTACACTGGCAGTGTTGGCAGAAAAAATGATTTGCAACATAAATTTCGACATACTCAACTTTGAACAGCTCTAGTATTTATTTGGCACACCCTAGCTCTTTAGTATCTTCGGCCAAGTTGTTGGGCATCAAAAAACCTACCATTTGAAGTGATGAAACCTATGGTTTGAGCCATTTTGAGCTGTTTAAAATGGGAAATGCAACAAAGTTGGTTTTTCCATACAAATCTCCATATGAATTTAAAATGCAATGGGCCAAGCGAAGACGAAACCAAACGACTTTCAATAAATTCAGGTTTGTTTGGGGCCCCAAATAGAACAAAAAAACTTGGTTCTAGCTTTCTGCTATCAAGTTTCGTTTTTTCCAAATAACGATTCCCCACCCTACTAACTATGCATAGTTTCGGTTCAGATTGAAAATGATGCATTACCCCCGGAAATAATGAACTGGAGGTGGGTGTTGTTATGTGTTACGTATATATCTATTCCACATATGTTATATGTGACGCTGCTAAGATCTTATCAACAATTCACAAACATAGATATTCCTCTTTTAAACCAGTGAAAGTTTCGTTGAAAATCAAACTTTCATACCATACTTAGATTGCTTGAGCACTAGATAAAGTGTCAAGAATCCTCCTGTGTGTTTCTCTCCTGAGGCACAATATTGCTGTAACTAGATGTGCTAACCTCATTTTTCATGTCTTTTTCTTGCGTCTTTTTTTCCTTGCGAATATTGTTCCCTTATCTAGCTAGCGGCGCAATGAATAATTAAATAATTTTAATTGAAAACGCTGCACGTCAACTCATTTGCGTGACACTTTTCTTTGTGCGGCATTTTTTTACTATCTGAGCTTTTATGACACCAACCTTGCTGAAGGTATACGTTACTCGGCCGGGTATAAACGTTGTTTTAGGATATACAGGCGTGTGTATTTGTTGGCTATAACAGACAACAAATGAGGAACGATATTTCTAGGAATCGTGAGTAAAACTTCATTGCACGGATACAACTTGATGAGTTTATGCACCATTTTCTTGCACAAACGAGATAACAGCAGGCAAAAGCATATTCAACAGTACAAGCTCATAAAAATTAACATTGCATTCTGGAGCAGAAGAATATGAACCGTTGGAGAAGTGCACGCTGGTTGATTTCTATTATTGAATGACTAGGGGTAAACAGGGTGAGACCACCCACCGGGTAGGATCGCACAGTGGGGAATCGCTGGCCATCAGCCAAAAAAAATTTTTTTCGTTAGCTGTTTCATAATATTTTTCCTTTATTATTATAACACTCAAGTGTCTAAATCCAAAATTTGGGCGCAATATCATGAAATCTGAATTTTTTGTAACTTTTCAAAGCCTGGCATACTGACGTTTTTTGACATTTTTTTGAAAAAAAGTACATTACTTTGAAACGCTCTGAAGCTTCAATGCTTGGATTTTTTTGACGTCAAAGGAAAAGTTGTTGTAAATATTGTGCAAAATAAACCCCTTCCATTGAATATTGTGAAATTTGGTCATAGTAGGCCTGACACTAAAAAAAAAAAAAAAAAAAAAACGTGATTTTTGTAGAAGAGTAGCTTAAAAGTTTAGTTGCCGCAGTTTGCCACGGTTGTGACTACATTCAAAATTTAAGTAAAAACGTAAGCTTTCAAATGCATACTGTCCGCTGTAGCGCAAAACTGCGCAAATTGTCACTTTAGTGAAGAATGCGATAGCAGATTTTTTAATTTTTTTTCTGAAATTAAAATTTCATCCAGGATTAATTTTAGTCGTAACCATGATGCCCCATTAATATAAATTTATGATAGCGAACTCAATCCGTAAAATTAAAATATAAATTTGGGCAAAAATCATAAAATTTATCAATACAAAGTTATAAAAATACGTGTTAGAAAAGAAAACAGTAAACAAATATTTATGAAATCTTCATTATGTCAAACTAATTTATCACTTTCTGCATATTCAAAACAATATTGAAAACATTCAGCCCTTTTCATTTTATGATCATGAAATTCGCTAAACTGATTGAAGTGTCAAATCCTAGCAGCAATTCATACCACCAAACTCCGGCTAACAATAGCCCGTTTGCAGATTGCTTTTGCTTCGCACGCGTCTGCATACAAAAGTAAAGCACACAGTTTGCTAAATGAGAAAAAATTGAAGAACATTCGTCGCCTTCCGCATCTTTTCGAATTCATTTAGAACGTTGTGTGATTCCAGTGTCTTGGTTTTCGAATTCAGAAATTCGGTAAATTTTAATGGAGTTTTCAACTTCAGCAGCACTACCTAATTCAATGTCTAGTAAGCTTTCAATTCATGGTTTTATACATGTATTTGAATGTCCTCTTTTAAACATAGAAACCGGATTAGAAAGACAACATATATATGAAACAATGAAACATCGAAAATCACTAGAAGAAATAAAAATAGTAGCGAAAGAAATTTTTCCTGCTGTTAATTATAATGAATTTAAAATATTTTGGAAACCATTCAACAGGAGATTCCAGCAATCACAGAGGAAGATGATGATGATTTTTTTTTTCAATTTGTAATTAGTTTGTATTACTAATGTTGTTTAAAATAATTAAAAAATTATATATATTTAGGCAAAATTTGTTTGGGTCGTCCATAAATTACGTAATTTTTTTTTAATGAGGAGGACGCCTAGTGGCAGTACTTGTGGTCAAAGATCATAAAATTCTATAAAAAATATGTAAGGGAAAAAGTGCCAAAAAAACATTAAAAACTGAATTTCGTGTTTTACGGACGGCTCCAAACAAAAAATGGATGCCAGACTTGTGTTTAGCACCCCAAAATTATGTAAATACCAAGTTTTTGTCGCATTTATCGACACTTTTTTTGCTTGGCCAGCCTTTGTATGAAGTCGCCCCACTGTGGACCGCCCACCGTAGTTTTACTACCAAGTTATATAATAATTGAAAAATTTCTTTAACGTGTCTAATACAGTATAATTACATAACATTTTGTCCCCATTTCTGTTTTCATAGTGCGCGAACGGTCACAGAAATAGTCAAAAACAACCTTTCAGCTGGCAACTAGTCAATGCGCTATTGTTTTGCGGCAACGGGACTTAAGGTTTATCTGTCTAAAAATCTATTGTTTTGTTCGTGAATATATGTTCAATCACTAGGCTGAATCTGTCTTCTTCCGGAAATATCGAAGGCCGTGAGAGATCTTGTAATTTTGCCTACTTTTTCGGTGGAATATGAAAATGTTCCACGGGGGTAAAGCCGCCCACTAAACATGAGGTAAAACTGCCACGTATACAACTGTTTGTTGTTTTACTTCAAGACCCAAATGTCTCGACACTACAAAGGGGATATTAACAGGATCAGTAAAGCATTTTCAAGCCACATAAGACATCGATGTTAATCGGCCATTTTCGATTTGGTTGAAGCTATTCTACTAATATTTTTTTAACAAGACTAATTTTTGAAAAAAGTAAACTCGTGAGAAAATAATATTATTGATCAAAAATAATTTTAGAGCCAGGACGGTTTGTTTGATCGGTATGACGTCTCCGGCAGAGTTGAAAATAGTAGTTTTTTTACTTCCGAAAAAGTATACACTGTAAAAAAATTAAAGAAAAAGTATAAAAATAGAAATAAAAATAATTTTTTCTAATTTATTAAAAAAAAGGGTTTTTGCCTGCAAAATCATGGATCATGGAGTAATAGAAATAGAAATAGCTCAAATTTTGTAAAGAAAATTTTTTGTTGGGCGGTTTGTTTGATGGATAGAGTCGTTGGTAATTTTGTTCTTCAAAAAAAAAAAAAAAAAAATATGAATAACAAAATTTATAATTATTGTTATTACTCTATACACCATAAGTCTTCAAAAAAATCATACAGACAGGTTTAATGAGTTTTTATTTTTAGTTTAAAGACAGGTATATTATAAATTGCATATCTTTCAATTCTGAAAAATCTATTTATTTTGAAAACCACCAAAAGTTACCTAAACATTGATTTGAACTTGGATAATCAAAAAACAAAATAAGTTTAAACTTAGAAAAAAAATTTTGTTTTTCAGATTTTTCACAGTGCATATTTCATTTAAAATGAAAAAAAAATATCATCTAACACTTTGTCGAGGACACTATACCGATAAAATCAACCGGTTTGGCCTTAAAAATATTTTTTATCCTTAAAAAATGGTGGGCGATCTTACCCCGCTGGTGGGCGGGCTTACCCCGTATGAAAAAGATCTGCACATATTCAATGAATATGTTAAATTGAAAAAAAAGCTGGGAAATAAACAAAAATATTTCAGTTTTTATTTTTTAAATGCGGGTATTGAATGGAAGAACCTTCTTGCGAAGAAAAAATGAAATTGCAGCCGCAACTTTTTTTCTATAAACAGAATTTCTTTAGGGGGCAGTCTTACCCCGCTTACCCCTACCGGATTTCTATCAAAAAAATCAACGCACACTCATAAAAAATGTTTTCTTCAAGGTGTGTTTTACGCTGTTCAAAATATCTATATCTATAAATGCCAATGTCTATCTGTCTGTCTGTCTATTTGTCTGTCTGTTCCCCATAGACTCAAAAACAACCGTGAATTTTTTTGGGTTTCCGAGTCCAGGGAGTAGCACTAAAACTTTAATTTCGCTCTATCTCAAAAGCATATGCAAGGGGGGATCAATTTGTACTCTGTAAACTTGAAACACTCTTCCACGATAACCGTGCAACTTTAAATACTTAGTTCTTTAGTATGAATTTTGTGATGCTGTTGTGTATTTTTGTGATGCTGTTGTGTCATTCGAGACTTTTCAATACACATTGGCGTAGTTAGGATGGGTAGGGGCTGAGCGATGTCACCCTCTATTTGTTTTTGTATTTGTAGATGAATTAAGATCTGACAAATAAAACCTGAATGAATAAAATAATCTAAAGTATCACAGATCTAAGCCTATTTGCGAATCGTCCAGTAGTCTCGTTGAAATCACAGTGCTCTTCCAAAGCCGTAAGTGTCTGTATACTTGCTAAGATCGGTTAATTTTGACCATACATAATCCGATGAAATATCCCAGATGGCCTCGAGGTACGATGCTGGCCTGACATGCCGGTCGACGTAGGTTCAAGTCTCGGCTCGGGAGAGACTGTTAGTGTCAGTAGGATCGTAGCGCTAACCCCGTAATTGTCCTGTACACTAAACAATCGGCTGCGAAGTCTGTGTATGAATAAACAGAAGGTCAAGTTCCGAATCGGAATGTAGCACCAAGGCTTTGGTTTTTTTTAATCCGATGAAAGATTGGCTGCAATAACGTCGTATTCCGGAGAGTCCTATTTGGTACGTGAAAGTTTAATTTTTTAAGAAATTCTGGGGCATCAACTTCACCGTACAATATTTTAGCCACGAACAGCGCTTGTTGAAGTTTCCCTCGTCATTCCAGTGTGTCAAGGGCCAGTATTAGCCGACATCTGTCTGGATATAATGGCAAATTGTCAGGATTTCTCCAAGATTTTTCAGTGCTAACGAATGAATTGTTTCTGAACACGTTCAATTCTGAGACTCCACGAGACCTGATGCGGTTGACACATTGGAAGGACGAGAGCACAGTATTATGACTTCCAGCAGTGGGGGTCCTGAAAATCCTTCGCAATCTTGGAAAAACAAATCCTAACTGTCGCATTGCTTAAGAAATGATCGCCGCTCGGTGAAAGTCAAAACTCATTCTGACATCCAATATAACTCCCAAATCGGACACATCAGCAACTCTGGAAAGCATTTTCCCCCCAATATTATAATCGAGAAAATTGGATGTTATGCGCGGTGAAACAATATGACCTGACATTTATCAACACCAATGACTAACTCATTCTAGCGGCACCAATCAGTAAACGTGGTTAACGAGTCTTGTAAAAGCTGACAATCCTCTTCCGTGCGCACTTCAATGTAGAGTTTCAAGTCGTCAGCGTAAACTAGCTTGAATCCATTTTTCAAAATCAAAGCTGCATCATAGAAAAGTAAAATAAACAGTAACGGACCAAGGTTGCTACCTTGAGGCACTCCCGATTTGCTTGAAAACGGTCTTGATACGAAACCGTCAATGTCAATGCTAAGTTCACGCTCCGTTAAGTCAGATTCCAGCCAAGACGTGAAAACCCAGGAGCGTAGTTAAAGGGAGAGCAAGTCATGTTGATCTTCAATGAATAACAATTTGAATTGTGGGCAAAGCACTTCGAAATTTCAACTCTTTTTGCATTCATGCTTCCAACAAAATCTTATCAGCACCAGACTTTCGAGAAAGTTTTCTTATTTCATGAATAATTTCTGACTGCACTGAGAAATTTAATTTAAAAAGAAAAATGGATCGTGTCGCGTATCCGTAACAACCGTATTTTAATTATGATCTACACAAAATTTGATAGATTTTATTTTTATTGGGTGGCTAATAGGTGCCCACGTGCTGACTATTCAAATAGAACCGCGAAACTGTGAACGTATCAACTTCTGCATTCCGAGTGAAGGGAAACTAAAATCTGCGCAAAAAAAATACCGCGTAAATTCCGGAATCCGCGTAAAAAAAACCGCGTAAATTCCGGAGTCCGCGTAAAAAACCGCGTAAATTCCGGAATCCGCGTAAAAAAACGCGTAAATTCCGGAATCCGCGTAAAAAAAGCTGCGTAAAAAGAAACCCGCGTAAAAAAATATAGCATTTTCGTCATGGCCGGCGTCGTTATTGGTCTATCAAAATAGTAGCAAATTAGCCAGCACATTCAGCATGTTTTGTAAGTCCATTCTCAAATTTCTTTTGGTCAGCCAATCACGGAGTGTAACAAAAACCTCCTAGTGATTGATCAAAATATGATCACGAAGTTAGGTCCCATAATAACTCATACCTGGCGCAAACGTACAAATTGAGACTTTTATTAACAATTTTTGTTAAATGTTTCACAATATACTGCTATGGCACAAACGTGGATCGAAAGATAGAGGATTATGGTGAATGATTGGAAAATAGTTTGAAAAAGACGCTCGTGTGAAATGCTTCACAGTTTATTCAGTAAAGTTGGTGTCTTACTTTTTAAAGTCCGTCCCACTATACGCTTCCATTTCCTAAGGCTTTCAAGATCTGACAAAACTTGGTTAAAATCACCACGAGAATTTTTTATCGAGTACATTCTAGAAAGTTTGCCACGACAATGAGAATAGCGGACGTTTCTATCATTAAACTTTCACGCTATCTCAACAGCAGTTCGCAAGTTCTTCTATCTAATGGGAAGGAAGACTTTTCCTTCTTGATGGTCAGATCTGACCTGGTACTCGTGGAAATACGCTCTACTAACCACGTGCATCTCCACGGCTGAGCAGAAAATTCTCATCCATTTACAAATTATCGACCCACAGACAAACTAAGAAATCCTACAAAAGAGCATTGATTTAGTATGAGTATTGCAAGTGGTAATGGTTGCATTCGTAATGAAATCACCAAGTGGGTACGGAGTCCAACCAAGCTTGCGAAAATCGCAACAACGTAGTATAGCGCACCGATGGCAAGTGGGTGAGCAAACAAGACAAATGTGTGGATAGAATTCACATCGGTTCGGCCTGTGGGCTGAGAAATTTCCCTTGAGACAGATTTATTGTTTCTCTTTTCCCGTCCACCCATCTGAAACACCCACAATTTGCGATTCGTCGGTCGAAAACTTTTCAACATACATCTATCGTGCAGTCACTGTGGTCTGGCTGTGTTAATTGAAACACGAAGCAGTCGAAAAATTTGCCGCAAGCCACACTGGATAACAAGCTATATTACGATTCCGGTTAGTATTATTTGCAGTTACTTGGAATGGTTGGACAAACCGAATACCGAATTGGATGTGATTCAAGCTTCCGGTGCAAAGTGTTGAATCAATTCAATTGATTAGTTTTATCGAGAGAGACCAAAAAACTCCACAGATTGATTGTTTCGAATTATTTTTAATGCTACATTAGAACGGGGTGTGTCTCACAATATTGTATTAGGACAATACCATATTCATTTACGGAATACATCAAAATGTAATGGAAAACACAGTCTATGATTGTCATGAAAAACCAAAGATGAACTGTTAAGGCCCTTCGAAGGCGTTGACTGGACACGGTCAATAATACACTTGCCGTACGGTTGTTTGTCGACCGATAATCATAAAACTGTTTTCTATACTTTACCGAAAACGCGACAATACCTGGGCATGAGAGCATAGCAAAATCATAACTCATCATTATGAGGGCTTAGGCGACATCCATAAATTACGTAACACAAAAAACCCAATTTTTGGACCCCCACCCCCCATATGTAACGAAACGTAACACCAACACCTACCCCCCCCCCTCCAATTATGTAACGTTGTAAAAGAATTTGCTTAATAAATATGCTCGTTTTTGCAGAGTCTACCCCGAGTTTTTTGTTACGTAACGCTGATCTTACCTCCCCCCGTCCCCCATGTAACAAATCGTAACGCTCGAGGATACCCCCCTTTCCCCTATGAGCGTTACGTAATTTATGGATGCCGCCTTATCGTGTTACTTAGGAAGAATATTAGAGCTTCTATTGCGTATATGAAATTAATATCAAATCTTGATATCATATCTTGTTGTGTCTTTCATAAAATATTTTAATGGATTTTCAAGTATAGTATAAGGTGAAAATAGTTCGAGTCTGATAACACTGGTCAACACAGGTGCACGCCGAAAGCTCAAACATTAACATGCAAACTAAGACTAAGAAAAGTTACATACATCCTTCATTGGTACAGATTTACTCAAAAACTTTTCTCCTGAATGTTTTTCAACTCAGCCACTATCGCCACAAGTCTACACGATTAAGTTGAACTGTTCCCTGCGGATTCTGAGTTATATACATTTCTTAGTGGTTCTACTCGCTTCCTTGAATCCGTTGAATGGGGGCCCTCTTGCTTCTCACCCGGATGAAATTTGACTATTCGCTAATGCTACTTGAGCGGACAAGAATGGTACATGAGTCGGAACAAAATGCACGGGGACGGATCGCCCTCATATTCCAAAGAGTATTGCAGAGCAAAAGTTAGCATTGTATTTTGATCTAACTTTCATAATTTTTGGGATAGTAATATAAAGTGCTTTAAGTATTCGGTGCTTGGCACTAAACGGCATTCTTTTCTAAAGTAGTTAAAGCATAAGAAAATAACGAGTAATAACGAGTCCACCATTGTTCACTATTGCTAGAGTATTGTTGAATTCTAGTCGTTCTAAAGTTGACGACGAGATGTTAATGCATGATTTGGAAACCAAACTTAACCGTTCTTTTTAGTCGTAATATTGCAAAAACAGGTGCTAACCCTTGCCCCGCATTCCTCCGCGGAATTGCATGCAATTCTTCGCTACGCAATTCTGCTATCCTCAGCGGACTGAAATGCAGGTAGCAATTCTGGTTGCTCAAACGAAGGTGGAATAAAGTATTGTCGTTTTTTTGTGACTGAAAAGCGAAACACGCGGAAGGTTTCCTTGGGAAGATTTAAATGAAGTGCTATGCTATCCTCCCAATTGGTCTCGAGGTACGAAAATGGTCTTCTCAGCCGCGAAGTCTGCCTTTAATAAATAACAGAAACCTGAATTTTGATAGTGGAATATAGCACCTAGGTTTTGGTTTGCTTTTACAATGCTAATAAGATTATCTTTTTTTTTCAAATTTACAAGTTGAACAAGATAGAGCTTGATTGCCAACAATACAAAACAGTTTCTTCCCAGTAATTGAACACATTCAGTTTGATTCTCGTATCCTGTGACAGGTACTGCTTTTTTGAAAAGGTCATTAAAAAGTCAATTGCTTGTTTAGGCATACATAATGGGATAATGGCGTCAATTTTGGAAAGCCGTTCGGCCAGCATAAGAAGACACTCAAATCTCAATTCGTGATGAAATTGTTTTTTTTTCTGCTCGAGTATCAGTTCTGTTATCGTCAGGATTGTGCCCTTATTGTCAAGGGATTAATGAAGCCATAGAAAACTAAGCTTTTTGTATTCACTTTACGATACTCAGAACCATCGTGCACGAAATTAAGGCGCTAGCACATTATTTACCTCCTGGCGGTAATAGGACAAAACTGACAATAACAAAACAAATACCCTATATAAACAAAAACAATTAATTTTAGTATACAGTACAGTTTCCACCAGCCAATTCTGCTGATAATTGTATCTTACCCTTGTTCTACGTCTACAAAAATAACTACCGCAGCAATATGCATCCCCAATGAATGTATCAATATTGGATTTGTATCATTGCATACGATTGCAATCTCTTATTTTGAAAGGTTGTTGATTATAACCTTTATTTAATGAATCCCTATGAGAAAGATTCGTAAATATACCACCGAATTGGCTAGCTGTTGTTGTGGTTAACGGCATTGCGTAGAAACAGACGCTTTTGTGGTATTATGATTACTCTAGTTCGCTTGGGTAAAATCCAACGGTAATTTACCAAACGCTGACACATACACACTGATACTACGTGCTTCGGTAAAGCCACAACTGCAGGTTGAAACAGATTTGATTGTCATCGGGGGCCGGCCGGAGTGCTCTGTACCGGCTCACATAAAACTTCTGTTAGGAATGCATGTGGCATCTCATATCGTTGGATGCATTGATGCCTATATGGTGGTCGCGTGCTTCTGGTTAACTCATAGCAGCACTTCCAATGCACTGTGAAATTGACTCATCTGAGTCAAGCCAAACCACGTCGTGCTACAAGTTTGGTGGTCTACTCAATAAAAGTGGAAATGAGCATCGTGACCATCCATGCCATACGTGCTGTTAGTCGAAAAATTTGCACTACATAAAAACAAACCGTGAGATTTTTCCACATACGTGCATAGTTTTTTCTTTTAGTTGAATATGACAAATAAATTAGTGGTTGAGTATTTCAAAGAGATACTATAATATCGTTCAGGCTACTACCTTTGTTATCTACCGTTTAATCGTGATAGATAACATTACTAAAATGTACATTTTACGTAATTACCAATTTCCTCCATCGATTCATAACAATATACTCCAATAAAATCTAATAAAAATATTTAGAGGACCAATTAAGTCAATTTTTATTGGCAAAAGCAAAGCATACACAATCAGAACTAAGTGCAACTCCTGATGATCTCATGTTTTTAATTATCAATAACGCAGCTGGTCACATAGAATGAAATTGAGGAACCATCTTTAGGAATATTTGCATAACATGTTTAACAATTTTTTGTTAAGGTATGGTGGCAAAGTGGAAATTACATGGCCGTAGTATTTGAGCACGAAACTCACTTTCACTTATCACTTATACGTATTTCGGCCCCACTGGAGAAGTTCTTCATTGCTTAGATGTAAGTGTATAGTGAATCGTAAAATAATAATAAAATTTCAACACTGTACAGTTCTAGTTATTACCAATTCGCTCTGACCATCTTCCAATATTTTTTTCTATATCACATGAACCAGTTTTAAACCCTATGAGCTCTGTTTTTAATGATCACAAGGCCAATTGGGAAAGATATAAAACACATTTTGAGAGTAATTTCAATAATGAGCTGGATTTGCAAAATGAAGTGAATATTGATTCCGCTTCGGAAGCATCAAAATGTGCAATTATTGATGCCAGGAATTATTCTGTTCCAAAGGCTCAAGTGAAATTTGATTCACCAATAATTGACGAAAATCTTCAACTTCTAACTCGTTTGAAAAATGTCCGCAGTCGCCAATATCAACGTTCTCGTGACCCTGTTTTTAAAATTATTTATAAAGATATACAGAACGAGATTAAACATAGATAAACTCTTCTGAGAAATCAAAATTTTGAGACTAAAGTTGAAAAATTGAAACCATATTCGAAACCCTTTTGGAAGCTGTCAAAGATTCTTAAGAAACCTTCAAAGCCTATACTACCGGTAACCGCAAGTCAGTCCCATCTGTAATTTTGTCAATTTTGAGTTAGCATCGTATTTTGGCCTAGCTTTGAGTATATTTTCAGATGTACCGATAAAAAATAGTGGTTTGTTCAACAAAAGTGGAAATCAATACCAAGTCGAATTGTCACACTAGGCAAAGTAACCGCAAGTCAGTCCCAGGAGAAAAATAACCAAAAGTCAGTTCCGATTCACAAAAAAACATGCATAATACAACATTAAAATGAATGGGGAGTAAAAAAGAGTTCGATACGACAGTTTAGATGAAAATAAGTTATCTAGTAATAATTATCAATTATTGGGATTATTTTTTCGTTTGAATTGGTGATGAATTTATGCGGAGCAATTTTCTGCTAATACGAATTCCGTCAATTTTTTTTCTTGGTTCGCTTCTTCGTGGATCTATCCGCAAAATCTTGAGTATCGAAAAAACTTCCACCAGAATCCAGGAAATCGTTCCAAGAAATCTCCAAAGGTGATGCTCGAACCTCAAATGGATTTGGATCATCTTAACATTTGTTGTCGGATGAACCAACTGCAGTCCCGGCTTCAGTTTCTTTATCCGAGTCCTCACCGGATAAACTTTCATCGGTTCCGTACATCATGAGATTTTCCAACGTCGACAGTTCTTAAAAGGTTCTCATGAACATACACTTCCTAACAGCGAAGGATTGACAGTTTTCCACGGCAACGAATAACAACACGTCAACACGCACTATAGTTTGCTCTGCGGTTACTTTACTTGCGGTTACTTTTCTCTTCGGTGTAGAATGTAACGGCAAGTCAGTCACACTCAAGGTTTTTATCATAAAATCAATTATATCAATAGTTTTTACAACATAATTAGTGCGGGTTAGTAAGCAAACTATATTTTAGCATGAATATTGTCAAAATAATTCATCTTAAATAAGTGATAACTGAGCGTGAATGAAATATCTTTCGAAGCTGTTTTCTCGTTTTGACATTTATACAGATGGGACTGACTTGCGGTTACCGGCAGTATACCAGTGTTAAAAGATGGTGAACGTTTTCTTGTATCCAATAAACAAAAGGCTCAAAGACTTGCGCAGCAGGTCGATGATTCAAATTCGAATTTTGTGAGTCCAATTGAAAAGGAAGTCTCACGTTAATTTGATTTAATTTCATCCCAGATTTTTTTACCTGCAGACATAATTGAAACTAACTTGGATGAGATTAAGGTAATATCTACCAAATGCTCAAAAAAACAAGGCTTTTTTCATGATTTTTTTAAAGGACATTTGAGAAGGAAGGTATATAAACAATATATCATTGGATTGAGCAGCTCTTGCAGAATAGAAAAAATATTTTTATTGCTATTTTTGTTACAAAATGGCGGCTGTACAGTGATTGCCGTGAACCGCTTTATTGTAATGTTGTTCCGCGGCGAGCAGTAGAAGTCGTGCCCAACTCCACCTATAACCAAAACAATTTTTTTTCATTATCTACATGAGTGTCGCTAGTAAAGGATTATATTTTTAGAATTTTTCTTCGAAAAATGGCAACAGTTTAAAAAAAAGGTCTGTTTCGACAAAAAAATCGACTTTGATTGTTTATAACTTCAGTTGTTGTTAATCAATCGCTAAAATCGTGTGTACTTCACTAGATAATCTAATGAAGAAGCTACAGTTAAAATTTCAAGTCAATCGGATGCAAACTTTTTCAGTTCTACTGCTCGCCGATTTTGAAAACATGGTTTTGAGAAAAACGCGTTTAAAGTTTCAAATTGCTATAAATCTTAAGAATCGCAACAGTAAAGCCCTTAATATTTTATTAACCCTCAGTCAGCTATCCCTGCGCCGTAAAGTTGTCCTTCCTGGGCCTTATTTTCCTCTTCTTCCTTTTTTTGTCTGATGTAAGGCTGCGCCTAGCCTCTTTTGCGACATCGGACATGCGATGCTCAGCGACTTTGACGCGGTTGGCGTCCGATTCCACCCAAAACTCGTACATGTTTGGTCCAACGGTTAACCCAAGAGCATGATTATGTATTAGAGGATAGTTAAAAATATCAGCATCACCGCAGTTCAAACAAGACACAAGAATCTGGAAGCCTAGTCCACGCTTGCTCGACTGTAAAAACCGCACATCACTATTACATTTTTTACACATTCCTAATTCAGAAAGGGCGGAAAATGTATGAATCAGTAGCCGAAATCCCTATCAACATTGCTATCACGATTTGAATCAGAAGTTTTAAATTTTTTCGCCGAGGTACTAACGTACTCCGAATCGCCTTTGAACGCATGGCGGTTAGGATGGTGTCGATTACTATTTTTACTCTGGGTTGTTCTGGTGAGGAGAACGTACATAATGAGAAAATCTGATCGACTAAACCAAAGGAAATTGTGATTGCTGTAGAGACGCTGTAGAGACACTGTAACGGTCTAAACTTGATGTAGCAAACTCTATACTCTAAATTTGAAACACGATATCGATCATAGGTAACTTCTGCTAGTTTACAAAGCCTAGAAATAAAAATAAAAACGAGCATTGTCAAAATAAACGAAAAATGTTATTTTGGAGCATAATAGTTGTTCGGTGAAAATTGATTTAAACGAACTTTGAGTTTAGATCTGTACTTGGGCGATGTAGATTTTAGTTCTAGGATAGTTTAAGCATAATTTAGTCCAATAAAAAAAATGGCGAAACAAATTTTTTTTGGTGGATATTACCCCTAAAATCAATTATTAAAAATTTTAAAAAATATGAAAGCACCTGGTGACGATGGAATCTTTAACATTTTAATCAAACATCTTCCTGAGAGCACAATAGAATTTTTAGTAAAAATTTTCAATTGCTGTTTCAAAATAACACATTTTCCCAAAAATATAGAAAAATGCAAAAATTACTCCAATTTTAAAACCGGATAAGAATCCAGCTGAGGTTTCAAGTTATCGACCAATCAGTTTACTTCCTTCAATAAGAAATCTGTTTGAAAGAATTATTCTTAACAGGATGATGTCACACATCAATGGAAATTCAATTTTTGCAGATGAATAGTTTGGATTTCGCCACGGGCATTGCACTACTCATCAATTGGTTAGAGTTACTAATATGATACGAGCTTACAAATCTGAAGGTTATTCCACTGAAGCTGCTCTTTTAGACATAAAAAAAGCATTCGACAGTGTTTGGCATAAAGGTTTGAATGCGAAATTGTCAACTTTCAATTTTCCAATTTTTATAATCAAAATTTTAAAGAAATATCTAACTGATCGAACTCTACAGGTTGTCTACCAGAATTCAAAATCTAATAGATTTCCTGTCAGAGCAGGTGTGCCTCAAGGTTCAGTCTTTGGTCCAGTCCTGTACAACATATTCACTTCAGATCTTCCTGATTTACCTCCAGGATGCACAAAGTCATTGTTCTGCGATGACACAAGCATTTCCGTAAAAGGAAAAGTCTTCGTGTCATATACAGTCGATTGCAGAAAAGTTTAAATATTTTTTCTTCCTACTTGCAAAACTGGAAATCTCTCCCAATGCTTCTAAAACTCAATTGATAATTTTTCCTCATAAAACTATGGCTTCTTTCCTCAAGCCAAACAATAATCAAGTTGAATGGGGTTATTTTAAGTTGGTTTGACAAGGTTAAGTACTTGTGACTAATTTACGAAAAAAAACTTATTTTCAAAGAGCACATTGAGTGTATACAAGTAAAGTGCATCAAGTTTACAAAATGTTTAAATCCTCTCATTAACAGGAATTCTAAACTTTTTCTATTTTTTTTTCACAACATTTATTTGACACGGCACAATACAGAGTTTTACGGAGCCAACTATATCTAATGCCTTATGGTCTAAAATATCTTATAAGCTAAAGGCAAATTTTTTATCCTCGCTGAAATTCTAAACTTTGATTAAAGAATAAACTTTTGATTTATAAACAATATTTTAGACCAACATTGCTTTATGCTGTACCGATCTGGTCAAGTTGTTGTTTAACTAGGAAGAAAACGCTTCAAAGTATTCAGAATAAAATTCTGAAAATGATTTTGAAACGTCCTCCTTGGTTTGGTACACTCGAATTATATAGACTTACTGGTGTTGAACCATTAGAAGCTATGTCAAATAAAATAATTAACAAGTTTTGACAAAAATCGTTGCAATCCTCAATACGATAAACTCTCTTTACAGCCAATAAGTTAGCAAGTTAAGTTAGTTGTAAGTTTACTTTCCTTTTTTGACAAGTTGGTATCCCTACGAATGATAAAGTCCTAATTGCGAAAGCAAATAAATCTTATCAATTAAAATTATAATTTCACTAATAGTGTTGAGAAGTCACCATTTGTGATTGGACACACATTCTCATTATTTACTAATATTTATCAATATTTACTAAGCTACTAACAACCCCCCTTATTCATGTTTACAACCAATTCGCTCTTGGAATCAGTTAAAAATTATACTAAGCAAGGCACATTCAAAACAGTGCGCGAATTATCTGGCTCTTTCGCAAAATCTCCATGTCTGTTGTCTACAGTAATGGGCAATAGGGCATACGAACTGATTTTCTAGGCCAGTGTTTAATCGAAGCCTACATTGAAATCCGTTTCCTTCTACTGACGTGGTAGCATACATTGAAATGAAGAGTAAATCTATCATTTCATTTCACGCTAGGCACTCTAGATATTGTCTTTGTTGAAATGTAAATTAGTGTACATCATCCAAACAAATAAAATGTTTTACTAAGCACCAGTTCGTTTGTCTTGAGAATATATCTAATACTTATCACACTAGCAAAACTTTTAACTTAAGTAATAAACAGGAAGCTAAACATCTGACATACTGTTTGGGTTGCTGAATGATGTTTTATTATTAAGAAAATTTTGAAACTATACTAATAGGTCGGTTTTTTCAATGGATTTCCTTCGTTCTTACAGCAATCGATTGGAAAATCTTCCATGTATCCACCCAAATCCAAAAAAATGTAATTTAATTATTCGAACTATCATCCCATTCAAAAATTGTAAAGCCAATTGCAAAATCCGACCTCTGATTGGTCGCTTAATGCTTACTTTCCCAAACACGGTCGACAAAATTATGGACATAGTTAATCGGGAATGTACTATTTGGCCCATATAAGAGCCTGCAGCAGGAGCAGCGGACGCAGGAGGTCCTAGAAGTTGTCATGTTAAACGGGTACGTTGAAACAGTACGTGTGAAGGAGGATGGTTCTTAATTTGCCGAGTACGGATTCAGTACTTCATCTTCGTTGAAAAGAAATAAGCTGAAGATAAGATGGCGGTCAGGAAAACTGGTCCTTCGCTGCAGCGACAAGCACACGGTCAGACAGTAGTTGGTTGTAGTTTTTATTGACCAGATAATTGTTACGGTTGGTGCACTGGTAGTTATTGTTATGGATATCTTTGGGCATCATTGTAACACGTTTGACGTGAATAGCACACAAATTAGTATCTTCAAATAAACCGACTAGATAAGCTTCGCTTGCCTCTTTTGGAGTGGCAACTTTAGCACTCTGGAAACGCAGATCTGTTTCCGTAAACGTCTGTGTTGAACAAGTTATTGCTGCTTTGTCATAAGTCACGGTTCGGAAATCCTCCTTCTAAGCAGTTAGGTATTAACGCTGCTCGCAAAGGTGCGCCATCCACTGCAGCAGTAAAGAAGCCACATCACTTCCTGTAAGGAACGGTCGCTCTGCGTGAAATACGTCGTTATCGAAAGTCGACAGAGTTGTATATTTGTACACTACTTTTCCAACGTTTGTTTCTTGAAATCACTCAAGATTTCAAAACAGATCTGCGTTTCCAGAGTGCTGCAGTTGCCACTCCACAAGAGGCAAGCGAAGCTTATCTGGTTGGGTTATCTGAAGATACTAACTTGTGCGCTATTCACGCCAAACGTGTTACAATGATGCCCAAAGACAGTAGCGTAGCTAGGGGGGTGCGGTTGGTGCGGTCCGCACCAGGCCCACCACCTAAAGGGGCCCCAAAATCTTGCGAACACCGAACCGGTCAACATGCCCATCTTGTTGGTTTTTAAGTTTCAATTCTAATTGAAATCAACGATACTCAGAAATACTGGCAGCAAAAGAGTCTGAATATACATAAGTGTGCTAACAAGTTGATGGCATTTCATAAGTTTTCGACCGATAAGCGAGAAAAAAATGTGGAATGAGCTCTAAAGTATGCAGAAAAAAGTGTACTATACTAGAAATTGACCCAGACCCACAAAAACGTGTTCGTCGAAAGAAGAGAATGCCAGGTGAAGAAGCGCAGACGCTGGACTAAGCTATAAGAAAGAATTAAGACGAGAAATGATATCATCAGTTGACAGGATTATCGAGGAAATTGCCACAAGATCTCAACAGATAAATGAACTCGCTGAGGAATACGCTTTTTTAACACTTGACATTCTGTCGGATTCTGTTGCGGAGCTGGATCTAGAGAAGGCTTCAGGAGAAATCGATAGAGACGAATTCATTATTGAACGAAAATGGCTCCAAGACTACCTTTCGGTTTCAACAGAATTCAACAATTTTCATCTAGGTAGAGCAATAGAGCTTTGAATTTTATTCATAGGTATAAATTGATCGATTCGGTACCAAAAATAGAAATCGCTCTCAGATTTTTTTTAACGATGGGAATTAGTATTGCAGCTTGCGAAAGAAGTTTCTCTGAAATAGATCAAGAACTATTTGAGGTCAACGATGAGTAACTTGAGTTTAACAAACCTTGCCATTTTATCAAACGAACATGAAATCACTGATTCCCAGTGGTGGGCATCGCTAACTGAAAATCGCGAACTGAAGCGACGCTAATCCCTTATTCACTAACTGGAAAATTTAGCTCGATAGTCACTAAACGCTAAACGCTAAATCCATACTAGCGGAACTTACGCTGATCGCTAATCGCTAGCTTATTAATACATAGATTGTCATATGGATATGTTTATTGCTCATAAAAACAAACGAAAATAATTACTTTTGAGTGTTATTTACGAAAAGAGGTTCAAAATTCATAAAACAGTCATACTTGAGAATTTTGTGAAAATGAGAAGCAACAAAAGCTTGTATGTAATACAAATGTTTTTAAAATTTCAAATATTATTTGATTAGAAAAGGAGAACCGAAGTTACGCATGGCAATATGCAGAATTTTTTGGCATTCCAAAAATTTAATCTAGATCACCTTGAGCTCCAGAATGCTCCTGTAGCTTCTACGATAACTCGAACCCTAGAGTAAAAAAATGACTTGCACTTGTGTCGTAAAAAAAGGAGTTCTACACGCTTAAAATTTATTGCCGGGTCTTGGTAATTCTTGCCGAGAATGGCACCACTGAGTGCTCGGTTGAAAAATTAATGACAGCTGTCGTATTTTTTCGTAAATCTCGGCTCAACCTAACTGAAATTTCGGCACAAAATAATACCGAGCTATCACTACCGAGATTACGGATATTTTGTGCCGAAATTGCAGTTAGGTGAACCGAGATTTACAAAAAAATGTGATAGCTGCCATTATTTTTTTAACCGAGCACTCAGTAGTGCCGTTCTCGGCAAAAATTACCGAGACCTGGCAATAAATTTTAAGTGTGTAGACAATTATCACAATCAAATTCGTTCGTATGAAACATTTGTTCCAATAGTAACTTTTGCGGTAAGGTATGTTCATCATTTGAAGCAATTTATGCACGCCATCAGCGACTCACAGTTCTTCAAAATAGTTTTTTTGTCGCTGCTCTACAAAATTAGCGAATTAGCGATTAGCGATTCGAAGGCCAAAATTTTAGTGACGCTAACAGTCCGCTGGAAAAACCTTAATTTTTTGTTTGTCTGGAGTGGAAAAACCTTAATTTTTTGTTTGTCTCAATTCCTTTTATAAAATAAAAAACTGCCCAGTCATTTTCATTGGGGGCCCACATTTTTGTTACCGCACCAGGCCCATCAAACCATAGCTACGCCACTGCCCAAAGATATCCATGGCAATAACTACCAGTGCACCAACCGTAACAATTATCTGGTCAATAAAAACTACAACCAACTACTGTCTGACCGTGTGCTTGTCGCTGCAGTGAAGGACCAATTTTCCTGACCGCCATCTAATCTTCAGCTTGTTTCTTTTTAACGAAGATGAAGTACTGAATCCGTAACCGGCAAATTAAGAATCAACATTTTTCACACATACTGTTACAACGTACCCGTTCAATATGATGGCCTTCCGCACCTGCTGCAGGTTCTTATATAGGCCAAATAGTATAGTCCCGATTTACTAGGTCCACAATTTTGTCGACTGTGCTTGGGAAAGCAAGCATTATGAGCCAGAGTTTTGATGTTCTCCGATTGGGCTGGAATTTTCAGCGTTTGTTTGTCTATTGAAGGTAGGAAGTTTTGCAAAATTCAAATTTTTTTCATTGTGGTCTAGTGGGGTAAAACGGACCCTCAAGATGATATGTCCAAACATGTTCAAATCACAAAAAGTGCAATAGCTCCTGCTAGATTTGATGGATTTTTCTGAAAATTTGTGGTATTATTCTACACTAAGAGTACTTCAAAACGTATATATTCAAACGCATATTTTCTTTAAACAATTGCAAGTTGTGCTAATTTCATACAATATTGATATGGTTTCACCTTGGTGATCGAATTTATATTTAAAACAGTATATAACCTGGATAGCAATAAAATTGAAAATGTTAAGACTAAACATACTAAAATTTTATTTGTTGTTAATTACATACTAATTAATGTCTAATACGTATTTTTGGAATATATTTTATTATAAAAATCATGTCATGTCATCATCAACCAATCAATTCACAAAATGGATGACAACCAGTGAGGTGTATGACGAACAGATTAAATCCATTCCGTGCAGTTTCCGCAGCCGGTGGGTTCCAATCGCTGCTGGAAAAGTGTGCCTAAGCCACATGTTATGACACAATTTGGTTGTTCTGTTTGGCCATAGCTTCACGTCTCGCCGCACTGGGGGTTTCACGCCCCGTGTTGTGGAGCGACATGTGATTGACATCAATTAGCCGTGTGCCACTATATTGCGTATTCCCTCAGCATAATATATAGCTATTTACCTAAATACGACAAACGACCATCAACACAGCATGATGGGCTTGACTGTCGTCGTCATCGCGATTCCTGTAATCAGCCTTGACATTTGGGATGGCCCCCATGGAAGGAAGTTGCTTTTGTCTTTCGTTCGGAGCAAGTGAAATGTTGATTGAGAAACCTTTTTTACATTTCTCGGGTTGATCGTGTCAATCACACAGACAACAACCGGAAAGGTCAACATAGGTTGTTTGGTATGTCAAAAGTAAAACTTGCATGCATTGTTTACGGCGACGATATTCGGCCCAACGTGTAAGTTTGTTCATATAGTGGTTAGCCTGATGATTCGGGCACAGCGAGTGACCCTTATCGATTTTATGTTATTTGGTTTGATGTCTGCGGTAAAACTTCTCAACGGGATTGCTAATAAAATCTGGCAAAGTGCAAATAATAATTCCAGTAATATATTTACAGAGAGTCATTTTTCGATTGAAATTACTGAGCTAAATATCTAACATTGGCACCAAATTTGAAAATATGTTACTGAGCGTCTAAGTAGAATGATAAGCGAAATCAGAAAATAGAATCATATGTCCAAAAAACTCTACTAGAAATTCTAGTAGCGTTGATTGAAAATATATAATTCTATTTCTAATTGGCACCAAATTAAGCGCAATCTTTCTTTAAATAATCCGCAAGAAATTTGCCGGAATGTTAAATATCTGTGCTTCTTCTGAAGGGAGCTGCGTAGCCGCAAGGTTACAGAGTCCGCTTTGTCAAGCGGATGGTCGTGGGTTCGAATCTTATTAGAACCAGGCCATCCGATGTCAAAAAGGACTTAAGCATGGGTTTATTCTCAGGCTTTCCACCAGTTACCCTTCCTTTACGCTGAATTCTACAATACCTTTGCGTAACGTCCTCTTAACAAAAATAAGTCCCTCTTATCAATAAAACTGGTCAGAAGGACGCACGACGAAACTTCGCCAGGGAATTATAATTGGTGATATTTGGCAAGAGGAACGAGTATCGGTATAGTAGAACAGTAAGCGTGTAAGGAAGAGTATCACATTACACACAAGCACTGATGAACAATAATAATAAGCATGCCACTGCTCAATAGCGGTATTGCTATTAACAGAAGTGCGAGATACAGCAGACACCCGGGCATATCTCACAATAGATCTACGATTCTGGTCGCAGTGAGGAAGTCCATACAGGAAAAAAATCTGTGTTTCTAAAATGCACGAGATAAACAGACAATTCAGGAAAATTGGATATATCTAACATAAAGCTGAAAGCGCTACTCCTGACCAAACATATTTTTTTAATTTCTCGAATTATTCATACAGAATAGTTCTATTTTTGGTGCGTTGTTGCTTTTGCCTTTGTAAAATATTACAATCGTGAAATATTTGTTTCCCGACTAAGTTTGTCGAAAAATCGTGTTGCATGTTCACATGGTGCGAACATATACAACGATGAGAGTTGTATTCGAACTTATTAAACACCCTGTACATTGCCGCTGCCGACGCACAGTGGGGCACTTCCATACAAATGCTGGCCAAGCAAAAAATGTCTGTTATTGAGAAAACTACATGAAATTCAAAATAATTTTTGGACGCTGAACGATAATTCGACATTATTTTTGTGTAAAAATGTTTATTTTTTGCGCTTGGAATTTTTCATACTTTTCACATGTAGGTTTGCTTATCTTTGAAAAAAAAATCAAACACAAGAACCATTGACCGAAACTTGTATCCAAATTGGAAGCGACTAGTGAGAAGTTTGTATGTGCGATTTATTTTGACGTTTCTCGCTGTGAAGCAGCACAGGCTGCTTTAAAATGATCGATGTACTGAAAAATATAAATTAAATAGCAGTTGATAGAAAAATAATCGTTTTCATAGCAAACGGCCATTATCCGGTTTACTTCACTAGTACATAATCTCTCATTAGTAACGAAGAACTTTCCATTCAAGAATATTGATGATGATTTTTTTTGACATTTCACCCCAGAGGATGGATGGTGATTCAAAACTAGATAACATGGTAATTATGGAAATTTGAGTAACTGTTACTTATCACGATTACTCACTTTTCGACATGAATACCAAAGAAGGGCATTTGGTTTTTGAGTTATGGCTCACAGCGCGACGGATAAGTTGCTGTGAAACTCACAATTCTACTGCTCTCTTACAACACGGTTTGTCAGCCTGAGTTGAATTTTCTTCGAACGGTTCGGTTGATAGATCCTCTTTGAGCGAAGGTCTTGGCGATTGGTCACCTGCATGATAGAATTCCACAGTCTGTAGCCAGCTCGACAGTGAGATTTGTATTATGATTTTGAAAATATAATATTCGCATAGCAGACGGTTTCCTGAACTTCTCCGGTAAACATTTATCGATTCTCGGAAACTCGCAAGATACTTAACGCAGCATAGTCAGTAAAATTTGAGTTAGTAATGCAAAAGTTAAAGTATCGTATATTAAAATGAATAAAAGAGCTGTTCCTTGTTTTTACCAAAAAACTCTATTTAGTGTTTCTGAAGAAGAAAGATGACCGCAAAATTTGAATATTTTCTATTTTGCCACCCGCGAATCATCTCTTTCTTTAATTACTGGTTTTTTTGACAGCGTATATGATCAATTTAGCAACAAAAAAGTCCACACATTTAGATTTTATCACCGAGTACGGTTAAATTAATTACCAAGATTTCAACAGCTGAGATCTCAGTAAAAATCTCGGTAATACATCGAAACACCGAGATTCTGTGAAAGCAATAATCAGAAACCAGTCGACTTTAACGAGACTCTCGGTAATGTTCAACTGTCAAAGTATTACGAGAACTTCGGTAAAATATACTGAGGTACGTATTTTGCGATTTTTGTTCGTCAGATAACCCAGAATATGATTAAAACGATTAAATAAATTACAAATTAATTTATTGATTACTAAGTCAACTGATTCAACTAAACAGGTAAAACCTGGAGTGTTGTATTGCTTCCAGGAAATAAAGTAACATTTATCACTCTGCAACTTCCATCCTACGAGTGAGTTGGTAACCTACAAAATTGATTGGGGAAAGAATAAATCATTTTCTTTGCAGCAAAACAAACGAGACCTGAAAAAAATCGTGTATACTCACTTAATATTTTAGTTAATCTGGACTTTGCAGATTTCTCTGTAATAATCAGCCGCAAACCTGGTCCTTTTCTTTCTACACCGAAACACGAAAAAACCGTTAGTGAAGCACTCGTTATTTTGACAGTTCAGTTTTTCTGAATCTCGGTAATAAATTTTTTTGTTCGACGAAATCTCGGTTGAATGATGTCAGGGTTCCGAGATTCGGTATTTTAGTTTACTGAACTCGGAAATTTTCGGTTTTGTGGATTTTTTCGGTAAAAAATTTACGGTATTCCGGTAAACACTTACGGTTTCCGATTTCTCAGTATTTTTCTTACTGAACAACGGTAAACTAAAATGTTTTCAGCTAGTTCGGTATTTTGCTTTACCGAGAAAACATTGCGCAGGTAAGTGTACAGTGACAGATAAAGTGTCGTCAAAAGGTAAGCTACAAATCAATGTTTGTATCGTCCTTATCGGAAAGCCGAGTGCTGCGATACCTACAAAGCAGTTTGTCATGATAACTAAATTGATTTTTCAAACTCAAAAACGTAGGGAAGTTTTTTATTTTTGGATTCAATACAAATTCGACAGAAAGTGGGTTATTAGCATTAGCTGAATTTTTATACTTCTGTCTAATCTGCAACATTTCGGCAATGCACATCTTTGACTCCAGTCAGTAGTAGAATTCGCAGTTTTTCATCAGTTTCCTAGTGTACCCTTCAGTACTGTGCATTATCCGTGATAATGTCTCATTAGTTTAGTGTCAATTGTACATTATCGTGGCAATTAAATTAACAGCTCAATTAAAGTGGATACACCGGCTGGTACTCAGGTACTTACGACAGACAATGTACTTACGAGAGAAACACATGTTTTGTAAAACAGATGGGGGAATTCTGCTTTAATCGTTTTCCACTGCAACTGAAGCGAGCGAAAGACATGTATCGTATTATTTTTATTCGTAATGCGTAAAGATTTATTTTTTCATTTATATAATGAAACAAAGAGTTGAAAAAAGAGATTGTTACAATTTCACTTTTCCACCTGCTCAATTTTGCCGTATCACTTTTATCCGACTAAAATTACACAGTTATTTTTATTATTATTATCAGAAAATATTCGATGAATAAACCGTATTACAAAAAAAACTACTCACCAAAACCTTAGAAATCTAAATATCTACTCAACAAAACCTTAGAACTTCTATTGAACAGGTGCTGGGTTGCTGCAACTTTAGTGGCAACGCTGGTAAGCAGAGTGCGGCAGGAAACAATGCGAAAATGCTTCAATGTTGAGTAATTATGTACAACTTATGACCTATTCTGTAGGCAGTCTAGCTATTGATTTCTTGATTAATATTTAGCCGAGGAATTGATAACGAGTTTGTTGACAATAATGGGAATAATTTTTATGCGAATTACCTTCACAAGGGTGCCATCCGCGAGAATAATGATCATTTATTTATTAAAATTTTTTTAAATCTTGTTGTTTTTGTTGCGATGAGCTTTTCATTTGAAAATATAATAAGTCACAATTATTGATTACAAGATAATTTTCTTGTAACTTGTTGGGCTGGCTTTGACATAGCAGTTGATGCCGGAGGACTACGTTCGAAAGGCGCGTTCTAGCTTTCGAACGTTCTAGGCGTCATCTGGAGAAAATTAATGATAAAATAACGGATACATCGAGTAATTTTCTTTCAAAGAACCTAATCGAGAAACTAAACTTGAAAATGTTATGTTATTATTGCTTAAAGTACGATGAACAATAGGTAAGCTAAGCTATGCGATAAGCTAGAAAAAAGTATCAAAAAGGACGTATTTGAATCAAGGTAATCAAGGTGAATAATGTCCATATAGGTAGTTTGGACATAGAAATTACAACAAAACTACACCACGCTCTCCAAAGAAATGAATTTCACGCCTACTATCATGAACGGAATAGTATCCACAGCAATAAAAATGGAAAACTAAGCCTGAAAACAGATCCTTTCAATTCAATTGAACCCAACACCCAGGCATCAGCAACAGATTAATTAATTTATTTACTTGCCTTTGAGTGTCCTGATTGCAACGGACCGCGCTCAGCGTTTGCTCTCGATAGCTGTTTCGCCCTCACATGGTTCATCGTGAAGCTGTAGCCAACAGTGAGGCATCGGTTATAGCTTAACATTAACTGTAGCATAAAAAAGTGTAAGTTCGACGAAATATTTTTATTTTCAGATACTTGTTAGTTCAATTAATTACTTGACAACTTTTTGACCGATAAATTATGTTCAAATTGTCAAACCAGATTTCCAGTTCAAGCTGTCTCGGAGAAAAATAGAATGTAATGAACAAGGAAGCAAGGGAGATACAACAACATTGAAATTTAAACACTGCTGAAATATGAGTTTGTCTGTAACAGAAATAATGCTTATCTCATTGGGAGAACGGGTTGATTAACTGGTTATTTGTCGCAATCAATTCAAATATTATTATATGATTTCCTTTTTCTCAATACCTATGCGATATAGACGGGTTTCAACCAGAACGACAATGTAGAGGTGGCAAACAACAAATCCCTATGGTTTGCAGGCTCGGTACCCCGTTTTTAAGGCTACTGTTTATTTTCATTTTTTGATTGTTTCTGATCTCTTCGTTCGCCCATCGTCAATGCAGTGGACCGTGTGATCCGATGTTCGTACCTCCGGTCAGAACGTGACATCGCAAGTAGGAATGTATAGCAAAATCTGTGTACACACTGAAAACTCGCCGACCAGGATTGCCAGTGAGTGCTAGCAAAAAAGGACAAAAATTCATTAATCAAGCAAATTTCAATTCCCGGTTCCAAGCGAAATCAATTAGAAGTATGCACCAATGTAGCGGCACATTGGGATATTGGTTTTCACACACTTGCCAATTTGATTCTCAATGAGTGGTAATTGAAAGCTAGAGATAGAATGTTCACACTATCATGTTGCATTTGAATTTGTACTCATATCTGAAAGCATGTACGAGTATGCAGTGCACTACTAGGATGAATGTGATATTCTTGGAAACTATTGACAAATAATTTAAAAAATGTTTTATATTTGAAAAGTTTATCACAAAAGTGTATGATTATACGCGGAGAGTCCTTTCGTAAATGAAAATATTTGCAATAAAAATGGAACACCGCCGTACGGAATTGTTGATAAGCGACCATTTGGTTTTTTATCGTTCTTTTCTTCTTATGTCCAAACTGACTTTTAAATTGTTGCAGCTGATTATTTTCCTCTGATACTTTTCACCTTGAAAAAAATAAGTAAAACCAAATATTATTGAAGCCACTAATGATGAGACTTCTTTTAACCCCTCAAAAGTACAATTGATATCACAGTGCAACTTTTTTTTTACCTTGGCTTCTATGTATTATTTTTTTATGAAGTTTGATGCGAAAATAAATTTCCCCGAGTTTGAACATATTTCAAATTAAGAGGCAATAATGGCGCCTTTTTGAATTTTTTTAAAAAAGGGATTTTTTTTATGTTTTGTCGACGCCATTTTGTTTTAAGACCAAATATCAAAATTCTAAGAGTTTGTCCACATTTTAGCATCTTCATACCCATATTTAAA
Organism: Wyeomyia smithii; assembly: GCF_029784165.1. NCBI lineage: Eukaryota > Metazoa > Arthropoda > Insecta > Diptera > Culicidae > Wyeomyia > Wyeomyia smithii. The sequence continues at coordinate 77,931,883 of NC_073694.1, forward strand.
AAAAACATCTTAAATCGGACAAAAACTGAGCACAAAATGATGATTCTACGAAAACGGTTTAAACGTGGTTTTAGTATATTTCACAAAGCAAAATAATATCGAGTATGTCTGAGCATTAACGGTAATGCGCCAGTATCTAAAAGTGGTAGTCAAATTATATCTTGTATTGAGTAGAAATAGTCTCAGAAATCGATTGGTAGGTGTCTGATCTACGTTAAATGTCAGCAAAATGTCGATTTTGCCCCGATTCCCCTACAATACTAAAATAGGTTCTTCTCGTCGTTGGATTAACTTATTTGAAATCTGTTTAATGTAATATCAAGAGTGTAAGTGATACTCAAAGATACGTTAACAATTTGTCTTCACATGATTCTTTAATTTTTGCGGGGAGGGGGTCGCATTTAACTTTGTCGTAGACGCGATGATTCTGTCTCATAGCTGAAGCGAAATTTTTATGTCTTGACCGGTCCTGACCAAAAATGCAACCCCCTCCCCGCAAAGGGGGAGGATGATGTAAAGATAAATTGTTATTGTATCTTCGAGTATCGCTTACACTCTTGATATTACGTTAAACAGATTTCAAATAAGTTAATCTAACGTCGAGAAGAACCTATTTTAGTATTGTAGGGGAATCGGGGCGAAATTGATATGTTGCTGACATTTTACGTGGGTAAGCCACCTATCAATCGATTTCTGAGACTTTTTTACTCAATATAAGATATAATTATTAATATAAGATATTAGCGCATTATCATTAATGCTCACACATACTCGATATTATTTTGCTTTGTGAAATACACTTAAACCATGCCATAGCCGGTTTCGTAGAATCGCCGTTTTGAGCTCAGTTTTTAACCGAATTAGGATCTGTTTTTTTTTAAGATGGGTAATAGAATGCTAATAAGTGGACAAACTCTCAGAATTTTGATATTTGGTCTTAAAACAAAATGGCGTCGAAAAAACTTCAAAAATTTTCGGTTTCTCAAAAATTCAAAATGGCGCCTTTGTTGGCCTTTAAGCTGAAATATGTTCAAACTCGGGGAAATTTTGTTTTGCATTTAAATACACAGAAAAAAAATGGAAACCAAAGTAGAAAAAAGTCATGTTTTGTTGCACTGTGTATTCATAGCATCAGGTCTCTGGGCGAGTTCAGTGCTATTACAAAGCATTTTCAGCTAAACGAAGCAAATCCGACTCAAATTTATAACTTCTTTAGTTTTATCCTAGATTTAGGTAGAGTTATGCTATTGTCAAAAATACGAAATTCTCAGTTCTGATAGCCGGGAGCTGAACGAATCTTGTGTAACAATTCAGCCCTCGTCTACTTTTTTTTAATAAAGGATATATTAAAACCAAGTAGGACTAATGTTTTGCTATTTAGTCCACACAAATAATAAATTTGTCCAAATCGAATCGTTGCTATTTGTCATAGAAACTTCAGCTTAAATCTCTTGTTATCTGAGAAGGAGCGCCACTAGCAGCGCATTAGTCTGCTTTGAAGTGGTGGCAATAAAAAGCAGTCATGGCAAGGACTGCTTAAAAGCACTTCTTACACTTTGTAATCAAAACCACCTGAACTGTAGATGTAGTTTGCGTGCGTAAAGTCATACCTACTAAAGGGAGAATATTGAGTTCGCATAGAATAGACATGAGAATGAGCCGATTGTACGGGACGGGAGTCATGCTTGAGGCGCATGTAAAAGTAGAATAAATTACTTTGCACAAAAGGTTTTATGGAAATGATTTTCCGTTTTCTTGTTCCCAGTTCGCTGTTTCAACGCGGAATGATCGTCTAGGGTATAAATTTAATATTCCAAACCGGTACAAAGGATGTGCTTGCGAATCAGAAAGCTAACGCACATTTGTAAGTGATGAAAGCGAATCTGATTAGTGGTATACCGTTGGGACATAAGAATTGTAATTTATGTAATTACAATCGGCACCGCCAAACGGTAAGTAAAAAAGATTTAAAAATTCAACGTGAATAAGTCTAACTTTACGTTGGTAGATTGCGTGCTGTTGCTTTATGATTGGTCAAACAAAACCTGAACTAGTGAAGTATAAGCCCCAACACTCACTTGGGATACCAGATGTACAGATTTTCAGAGTCTGTTCATAGAATCTGTGAATTGTTGTCAACTTGAGAGAAACACTAGGACACTCCGCAATATCTCCGTATTTATCATGTAAATAAAGCTCCACAGCTTCTATTTGAAAATTGTATGTGATCGCAAACAAACAAACAGTTTGTAAATAATGATTTAGAAACAATATCTCGTATAACTTCTGTCCAGTAGAACAGCTCTAATGCATGGCGAATATTCATTGATTCGTTGCATAATTTTCCTGTCCATTAAAACGTAGCGACATACCTTCTGTGATCAGCTGATTATGCGATATCAGCATCATCGCTGTTGGCAGGTTTTCTGATTATCCAGGGCAGTGTAACTGAAGCGTGTTAGGATTTCATGCTCGCTAGGCATTTCGCTTTGATTCGTCATTATATGGTATCAACAGTAAGTAGTTTAGTATCACGTACTATGGCACGTTTTGGGTTTGCTGTTGAAAACTGAGCAGGGAATTATCAATTCAGAAATCAGGCACGTTATCAATATCTGTTTCATATCTATCAAATAAATAAACAAATGAATATCTATATTGAAAATTACCCATTAAAAATTATGATTTATTCATACTAAATAACGATAAAATAATAATACAATAAATATCAAATTATCAGTATTATTTCCGTATTCCAATTGATTTGCTGGTATTTAAAAAACCGAAATTTATCCACCTAGCGGTCAGACCTAGCCTTTCTCATTCAAACTTTCATATGAAAAAATAGATTTACCTGAACACTTCAATCCAATATATGTATATTCACTCTTTAGGTTCTAAAATATTGATGTTGTAATCTATACATATAAAAAAAATGTAGTTCGGTCTGTCTGTTTGATCCATATAGGCTCGAAAACTACCGAACCGATCGACGTGAAAATTTGTATGTAGGGGTTTTTGGTCCCGATAAAGGTAAATAGTTTGAGGCCTCTCCCTCTTCTGGAAAGGAGGGGTCCAATACAAATGAAACATAAATTTCTGCACAACTCAAGGAAAAACCAAGCACATGAAACCGAATTTGGCATGTGGATGTTTTAAAGGGTAATAAATATGTCCATAATGGTTCGACGCCCCTTCCTCTTCTGGAAGCACATGTTTCTGCACAAATTTCTGCACATCTCGCGAACTAGTCAACTAAATGGGACCATATTTGGCAGGTGAATGATTTTAGTGTTAACAAATATGTTCCATAATCGACCTCAGCCAATATTTTGGATTGTAAGATGGCAAGAGGGGTTTCTGGAAAAAAGCCAAAAATAGACGATTTCCACCCAATGTAAAAATATTCGGATAAAGAATGATACACAGGAGCTAAAATGGACCACAGATACCATTTTGAATTCTAAGATGGCGACTTCCGATTTCGGAAAAACAGCGGCAAACGACCAAATACCATCCAATATGGGTATTTCTGGAATCGTAATGATTATAAATACCATTATGACTTGTAGGATGGCAACTTATGGTTTCTGGAAAACAGCCAAAAATGGCGATTTCCGTCTAACATGAGTATCTCCGGATCTAGAATGATACATGGCAGCTGAAATCGACCGCAGACCTCATTTTAGATTCTAGGTTGGCGACTTCCGGTTCCTGGGAAATAGCCGAAAATGATCGAATTACTCCCAATATGGGTGTCCCTTCAGTCAGAATGACGCTCAGAGGCCAGAAATTATCTTAAATACCAGTTTGAATCCAAGATGGCGACTTCCGGTTTGTGAAAAACAGTCTAAAATAACCAAATACCATCCAATATGAGTATCTCTGGAACCAGAATGATGCAATGAGCTAACAATTGACCTCAGGCACTATTTTGAATCGCTGAATGGCAACTTATAGGAAACAGTCGAAAATGACCAAATAATACTCAATATGGATATTTCCGTAATCGAGATGATGCATAGAAGCCAAACATTGACCCTTGACACCATTTTGAATTTAAAGACGACCACTTTTAGTTTCTGGAAATCACTCAAAATAACTAAATACCTCCCAATATGAATATTTCCGGTGTCAGATTGATGCCAGAAAATCTGCTGAAAATGACCGAATACCACCCAATATGAATATATTCAGAATTAAGGTGATGTACAGAATCCGAAAGTCGAGGATGTTGTCATTTCGATAGAACCAATCATTTCAAACGATTTGTTATTAGACTTTGATCATATCCTATGGCCGATTCGTCGTGCATTTACAGACTTTAAACACATCGCAAGGAATCAATGAATTTGGAACATTCAAATAGTACGATACCACATTTAATTTATGTTGAGGCCACATATATCGATCAATGCAGGTATAGTATTAAATAGTCTTTGAATTTCTTTTCTTTCCATAACTTTTGAGCCACATATCAAATTGTTATGAAGCTTGTTATTTGTAAGTTCGAGAGATGACTCGTTCGTATGACACTAGTTATGTATAAATAAGCCATGTTATCTTTGTGATAATAGACTTTCGTTGTTTTATTAACAATTTAATACATAACGGTTGCTTAAGTTTGATTACAATCAAATGAAATGGGAACGTATAGGGCAGCCAAACTTTGAAACCACGTGTTCAATCATAATTCATTAGTTAACCCTTAACTAGCCCGCTCATCTCATAATAATATTGATCGGTTGTGTAGCTACTGAGATAATGAAGTTTCGTGATTTTCACATTTCGGTACAATACAGACGAAGTTACATATCGATTACAGTAAAATTCAATAGGGTGTTACGAGGCAGCTAGACTTATTAGTTGACACTAATTTTGTGGAAATCGGGTCAGCCATCTCTGAGAAAAGTGAGTGAGTTCAAGTAGTCTTCGGAATATGTTCCTTTTCATAGCTGGATTTCACATTTTTAAACATAACAGGCAAAGTAATAGTCTGATCGCAAAACAAATCAATAGGGTCTTATGGGGCAACTAGACCTTCCATTTGACACTGATTTTTAAAATCGGTTCAGCCATCTCTGAGAAACATGAGTGAGATTAAGTAGTCTTCAAAACACGTTTCTTGTCATAACTTTTGAACCACAAGTCCAATCTTTATGAAATTCGAAAGTTAAGGGTATTTTAGGTAGCCCGTTCATTTGAATTTAATTTTGTTCAAATCGGTTGTGTAGTTTTTGAGATAATGATGTTTCGTGATTTTTACATTTTGATACATAACCTCTTAACTAAAAATCCGATTACAATGAAATTTAATAGGGTCTTATGGGACAACGAGACCTTTCATTTGCAATTAATTTCATGAAAATCGGTTCAGCCATCTCTGAGAAAAGTGAGTGAGAATAAAAATCTGCACATATACACACACACACACACACACACACACACACATACACACACACACATACAGAAAATGCTCAGCTCGTCGAGCTGAGTCGAGTGATACATGTCACTCGGCCCTTTGGAGCACTTTTATACTTTCGGTTTTGTAAGTGATTGCTATACCTTTCTAGGAGAAAGGCAAAAAGAACATGTTTTTCTATCAGTTTTTAAGTCTTTCACTTTACGCTTTACATTGTTCATATGGAGTAGATACTGAGTGTGAAAAAATTACGAAAATGTCGAAATTCACGAAAAAATCACGTAGATTTTCAACTGCATGTAAAAAACACTTCACCCGTCGAAATTGTTTAATGATGTCTGCCAAATACTGTCAAAAAATGGCTCAACATGCATGAAAATTACTCAGTGCTCAGGAAACTTTTGTTCCGTTTCGACTTTTGAATAGATTAGAGTTCGTGGAAATCTACTATGACTTGAAAATCTAAAATATTTCGAAAATTTGGAGCGAAAAAAGATGAAAACAGTATGAAGCAGATACACTTAGTAAATACACTAAGTAAATTTTAGAGTTAGTGTTATCAATTTCTCATTAGAACAAATTAATGTGAAGGGTGCCAGATGTTTACACATCTACCAATATGGGGAATCTATCCTCAAAAATTGTCTTTTTTTATAGTTATAGCTTAGTTTCTTAATTCAGTAAATAAAACATACCAGTCGGTTACACAAAAAATTGTGTTTATACCAAAGTGTTGCCAAAAATCAAAAAGGTTTTAAAGCAAGTGAGACAACAATGGTTTATTAAAATTCGTAACTAAATAGTGGTTTATTCAAATTTTTTATTAGTTATCATGTATATGTGCATATGTTGGACAAGCGACGTTCATTTTGCTAAGTTTATGAGCGTCTACTTTATAATTTTTCTAGCGAAGCGTAGTTATATAAAAGCAATTGCACACGCACTTAAAATTTGTTGCCGGGTCTCGGTAATTTATTGCCGAGGACAGCTGTCACATTTTTTCGTGAATCTCGATTCACCTAACTGAAATTTCGGCTCGGTTATATATTGTGCCGAAACTTCAGTTAGGGTGAACCGAGATTTACGAAAAAATGTCATTCTCGGCAATGAATTACCGAGACCCGAAAAAAAATTAATTGTGCATAATTGTAGTGAACATTAGTAGTATTTTGCCAATTAACTTAGAACTCCATTATGTTTCATGCTCATTTTCGTTTTATGTTTATGTTTCATAGTACGAAAGTCGATTTTCAAAGCAAAAGATTTTGCATCGGAGCAGATAAAATTTAAACTACGGCTGCCTTAAGTGGCTAAAGCTAGCAGGATGATAAAATTATTATGTTTCCACTGAAACAGTTGATGACGTGAGGAAGCCCTTCCGTTCATAATGTCTCAATTATTTGCCAGGATTACTTTTGGGATCTCGAAACACATTTCACAAAACAAAAGTAAACATACGTCACCTTCCGGAGCAGGATACTAATCTCCGTGCCGCGTTTTAATCTATGTGCCATTATTTAAACTATATATTGAGTTTTTGCTATTCATACAAATTACTGAACCCATTCCAAGGCACCCTAAGCTATTACGCTGTCAGTCTATGCCATAAAGCTTCCATAGTTATACATGAAGGAAACATCTGCCGTTTGCGTACAGTCAAGGGTCTGTCAGATGATGAGAGAGACGACACACCTGAATCAAATTAAGCTCCTTATAAATATTCCAAAGATGCAGAACAGAACGTGAAGGCAGGCTCTTGAATCATATAGAGCAGCACTTCTAAGTCGTCAGACTGGGTGTTGTCACGTCTGTCATATTTCTTCATATCTTTGGGGCATGCGCCGGCAATTGGGTTTAACCGTCATAATAGTGTCAACAGTGGCCTTGGCACAGTAGATCAGAAATTGCTGAACTAGTTACATAAGGTGCAATATGTGAGAGTAACTTATCTGGGTGTTGGAGTTGAAGGAAGGCGCAGACATCACTGTCTCGCCTCCTAGAGCAACTAGAAGAGCAGCGTTGCTTTGATCTCAATTAAAAAAGGGAAAGTGTTATCTTTAGAGTTAATGACTTTTGAATTTCTCTGAAGAGGCTGATTTCGAGTCATTTTCTTACTTGCTGTGAAATGATAGTGATCACAACGTAATGTCCGATAAGATGCGGAAAGCTAAACTTCTGAGGTTTTGTGATTCGTTATAGTTTAATCGAAAAACTGTAACTTTCCTATTTTAGGTTTAGTAATTCGAGTTGGTGGAACAAATGTTCAAATGATTTTTCAACCCACGTTCTAAGCCAATTAGCTGATGCTAGTTTCCTCTCTGGACAACATCAATTATTAACGAAGAATATTACCAAAAGCCGAATCGATAAACCGGTAGCCGTGACGACATTTTGCCCATTTCGCAACGGATAGCTATATCTTTCGGTAATGGCATAGAAAATAACATCGAAAGAAGAAAAAATAATAAAACCCCTGTGCTCTATGCTTAATGTTATTCGCTGTGCCATTAGGGATCCACTTGTTCATGCATTTCCTTATCAGCCCCAAAATCATATGTCCATTTGCCGAAGGGGCAATGCACAAGTCAAGGATGTGGAAAATATGATTTATCCGAAGAATGAAATTTCAAAACCGGATTTGATTTGTTTGCACACAAAAGATATGTGATTGACGTTCATATTGTTCGACGGAAATAGATTAATTAAATCTGCGCACCGTAAAATGGCTTAATTTGTTCTCAATGTAAAATATCTCGTGGTATGTGTTTTCGAAAACAATTTTCTATCGTGAAAATGTATTCTGGAAGTAATAGTGCTGCTATTAATGCGTAATGCGTTTTCTAATCTTGAATAATTAGTTATGATGATGTTATTACACTGGAATTACTCATATCTTTTTCAATATTTACCGTTACTTTTCGCCATCCTTCTGGTAAAGATGACGGCCGATGGTGATGCGAGAAATATATGTAATACTAGTTCATAACAAGTTGTACCGCGTTATATTTAGTAGCTCTAATTTGTCCCTCACAATTTTGGCGACGAGGATCAGTAATGGTGGGTAAAAGTTTGATTTGAGTTATGTTAAAATTGGTGAATCGTGCTGCTTGGACGATTTTTGCTTTTTGGTTTTAAAATGGCGGACACATGCAATTTATGTATAACGAAGAGCTAGTAGCCGTTGGAGGCTTAATATGTACTCCTAGAACACAACCGGATCGCATTTGTATGTGTGTGAGGCGTTCAGCGACAAAATTGATCGTTTTATGTTGACATTGACATTGTGTTCGTGCATAAGCTAGGGTGGTCGTGCGTCGCAATGTTGTGGTATTGAAAGACAGTGATGCAGTTGTTTGCTAAAATATGCCGAAATTTGTCTAGATTTCGAAGCGGGTTATTGTGTTGTTCCCTATAGTTGTTGCTATAGGAGCTGGTCAGATGTACTGATCAGGGGTTTGTGAACTAAGCAAGCAAATCGACCACGGGAAAAGATTGGGAATGATGCTATAGTGGTTGCTATTGATGTACAGCTGTTGCATGAAAATATTTGGGTATGTGCCTATAGTAGTTGCTATAGGATGTGATTAGATGTGTCGATCACGCGGCCAACCTGGAATTCTGTAACATTTTAAACTATTTTTTTCGTCTTGAATAATGTTCAACAATGGTTTAATTTTATTATATTACTGATTGCTATATGGCACAACTGTATGTATTACAGGGAGAAGAAACCCGTCCGTTGCAAAAGTTTCGATGTGATGATATTGACAAACTACGCTCGACAATGAATGGAGAATCTGGAAAGGTGCCTTGGAATATTACTTCGAGGCTTATGACATTAAAGACCAGAAGAAGAAACGAGCGAAGCTTTTTCATTTGGGTGGTCCTCAACTTCAACGTGTATTTCAAAATCTCCCGGATCGTGAAAATTTTCCGCTGGTTTCGATAGAAAAGCAATGGTATGATGTGGCAGTAAATGCACTTGATGAATTTTTTCAACCATGCCAACAAGACTGTCTCGAGCGACACAAATTGAGACAAATTAAGCAAAAGGAAGCAGAAAGATTTTCGGATTTTATGCTGCGACTACGCCAACAGATTGCAGACTGCGGGTTTGGAAAATATTCTGACGAAGTCAGAAATGTTTTGACAGAAATATTCCTAATAGATCAGATTGTGGAAGGTTGTGTATCCACAGAGCTGCGTCGTCGAATCCTTCAACAGGATCGGTCACTTGCAAAGATAGAGTCCCTTAGCGTGACATTGGAAAGCTTAGATAATCAAATAAGGGATTCGAACGTGAAACCGAAAGAAAATTCGAATGAACAGCATACGTACAAAATCTCCACTACATATGACAGGGAACGTAGCCTCAAACCAAAATCAACATGGCATGATTCAAAAAGATTCAAATCAGCCTTTCCAACGACTTATCCAAAAAACCTACCGATGTTACAATTGTGGACGGCGTGATCACATTTCTACTGACAGAAAATGTCCTGCATGGAATATCGTGTGTCGCAGTTGTAAAAAACTGGACACTTTGAATCGTGTTACCGTTTGCGAAGTTCGAAAAATCAACCTTACGAAAAGAATCGAGTTCGTGCAGTCGAAGAGAAAAAAATAATTGATGAACCGCAAAACGAAGACAAGACGTACTATACGTTTTATTCAGGAAATAACACTAACGTTATTAAGTGTAGAATTGGCGGCGTCGATCTTGATTTTCTCGTTGATTCAGGTTCTGATGCAAATCTCATTCCGGACACAGTATGGGAAAATTTGAAACGAACAAAAATAATTGTACAGCAATGTACCAAAGGCAGCTCTCGTATTCTTAAAGGCTACGCGAATGAGTCACCGCTTCCTATCATAGGTACATTTTTTGCAATTGTCACAGTTGGGATCAGGTCGGTTGAAGCAGAATTTTATGTGGTAAAAGGAGGACAAAGATCTTTGCTCGGTAATAACACGTCTAAGGATTTAGGTATACTCAAAGTTGGTGTAGATGCTTTTCAAATAACAAGCGAAACTAAACCATTCTCGAAGATTAAAGATATACGAGACCGGCGTGATTTCACCGACAGTTTTACTCAGCGACACATTTATCCGACCGCAGCGCACGGCGTGCGGTAGCGGCGGGTGTCGGAACTAACTTAAACTAAATATTATTTTTGAAATTAATTAAATAAATGATGATTTTAATAGATTGCGGGTTAATTTATTGTTACGAAAGAAACATTATACCATTGAGAATACAAAACCACAGATAACTGATTCCCGAAAGGGGAATTTAACTAGAACCTGAACTATAAGATAACCAGATTCGAAAAGTTGAAAATTAAGTTACATTCCTTGAAACATGAAAAATACCCATCACCAAACCATGCTAGATAGTAAGCATGCATGCCAACCTACTTTCTGACAAAATCTCCCGATGGGTATATGGGTCTGACGGAAGTTATAGGGCAAACCGTGTGAATTTTGTCAACGACATTTCGGAAATGCTCAAGGTGATATATGAAGCTTGGAAAATACCCATCACCAAACCATGCCAGATATTTAGCATGCATGCCAACCTACTTTCTGACAAAATCTCCCGATGGATATATGGGTCTGACGGAAGTTATAGGGCAAAACGTGTGCATTTTGTCAACGACATTTCGGAAATGCTTTAGGTGCTATATGAAGCTTGGAAAATACCCATCACCAAACCATGCTAGATAGTTAGCATGCATGTTAATCTACTTTCTGACAAAATCTCCCGATGGGTATATGGGTCTGACGGAAGTTATAGGGCAAAACGTGTGCATTTTATCAACGACATTTCGGAAATGCTCAAGGTGATATATGAAGCTTGGAAAACACCTATCACCAAACCATGCTAGATAGTTAGCATGCATGCTAATCTACTTTCTGACAAAATCTCCCGATGGGTATATGGGTCTTTTTTTTTTTTTTTTTTTTTTTAAAGGTGGCGGGGAAATCTGCAAACAGACACCTGAGAAGAGAACTCAGGGTGTGGGGATGAGACTAGGGGAGAGATGCTGGGGTAGTTACACTCCCCCAGACACCTACTTATCCCTGTCCCGACCCACTAAAACCCAGCCCTGGTCTCCAGCCCTGGTCTTCCCGGAACGACGGTTAAGTATTACGTCGGGAAGTGGCTTTTGTGCGTGATGCACCCTCTTTACTCTTATAACCTCCTAGCTAACTACCTGGAGACTGGTAATTAGCTACCACTGGCGTGTTGGTGGTTGACCCGCCACACACGTTGCAGCTCCAGAACAATCTGAGAGGCGGCCGCACAGACCGCGTTCCAGATGTCCGGGTCGTCGCACATCCTCCGGACTAGATTGTCCGGAGTAGTGCCAGGCCCGCTCACAGCCATCATGTTGCTCCGCGCTCTTACGAAACGGGGGCATACGAAGAAGACGTGCTCAGCAGTCTCCTCCTCCTCCACGCACTCGGGACACATGGGGGACACCGCGTGTCCGAACCTGTGCAGATATTGCCTGAAACAACCATGGCCTGACAGGATTTGTGTCAGGTGGAAGTTCACTTCGCCATGTCGTCTCCCGACCCAGCCGGATATCTCCGGTATGAGTCGGTGCGTCCATCTGCCCTTTGTGGAATTATACCATTCCTTCTGCCAACGGAGCATCGAGAATGACCTTCTGGTACCTCGTATGTCCCTTGTGTCACGTTGGTCGAAACACTCTCTGTCCTCCTTGATGGCGATGCTGATAGGCATCATGCCGGACAAGACACATATTGCATCGTATGACACCGTACGATACGCACTCGCAACTCTCAGGCACATGAGCCTGTAGGTACTTTCCAGTTTGCCACGGTAACTGTTAGTACCTAGCGCTCTGGACCACACTGGCCCACCATACCTAAGTATGGACGAAACCACGCTGGCAAGAAGTCTTCGCTTGCTGCCATAAACCGCTGAGCTATTGGACATCATACGAGATAGTGCTGCAATAGCCGATGAGGCCCTCTTACAGGCATAGTCGACGTGACTCCCGAACGTGAGCTTGTCGTCCACCATAACCCCCAAGAGCTTCAGGGATCGCTTCGAGGTGATGGTGCAGTCTCCGACTCTTACCACCGCCTGTTGCTCCGATTTACGGTTGTTCACAACCATGACCTCCGTCTTATGATGCGCGAGCTCCAGTTTCCTGGAGCGCATCCAGTCCTCGACCTTGCGTATACAGTGCGCGGCCGATCGGATGAATAAATCGAACTTTTTGAAGTGTGCTGCATGGACCGGAACAAATGAAAATCAGACGAAGCAATGTCTAGTGAATACGATAAGTGGAACAAACCTCGCGAGGTTACCAAGCCAGTCGTCGTAGGTTCGAGTCTCGACTTGGGAGAGACTGTATTAAAGTCAGCAGGATCGTAGCGCTAGCCCCACAATTGTCCTGTACAATAAACAGAAGGTCGAGTTCCGAACGTAGCACCATAAACAGTCTGTAGTAGTTATCCATAAACAGGATGAAGTAAAAAAATATGCTATCTTATTTTAATCCGTGGGTGTTTTTTCGGCCTCGCGGTCTTACCACTAAAGTGAAAATCAGAGTGATCCAAAAATTGTTTGGTTTTTGGGCAAAACGGTCAGCTGTTGTGTGGCCAAAATGAGTAGTCTGAGAAAACGACGATAGTACCATTTATTATTCTTTATTTAAGCATTTTAGCATGCGAAATAAGACCTAAAGTCATAAACGCTCGCTTGAAATAGAAATCATCATTAGAAACGCTAATAAAACTATAAAATATACCACGTGTAAATCATGTGAATGAATCCAACTGCGCAGCGGACAGTAAGGTTTAAGAGCCAGTTCGCGAGAACCGCAACCGCCTTTCTGAGGGACGTTGTTTTTGTCTACCTTACCAGAACTACATACTTTACCAAAAGATAAGCCATTTGGTGTAAAACGTTCCTTGTAGATTTTTTTTTTCGAAAAATGCCGTCAAAATCACCAAAACTGCAAGAACTTGGGTTAGACTTGCTAGATTTACTGAAAATGTGAAGAAAATGAGAGGAAAACCTTTCTTCTACTAAGCAGAATGTATCGAAATGCGCTCGAAGACATCGCAACGAAATACTGATTGTGCTGATATCGTCGAAAAGATTCGTGGTCTACACGCAATTCGCCCAAATTTTGTAGTAAAATCGCACAATTACTGTGTAAAATTCAAAACACAACAGTTGAACTGTGAATACATTGACATAGATTGAAATCAGAATATATATCATATACACGAGATTACAGGGCTGTCATTCGCTCATTCATTGCGCTCAGTGTGTTAATTTTACGTCAAGGCACAACGAGAACGGTACCTACACATTTTGACAACCAACAGACACAAAGAGAAAGAACGAAAACGAAATGACAATGAAAGATATCACCAAGTGAGAAATATTTCAAGAGAGGGAGAACGGAACAACACTTAGTGCTGCTTTTTGTGACACATTGCGTGAGAACAAAGAGCTTCAGTTTGAGCAGTTTGCGTTGCGTTGCGGGTAGAAAAAATAGCAGAGAAAAGGAACCAAGAAAGGACCATATACATTTTTGAGAATTCATTTAAACACGATTCTCAACGGCGTGGAGGTGTTTCTTAGGACATATTACGCACTTCCAGACATGTTTCTGTCCCGGTATTTATATACAATCGCTACATGCATTCACTACTGATGCCGTTCATTAGGGTGGTAATGACTTGTATGGAAAAAAAATTATCCTTCGTCGCATTTAGAAGTTGATTCAGTCGAAAAGTGAAACTTTAACCGATCGATTTTTTCATTTTTTGTTTTAAGATAACACCAGATCTCGATGTTTCATGAATTTTAAGGACATGTTCCCGAAATCAGATTGAGCTGAAGTTTAGTATGGGAACTTTTTTCGAAGACGAAACTATTGAGCCCTACTTCTAAACGAAATTCAAAAAGTCGATTTCTATTGCCACCCTACTGTTCATGTACAAGACATATTGCGACTATCTCCGGAAAGAAACAATTTTTAGTTTTGAAACAAAACCCATTGAACAGCACTGAAAATTAGCTTCTAAATTATTTCAGTAGGAGTCAAATGAAGTGCAAAAACCAAAAAAAAAATTAATACTATAATCGTTCGTTTGTCAAATCCGATAATCATTGCCCCAAGCAACACACAAAGTAAGACACAATGTGTGGTGTCGCACATTTTGGCAAATGCACGAAGATTACTCAGTCGCTTTTTTTCGGTGCGAAAGAAATACAAAAGAGCGAATGGGGAGAAGAGAACACAAACGAAATATCGGGAGTGGCACGCACGGTTTGATGACAAATGTATGGTGTACAAAACTTGTGTGGTTCTGTCTGCACTGAGGTGAATTCCAGCCCTGCACGAGAATCGTGATGTTCCGGTAAACTTTAGCTTCGGGCGAACAATCATTTTGTGGCGCTCGAAAAATCGTGCCTCACTTTCGTGCGCCGGTACATATGAACGACTTGCTCATTCCTAATAATACTCTGCAGCAAAACAACCTCAGCGATTCATGTTACCCTACACAACTTAGTGACGCTGGTGCCAGTAATGTGGAATCATATGCATATGAACATAGCCAGAGTCATAGTTCAATGCAAAACGTTTTGAACAAACTTAATGTCTTTTTAGTTGTTAATGATTCAATGATATTTCTAAATGGCCGGATTCATGAAAGTGAGCCGATCAGTTAATATTTTCATTAATCTAGTCAGTACCCCAATTATCAGTATTGATTTTTTTTTTTTTTGTAACTCTAATATTTATTTAGGCCCAACCGCGAAGCATAATGGGGCCGAATGTCTTTTTGGAGTAGGGAAAAGCCAGCTTGAGTAGAGCTTGTATCCCGACTGCTCCTCCTCAAACAGGCATAAAAACCCTCTCATCTTTTCTCTTTAAAATACAAATTAAAAATACAAAATTAATTCAACCTAAAACTAATATGTACATCTATCTATATCTATCTATATGTAAAACGATCTATCTATATGAATAAGTATAAAATTGAGGGATGATGAGTCCTTGTCTCTTGGAAATCATAACCTAAGATGAAAGATGGAGAAAGAAAGATAAAGATTAGTATTAGCCTTAAAGATCTGCATAGAGAGGGGGGGACAGAGAGAAGCAAAGAAGGGAAGAGGATTCAAGTACGATAATTTATATCTTTAATAAATTGGTAAAAGGAATTTCAAGGATTTCTTGTTTCATCGTCAAATCAAACACAACAGAAGGATTTTTGAGCGATGTTGAAATCTCACGGTATGGATCAACAACCGAAGGATTTATCTCCATAGACATGAACCGCTGGTATACTGACATACAGGGTTTCTGAACAACTTCCAGACATTTCTCATAGTTCGCAATAATCATTGGATTTGCTATTTCCGATCTGATGAGGAAACGTAGGGCCAGCTCAAAAAGTCTCTCTTTAATAGGTAGCACTCCAGCTATGACCTCTAGAGTCATGGTATGCGTCGATTGCATGCAGCCTAGAGCGATACGCAAACATCGGTATTGTATCCTCTCTAGCTTCAGCATATGTGAGGCTGCGATACCTCTGAAACATATGCTGCCGTATTCTATTACGGGCAGAATCGTAGTTTGGTAGAGTCGTATCAAATCCTCTGGATGAGCTCCCCATGTGGTTCCTATTACCATTCGAAGAAAATTGATTCTCGGTTGGCATAGTTGCTTCACGTAATTCACATGTTTTTCCCATGTGCACTTAGAGTCATACCATACTCCTAGATACTTGAAGCTAGGTGACTGAGTGATGGGTCTTCCGGACAAAGTTAGCTATAAACGGGGTGGTGGTCGCTTTTTTGAAAAGACTACCATCTCCGTTTTTTTCAAGCGAGAACTCAATTCCAAGACAACTGGCCCAACCGCTCAGATTATCCAGCGTATTTTGCAGGCTGTTTTTCATGTCTACAGCCAGAGACGCCGTGACTGATACTACGCAGTCGTCAGCTAACTGGCGCATGGTGCAGCCGTCCGCCAAGCATGTGTCGATGTCACTGATGTAGAAGTTGTACAACAGCGGACTCAGACAAGAGCCTTGCGGGAGACCCATGTAGCTTGTTCGTGTTATTGTTGAAGAACCGTGGTTGAAAAGTAAATGCTTTTCAGACAGCATGTTGATCAAGAAGTTCGTCAATATAGGGGAGAATCCTCTTTGATGCAGTTTATCGGAAAGAATTTCGATTGAAACTGAATCAAATGCACCTGTGATATCCAGGAAAACTGAGGTCATTTGTTGTTTGCTACCAAGAGCCATTTCCGCTTCTGTGGCTAGCAATGCTAGGCAATCGTTAGGTCCCTTGCCCCTACGGAAGCCGAATTGGGTCTCTGATAGCTGGTTAGTTGTTTCTGCCCAGTTGTCTAGTCTACGCAGAATCATTTTTTCAAGCAATTTGCGTATGCATGAGAGCATTGCAATCGGCCTGTACGAGCGATGATCTGTGGCAGGTTTTTCTGGCTTTTTGATTGCGATAATCTTAACCTGTCTCCAAGCTTCCGGGATCATATTGTTCCTGATAAGCGTATTAAACAGTACAAGAAATCGTATCTTAGCCGAATCCGGTAGGTTTTTCATCAAATTAAATTTGATCCTGTCCGGTCCTGGAGCCTTGTTCTTGCAAGAAGCGAGTGCGATTGAAAATTCCAGCATTGAAAACTCTGGTTCTTCAATGGCCGTTGTGTCGCTGAATTCCTGCTGTGATGGGACAGCGTCTGGGCATACCTTTTTCGCGAAATCATAGATCCAACGTTCAAAGTATTCATTAGCCTCATTGTTGTCGGACCTATTGCGCATTTTCCGAGCCGTATTCCAGAGATAGCTCATAGAAGCATCTCTGGGTAACGTGCTTATGAAATTTTGCTCTCTAAACTGATCAAAAAGTTGAATGGAATGATCTTTCCTGAATGCTAGGTATGCTGCTTTTAGAGTTTTTTTCATCTCGGTGCATTCTTTGTCCCACCATTGTTTGTTAGGACGAATTTTCAACTTGTTCTCAGGGGCGGGCCTCGTCTGAGATTGCAACGCGCTATCTAAAATTAATGTTGCAAGGAAGTTGTATTCGTCGGATGGAGAAAGCTCATCGGTTGTTTCGAGACCCTGGGATATTATGTTCGCGAATTTTTCCCAATCAATATTCCGGGTGAGATCATACTCTACTACGACTGTGGTAGCAGACTGGAGCCTGTTCATAATCGAAATACTTATTGGCAAATGGTCACTACCATGGGGATCTTGAACAATCTCCCATTTACAATCCAAAGCTATTGAGGAGGAACACATAGACAAGTCTAAAGTGCTCTCTCGTACTGGAGGCCTTGCTATTCTTGTAGCTAACCCAGGTATATTCAATAGGGTCATATCGAACTCGTCTAGTAAGCTTTCAATAAGAATAGCCCGGCTATCATCTCCAGGTGCTCCCCACGCCATACCGTGAGAATTGAAGTCTCCCAAGAGAAGACGTGGTGTCGGAAGCAGCTCCGTTATTTGAGTTAGCTGCAGCCGGTTAATAGTAGCTCTGGGTGGAATATAGACTGATGCGACAGTGAGGCTCTCACCAGCAATTGTTATATGGCAAGCAACAATTTCTATACCATCAATTGCTGGAAGAGGGATTCGGAAGAATGGGTAGCATTTTTTGATACCAATGAGCACTCCACCATAAGAGTTTCCGCGGTCTAACCGAATGATATTGAAGTTTTGAACGGTTAGTGTTGTATCCGTTGATAACCATGTTTCTGATAGCGCGAAAATATCGCATTTGCTATCGTGAAGCAGGAGTTTAAATTTATCTAATTTGGGGGTCAAGCTCCTACAGTTCCATTGTATGATCCTTGTTGTCGATTCGTCACTTCTGTTGTCTGATTTAGACATCGAAGGATACGAACGCGAGGAGGGGCCATTTGGTGCTTAGTTGCTTACCCAACATGCAAATTGTTGGAAGCCAAGCTGAAATCATACTTTTAAGAGAATCGGATAAACCAAAAGTGGTAAATATCCATTCAACGATCATTTTGAATGAAATACAACCATCAAAGGACGGTTTTTCAGATTCCGATGACAATTTAGCTGTGGGAACAGCTCGTTTCCCTGGGAGCTTAGGGAACTCTTTATCGCAAACAACTTTGAAACCTGGTGGTGACGCTTTAGCATTTTGCTTGGAAGTGGAACCACGAGGGGTATCATTAAGCGCCTTCTTCTGCTCCTTTCTAGGGAGTTTAGGAGAAGAAGCACTTGGCCGTTTTCGTACAGCTCCGGTTGATAGCAGAGGTTGATAATCCTCTTCGTCATCATTTGAATCATCGTTTTCCAAACTGGAGTAACGATTTTCCTCCTGCTGTAACGCTGTCTTCAGCATCTGTGCGAAAGACTGCTTACTGCGTTGTCTGGTCGATTTTTTTAGTGCGTCAGAGCGTAGCTTATACTTTGCGCACTCTTCAATTCTGTGTGGGTTGCCACCACATAAGGAGCATTTTGCTTCCTGTTCGCTACAAGTGTGGTTATTCTCCATTATTGCACCACACTTGCAACATTTAGTCTTATTACTGCAGTAGGCTTTCGTGTGCCCTAACTGCAGACAATTAGTACAGGTCATTACTTTCGGAATGAAAAGTCTAACCGGTAGTCGGAGTTTGAATAGCTCTAAATAATCCGGAAGCACTTTTCCTTCGAACGTCACTCTAAACGAGTCGTTCGGGGAGTATTTGCCCATGTTGTCTTTAGAATACATTCTTCGGCATTCTAGAATTTTTATTTCTGGAAGGTTTGGGTTTTTAAAACGTCCAGTTCCTTCCAGTATCTCTTTCTCTGTAAGATCGGGTTCTGTTATCACGCCCTCGATCTCAATAGCGCGTGCCGGAATATATACCCGGTACTCAATGGTAAAATTTTGATCTTCAACGACCGCATTAGCGTGTTCGAGATCAGAAAATGTCACCTTTAATTTGTCAGCTTTGACCTTATATACCTCTATTAGGCTGGTATATCTCAAGCGCAAAGTTTTACAAATTTGCACCACTTTCAGGGGTTTGTTTTTGGGACGAATATATACAACCCAGCGAAGTCCAGGTTGATTCTTCTGGTACTTCTTTACTCGAATTGGTGCGTCATTGGTGGATGGGATAGGCGAAGCAGTGTGACGAGGTCTCTTACGTTTTTTCTTCACTTCAGAGAAGCCGTCCACACTGTTGTTAGGGGTGTCAGAGAAATCCATTACGGACTCTTCTCCCTCTGAACAGGAGGAAAGGTCCGGGGGAATAGACAGTCCACCCACCGCCATTGGGTCGTGAACTGCCTACCGCCGAAAATTTTATAAAAACGAGTTACTTATATAATCAGTATTGATTGTTGGTTGCATTGTGATAATCTAATTTTTTAGTAAATCTGTCAAGTCCCACCCGAGTTCTTGCAGTATTGGTGATTTTGTCGGGATTTTTCGAAAAAAAATCCTTCAAGGAACGTTTTACCCCAAATGGCATATCTTCGGTAAAGTAGGTAGTTCTGGTAAGGTGATTGTCCAAATTTTCAGCCAAATTTATTAGGTCTAGCAGGAAATATAGTGATTTTAGTGATTTTGATTTTTAGAAAAATCCATCAAGTCTAGCAGGAGTTATTGCACTTTTTAGTATTTGGACGTTTTTGGACATATTATTTTCAAGGGCCCCCAGCTAACCTCAATGAAAAATATTGAAATTTTGCAAAATTTCTACCTTGAATAGACAAACAAACGCTGAAAATTTCAGCCCAATCGGAGAACATCAGAACAACACGCGGTTGCGCCTCTAGCAAACTGGCTTTTAAACACATGCTTTATGCACAAGGCATCGTCCCGTATAGAAAAGCAATTTGCTAGAGTATTTCATTGGTCCGCCTTACTAGCACAGCCGGTCCGTTTTATATACACGCTGTGTTGTAAAAAATCGGTTTTCGAGACTGTTTTTATTTTAGTGAAAATTAATATAAAATCACTATAAAGCGAAAAGGTTTAAATTATTTTATAAAAAGCACTAGTCAACGTCGAATCGTTGAAATGTTGTGTATAAAACAGAACAATGAATGATTTCCTTAAGGTGACCGTCTTGCCCGTCGTTCCCCTACTACCGTTCCAAGCATAACTGTCCCAACGTTCATAAGGTTCATAAGGCGTAAAACATGGGACTGACATGCTTAGGACGACAGTGTAGACGCTTTCAGATCATTCTGGGTGGAAACGCTCATAACGGCTCTGTAGCGTAAGTTTTTGTACCAGGTCAGTTAATACACCCAACGCAAACGGGGAATATTTTATTACTTTTGGGCAATTTTTTATTACTTTTTGTGTCTTATGATTGCGCATTATACACAAAAAGTAACAAACAAAAAGTAATAAAAATTATGACGGCCACACGCTTGTATGTGTTTCTGCAGGAGAACATACAGCCAAGCACCGCAATGCATGTGTTGGCAAGACTTCACTCGCTGCATTTGTATTGATGCAACGATCTGGTTCATTTTTGTCTCCCTTCATCCACACATAATCAGAATCTCAACCGTCAACCTCAAATGTCCAATTAGAAACACTTTCGTTTCGTCCCCCAGTGTTTACTTGAAATGGAAATATGTAATACTGTCTGACCAGAGTTGCCGAAGTTGCGAATATTGTTCTGGATGGGCACGAGTTTTGTATATTCAAACAGGTCCAATGATTATGTGCTGTAAATAGCTTGCAAGAAAGCGAATGTTTTTATTTTTCTCTAACGCAGTTTACAGATCGTGATGTCATTTTAAGGCGCATTTCAAGTCTTTGAAATCATCAACGTTTGCATACTCTACGACGGCGAAAATGTTGCTTGGCAGCTCTTGTCATATTTTTTCGCTACTCCGTATGCATACAACGAGCGAACTAATACACGCCCACCGGATGAATTGGTGGTTGAAAAAACTTGTAACATGTGCAACTTATGCGACGGTGTGTGATTTTTTTTGACTTGAGGTGGAAAGGGAGCATTTTTCGACAGAAAAAACGTTGCATGTGGTTGAAACGACCATTATTAGATAGTCGTACTCTCATAACACGAGCTAAATATATGACAGTATGTGTTGTTACTTAACTGGGGAAGAATTTTATTGCTTTTTAAGTAATGGATTTGTTACCTAAAAGGTAATTTTGCGCTATTGCTTCTGAAGTAATAAGGAAAAGTTTTGCGTGTATGGTTCTCGTGCCAAGTCGATCAATATGGGGTGTATAGGTGAAATAGTGAGAAATTATTTTATCGTGCATAAACAAATATTAATAGAACAGGTTTAATCATAACAATCGCGATATGTTCAAATCGAGTCTGTCAACTGACATTCACGGTTAACCACAAATTATCAGTTTCAGTAAAAAAGTATTCTAATAATTTTGCATATTTTCTGCTAATTGGTGGTTCTAAATATCTCCTTTTCGTTACGTTCAACATTTTTTACCTTTTTTAGCTGGACTTTGACTTTTGCGTGTTTAGTGGACTTTAAGCCATTTCGATCTGCTCACAGCAACATGGCAAGTCCAAAAGTTATTGAGTCAAATTTAATATTTATTGCATGCGAATTGGCTTTGAAATAAGATGCACAGTTTATGCCGATTCCATTTGTATGATAAAAAGGAACAGAGGCATTGCAACTTGCGCGCATCTACCGAAAGGTATCCAGTATCGTAAAGAAAACATTTCCTGCGGAACTGCACGTTCTTCGTCATGCTCTGCTCATATTTTATTTATACATACTCGAATAATGTTTTACTTCACTGCACAGTAAGTTTCAAAACATTCGACTGCGATAAAACAGCAGGCTTCGGAAGTCGCACGGAACTCTTTCTGGATAATTTTGATACACTTTCGCACATGTTTACTGTTCAAGGGAATTGCAAAACCAATCATTTGTTTTTCTCAGTTGAAATGTGTGTGTGTATGTTTGCAATATATTGACAACGGTTTAGCTTCAGAGATATAAGCTGTTCTGCCATACAGGGATGATTCAAGGCAATTCTACAAGACCGCATTTCGTCGTGGTTTTGATATTAGACTGAATCACATTATTTCTTCTTAACATAGATAACGTGTTTTGCAATCATTGTGTGCAATGATACCTATAATGAACATTGCCGTTGTTCGAGGCTTTTTTGACGTAGAACTACGTTTTTCTTTAGCCTACCCAATCAAAAAGAGAAAACAAAAATGTAACAGAAGCTGTTAGTTTGCTTTGGGAAAAACCTCACATACTGTGTTTTCAATTTGATCCCGTTAGGTGTTAAAATAACAGAAATTATAACAGAAATATTTCTACTAGTATCAAAAACATATCAAACTTTGTTACTAACGTATCAGCTTTCTAACAAAATAAGATATTATATATAACAGTATAATAACAACAATTGTTAGAAACAACAGGTTTTGATAAAGACGAAAAATTTGTTAGACTTGTTTCAGAACAACTTCATTTCAGGTTTTGCTATTATAACTTATTCAGATTCAATTTTGTTATCAAAACCATATGGGAAAATACAAAATTGTATCAAAATATGTTATTTATATCTCGCGTTGATAGAATTTTGTAGTTTTTTAGTTATGCTCTTCTGATAGGGTACCACATAGGGATGTAAATAGGAAAACTATTAACGAAACGGGGACGAAAAGTGTCCCTTTTTTAATGCTTTTAAATCGGTTTGTTTTCAACCGATTTTCTTGATTCTTGCAGCAATTGATTGAAAAATTATACACGCATCCACCCGAAAGTAGAAAAATGTTGATTGATTAGGCGAACTATTGTACTATTGAAAATTGTCAAGCCTTGTTGAAACGCAAATTACGTCCTCTGATTGGTCGCTTGCTGCCTTCCCCTAAAAAGGTCGATAGAATAGTATAACTAGTTAGCCGCATCGTAGCGAATTGCGGAAGTAGTAGCAGCGGGTTGCGCCAGTAAACGAATCACATCACGTATCTAAGCAGCAGCGAGGTAGCACCAAACGTCTCGATATGCCAGTTAAGAGCTTCGGCCTTCTACCCGCAATAAAGTTTTGCTTTATCTTGGCAACAACACATTCTGTGCTGAATCCAAGAAAACACAATCGGTCGCGGCCGTCTTATTTACTGAATGCGAAACCAGCTTTTACAGATTTTGAACAGGAAAATGCCTTTCTCAAGGCAAATTAACAGGAAATTGAAGGTTAATAACTTTTTGGTAATAACACAAGCATTCTGTGCTGGATCCTAGCAATCAAATGCTGTCGTGATAAAAAAAAATTACTTTATTTATTTACCTAATCCAAGCCCCCCCCCCCCCCACTGTTGGGGCAGCACAAACCACCGATTTTGAACAACAAACTGCCCTGTTCTGTTAGAACGCCTTAACAAAGGTGATTAATTTGACTTTACAGGAATAAATTGGAGTCGATTCAATCAATCAACATGAACAGAATTTCGTCGTTTCCCAGCTGCTCAGTTGCAACATGATGCAACACGCAACAACGAGCAAACGAAATCGCTTGATTTTACAAACCGCAACACGATACGGGTTAAAATCGTTGCGTGTGTGAGAGCACCATCGGTCTTTATACGCTGTATACAAAAAACAAATGCGAATTGTGGAATATTATTCCACTAAAAGAACATTAGAGAATGGTAAAATTGAACAGAAAGGCGTGGTCTATTTCACAGCAACATTCGGCTATTAAAGAGTGTTTCTGGTAAAACCAGCTACATTCATTAGTCGGAAGCAGGCTTGCCAGATCCGGATTTATCCGTAGATCTGCGGATTTGTTCACTTCTACGGATTAACATTTATATAGGAAATCCGTAGAAAAGAGGGAGAAATCCGTAGAATCTACAGTTTTCAACGAAATAGTTCTGGCATTTCTGGTCGGAAGGTAAGCTGGCTGAACCGTCCATAACGTTGACAGCAGTAGCAGCGGATTGCAGCGGATAGCAGCGGGTTGCGCCTATGGATGCCTTTAAATCAAACGATTCACTTGCCCTGTGGTTGGTCACCATGTCTCAGGAGCAGCGCGGTTTTTCTCACTTCTCAGCGTGTGTCGTCAGACTGCCGTTATTGCCCCACTACTGAGCAGCAAAATGCCTTCCTCAAGACAAATAAACAAGTATTTGAAGTTTAATAATTTTTTGACAACTCAAGCGAGCAATCTGTGCTGGATACTAGCAACTTAAATCTGCAGCGGCCGTTTAATTAACTGGATGTGAAACAGCTTTTACAGCTCTTGTTTTCAGTGTCTTTATTCCCCCACTGTTAAGGCAGCACAAAGCAAGCATTAGTAGACTTTATGACTCATTAATGAAACACTTACAACAATGCATTTGTTAATAGTGTGCGTAGTTCTACGTCAGTTATGCGGTCGTGTCTTGAATACAACCTCCTACTTTTTTTCAAAACTTCTCGATATTGGCAACAGTGCGTTATGAAGGTAAAGGCAAAATAGGCCTTGAATAATTTATATACAATTGAAATTGATTAAGTGTTCTGCTTTCTTGCCAATACTTTTTGCTAGAAGGTGACTAGGAAAGGCGTATGGGGTCATCCACATACCACGTGGACAGCATTGGGTGGGAGGGGTTGGGTAAGGTCCACGGTTCATTTTTTTAGAATTTATATGGGCAGTTGTCCACGGAGGGGGAGGGGGGGGGGTCAAAATCGTAAAAAATCTGTCACGTGGTATGTGGATGGCCCCTCTCAGTTATGGCCTTGTCTTGTTTTTTTTTGCTGGTTAATGTACTAGTAAAAATAGAGCATCAGCACTTTCGGATCACTGCCAAGGAGGATTTCCCCTCTCCGTTCTGACTATTGCGGTTAACCGAAGTTGGTCCAATTACTTCCAGTAAGGAAGTAATTGAAGTAATTGGACCAACAAAAGTAATTGGGTTTAGCTATTCTCGGATTTCCGATTTTTTTATATCATCTGAAAGAGTGTAATTTTCTGAGCAAAACGTGATTTTTTGAAACTTCATATCATTATCCTTCGATTTTTGAATGAAGAATAAAAACTCGCTCTAAATCACTTTGATGACAGTTGGTATAAGAGCGAACTGTCATTGTAGAGTTTTCGAGCAGATTTCGAGCAGTTTTAAATCGTGATTCAAAAAGCGAAGGATAACGATAGAATTTTTTTTTAAACACGTTTTACTAAGAAAATGCAGATCTTTCAGATGATATAAAAAACTGATATAGCTAAACAACCCAATTGGCGACAAAAAAAAAAAACAAAAGTATTGATAACTACGTGCTTGCATGTGTTTCTGTAGGAAGACATACAAGCCAAAGCCGCCTTGCAGCTAAATCGTACTTTTGGAAGTTGTGCCTTTAAGTGTCATTTTGCGACTGATGAAAAAGCTTGAATCGGAAGGGTAAAACTCACACACAAGCACGAATATAAATAATAACCGTATCACTTACGTCAATAGTGATACTGCCAATAATATGAAGTGCGGAGTACAGAAAATACCTTGGCAATATCACAATAGATCAAATGTTTTTGATCGCAGTGTTAAGTCCATACAGGAAAAAAATGTAGTAAATCTCAACATTTCAGATTAACCCTCTAGTGCCCAAGTTAATTTTCAGACGGACTTCGAAAAAATCACTATGAGTTTTTATAAACATTTTATAAGTATTGATTGGAGCTTTTAGAGCTTCGACTGAAGACCGTCTAAAGGCGGTACTGGCACTAGACGGTTAATTGAAAAATTATTTTGCGCAGAACGCAACAGCGCTTCTATAAAAACAATATCGAGATAATCAAGTGCCGCTATAATTTAAAATTCAGTCCACCAAACCTGAGAAAAGGAAGGGATATTCCTGAAAGTATTTTTAAAACATTTTCTAGCGTATAAATCTTTTATAAAAGTGTACCGTTTACGACGATTAAGACAGCATAATTTTTGAAAAGTTACTAGAGATTTAAAAAATGAACTGGCATCTCGTGGCCAAGGATGCCGTATGTACAGAAATATCTCTATTTACCTGTTTATAAGAATCATTATAAAACATCGAATATGTACTCACAAATTACATTTTTGGCGAATACAGTGAATTATCAATTTTTCTCAAGTAATAAAAAATATTAACTTTGATCTGAATATATTATTCAGATTTCGGGTTGCTGTGATGTTTACAAAAAAGTCGTCGTTTTTAAAACACTTCCAGACCTGCACTTTTCATCATTTTCCGTGTTTTTCTCTAGTATTTTTTTTGTTGTTTCGATCTGGTTCATTATAAAGTTATAATTAATCTTTAAAAAAACTATTGTATATTTATCAATCTCTCAAAAATAGAATAAACTCTCAAAAACAAAAGAAACTTACGTATGCATACCAAACTAATAATTAAAATCTCTGATTAATTTATTATATGGTAACTAACACGAAAACTAGAACCCAAATGCCTTGTACACATTTTTAAATAGATATTTTGCAGCGTGATACAGGTGGTAAAAATTTTCAAGCATTATACGAGCGGACGTTCTCAGTGACAGGTGCTACGCTGGATTCTAGGAGAACCAATTTTTCGGCTGTAACTCTGGTTTCATTAACATTCGACCACACCAATACTCGGTTCTAGCCTAACTCCGGCCATCATCTCGATTAACCACATTGAAGTTTTTATTTATAACATAGATTCGTGTCTTTATTACACTGTTACCAGTACGGATAAATTAGACAATCAGTGCATGAAATGTGCGAGTTTGGTACGGGTATTTAAAAAAAAAACTAAATCCAGGACGAGTCGGGCTCGGGTCTGCAACCGGCAATAGCGGCATTTTTACTTTTGGGTTCGGGTCGGGTGCGGGTAGCTGTAACAAATAATTTTTCGGGCTCGGGTATTTAGAAAAAACAGGCTACGGGTTCGGGTCGGGTACGGGTTTAAAAATTCTCGATGAGTCGGGTACGAGCAACAAATTTCCCATACCTGACCATCTCTAGTAGTTACGTCCACTTTAGAGTAACGACTAACGAGTGATATGTACTATAATAACTACAATAATGAGTGATATTATTATAACATAAAAATGTTTTTAATTTAAAACAAACAGAGCCCTCCTCTAATTTTCTTGAATAAAATCGCAAACAGATTCAAAAATATGTCATCTGTAGAATTTTCTAGTTTTTATAAATGTTACCAATTTAAACAAATGCATTCAGCCAGCCAAATATCTCAAATTATTCGAAACGTGAACAACACATTGATTTATTGGTTAATTTTCTATGACAAACACAGCCAGCATAATGGAAGAGGTCCAATCATTTGCTATTACCATTAACTAGCATGATTTCCCTCCGATGAGCTCTGTGCAATACATTTTCCGCTCTCGAGCATTAAGCGGTAAATACTGTGCGTCCGAGTCGGGTAACATTTTCCCGCTCATTACCCGCTCGACTTCAAGAGGGGGCAGTAGAAGACAGAATACATATCGTATGACTAGCCAGGAAGCAAACCGGAGTCTCATTCAACTTGGCAAAGCAAGCAACCCAAAGCGGTAGGAACAACAAATACTGTTAGAAAGCAACTGGAACCGTAGCTAACCACCCACAAACGAGAAAACTTAGCCGTGTAGCTTCTTGCCCTAGCATCACCGCACACCATTCTCAATACCTAAGCTGAAATATACGTAATACTGAAAAATTCAATTTCACATTCGAGATGATGACTTTTTGCTTTCCCCATTTCTTCGACTGCTGATCTTTGTCTTTGATAGAGTTTTTCTTGCTTAGCTTGTGGTGTATTTCCACTGAAACGTTACTAAGTACGGTTGTTTCGGTATGGAGTCATTTGTCAACAGATGGTGGTGCTCATCCTCATATACTGAATTATATACAATATCAGACATCTTTATAAAAATCAACAGATAAACTGAATAAGCAATGCATAAACATTTTTTTCTTGCTAAAGGATTTCAAAAGTTTACATTTTTACCTACATGATAGGTACAGAATGCTATCAATGTCTCACAATGCTATTAAATTTATACATAGATAGTAGATAAATTAAAATCGAATGGATTGTTACTAGTCGGCCAGACGGGCTTACTATTCTAGACCCCCGGTCCCTGGTCGTTCCTCTGGAGACCGATTGGGGCGGGTACTCATGACCTCTTTTATGCCCGAGCTCAAGCGTGAGGTCCTCTCCCTCAAGGTCGGCTCTAAGTCTAGTCGGTTAATCAGGACGGTGATATGTGTGAACTAGAGAAAAGCTAGTGATTATAATGTCAACGTTTAATAACCTTAAATTTGTACAAGCTGTGTGGGTGTGTATCAGTGTCACTGTATGGCTAATTCTAGTTTACCTTGTGGCGACGGTAAGGGGGGGTTGGTTTCCTGGCTGGTCAGCACAGATGGGACGGGAACGTGGCGGGCTCTTCTTTCTACGTTGGTACCATACAACGCGCGCCGTGGGCGTTAAGATAAGGCTCTCGCGGGTGTGTTGGTAGCAGAAAAGTGGATCACAGCTGGGTCTCTATCTTGATTCCTCTGAAGACTACTCCTACACGTGTACCATACACTATCGGATCTCTTTCGCCGGTCCGGGCACGGCTCGGGAACCCGAAGGTTGGTGAGTTTTCTCCAATCTAAACTCAACAATTCCATCTTGGGGCTCGTTACGGGTCCAATTCGATGGGATATTAATTTTCGGGTCCTAACGAGAAGAAAGCAATACTCAAACTGCTTTCCTCGCTAGAAGGCTCTAATTTCCGCTCTTGCTTCTAGTTTACCAATTTTCCCATTAATTTACCTGATTCGCCTTCTTTTCCAGGTTTAGTTGGAATTTGCACCAAAGAATTTCGATCCGGATGATCGACACTTATCGATTTTTAAAAAGGGTATAACTTGTCACTTGCTCTTCGAATGTGTACAATGGAAATGAGGCCGACTCTCGATACTCAGCTTTCAATAAGCTTTTAGCTTTCGTGTACTCCCATTCATCTCTCTCTCTCTCTCTCTCTCTCTCTCCGCTTGGTTTGCTATCTCTGCTTCCTGGCTCAATCCGTCCCCTGAACTGAAGTCGTCCCGTCTATTTTCTAGCAGTTTTTCGTGTATAGTGTACTGTGAACTTAATATTAACCCTTTGTGTGCTTAGTGTATTTATTTTGGCCAATATTCTTTTTAACCCATGGGAATTTTAATATTACGGAGGTTTCTTATTTTATATATTTATAACTATCACACCAGGTAAATGTTACGAACGGTAACAGGATCGTGGTGCAAAAGTATTGGTTGCTGTGACAATTGAATTAATGTCTCGATTGGCTAGAATCCAAAGAAATTAAAGTTTCATTGATCTGAAGAATTCAATGGAGCAATTCATTTTTATTTAGGCTGCTAAAAAATTTATTTTCCTTCTGTTGGAGGGTAGTACTAAAAATATTAAAGAAAACAGAAAACCATCCAATTTTGCTCGATATCGAAGCCTTTCTAACAATAACACCCGAATTGCTTAAAAAACGCTAATTTTCCAAACAAAATCAAATTGCAAAGTTTTCGAATAGAAATTCTACGTATTTTCAAACAAAACAGCATACACATGTTTTTCTGATGGCGTTATCCAGTGGTAGTAAGTAGTAAAACTGTAAACAAAATAAAGAGTTGAAAACAGTAATGATTGAATTTCTCAAAGTCGTGGAATGTGCTGTTTTCAAATGAATAAACTTTTTAGGGTCAGATTTCGAACGAAAATATCTTGATCGATAGTTGCAATGTTCCTCAAACTTTGATATTATGATAAGTATATTTGAACTAGTGGAATCTGATTGAGCAAAATTCGTTCAAGTTGAGCGTAATTGGATCAATCACGAGTTTGCTTTTTAATGGCAGAAACAGAGCGAGATCATTTCAATTTTTATATTTAAGTTGCACATAAATGGTGGTTTCACTACATAATGACCATTTTGCTTTTCTCCTAGAAAGGTATAGCAATCATTGAAAAACCGAAGGTATAAAAGTGCTCCAAAGGGTCGAATCTCGTAGATCAATCGACTTAGTTCGACGAGCTGAGCATTTTCTGTATGTGTGTGTGTGTGTGTGTGTGAGTGTGTGTGTGTGTGTGTGTGTGTTTGTGTATGTATGTAACGCTCTTCTAATGTCACTCTTTTTTCTCAGCCCAATTTCCATGAAATTAATTGCAAATGGAAGATCTAGTTGTTCCATGAAACCCTATTGAATTTTATTGTAATCGGATTTTTAGTTTCGAGGTTATGTATCAAAATGTGAAAATCACAAAACTTCATTATCTCAGAAACCATTTTTAAAATAATTTTATAATGATTGGAAATGTGGTTCAAAAGTTATGCAAAGAAACGTGTTTGAAAATCTATTTAAACTCACTCACTTTTCTCAGAGATGGCTGGAACGATTTTCACAAAATTAGTGTCATATGGATGGTCTTGTTGCCCCATAAGACCCTATTGAATTTTATTGTTATTGGACTTTAACTTTGTCCGTTATGTATAATAATGGGAAATCAGGCTATAACAAGAAACATGTTTCTAAGACTGCTTGAACTCACCCACTTTTCTCAGAGATGGATGTATCGATTTTCTCAAAACAAGTTGCAATAGAAAGGACTAGTTGCCTGATAACACCCATTTGAATTTTATTATAATCGAACTGTAAATTTGTCTTTTATGTATCAAAAAGTAAAAGTTATGAAACTCCATTATCTCAGAAACTATACAACCGATTTGAATAAAATAGGTATCAAATGAACGGACTGTCTTTAAAACCCCTAAATAACGAATTTTATGATGATTGAACATGTAGTTCGAAGGTTATGAAAAGAAACGTGTTCAGAAAACTTTTTTAAAATCACTCGTTTTGCCAAAGATGGCGTGACTGATTTCAACAATCTTAGTTTTAAATTGAAGGTATAGCTGCTTTATTGGTACCCATTTCATTTGATTATAACACTGGTTGACAAAATCGAAAAAAATGCTGCTCTGAAACTAACAATAGTTGCCCTAGAAAGAAAAAAAATCACTGGAAAAGCTTAATTTTTTCATTTTTTCTCAGTTTGACCTTCGAGGCCACACTTGTGTTGACCAGTGTAATCGGACTTTTATTTTAACCATTATGTGTTAAATTGTAAAAATATTAAAAGTCTATTCTCTCAAAGATTATCCTCAAACTTACCCAAAGGCTGTTTAAAACTGGCTGCTTTGATCAAAGTTCGAAATTAGGAGTCATTATGATAGAGAAACTATTTATTTAGTACAAATATTACGTAAAATTTTAAATACTATGCTCCAATTATTCCTTCAAATACAACATCAATATTCTAAAATCCAAAGAGTGGATATACCTTTATTGGATTATATTTGGCAATTGAAGGATGTTTTCCAGAAACCGATAGTCGAAAATTCGGATTTCAAAATGAAGTATGGAGTTGATTCCTGGCCTCTGAGCATCATCCCGGGTACTGAAAAACTCACATTGCGTAATGTTTGTCCCTTTTAGACTGGTTTCCAGGAACCGGAAGCTACTGTCTAGTAATTTAAAATGGCGTCTGAAGATGATTTCTGGCCTCTGGGTATCATACCGCTACCCCGAATCGTATGGATAATATTTGTCACTTTTGGCTGTTGATCGGAAACAGTCGCCATCTTTGCCATCGAAATATACAGATTAGGCAGTTCGGCAAGTTAATGATGGATTTTATGATTATCAGGCAACCAAAAGTGGTCATCTGGATTAAAAATGGGGTTTGAGGTCGGTGCTGGCTACTAGGTATAATCCAGGTTTCAAGAATTCATATTGATTGGTATTTGTCCATTCATTGGATGCCCCTCAGAAACGATCAGTAATGTCAACTGCGTTAAAGAATTTTATTTTCACTGATAAGATCATTCAAATTAATTTATAAGGAACAACATTTAATTATAAATTATTTGAAATCTGCTGACTAAAGTTGACATAAACAATCTTAATATTTATTCGCAGTATATGAGTACAAATCGATTATACCACGATCAAAAACTGAATGGCATCAGATATTTGAAAGAATTTTATGTTATTTGCATGTATATGTGTTAATATATGTTCATATGTGTGTGAATGTTATATTTTAAATGTTCGGTATAGTTGTGCTGTTGGCTACCAACAATTTGTTGTTCAGAATGAATAACAAATCCAGCAGAAATGATCAAGGTGTATTTTTTAAGTGTTGGTGTAAATCTATTTTAACAAATAATAAGTACGAATGAGAAAGGCTGGGTCTCACCGCTAGGTGGATTAATTTAGGTTTTAAGGAAATTTTCGCTGGTACAAAATTCAGAACCTAATAAACCAGCTTTGAATTTATTGCATAAACAAACGTAATGTTTATTGATTGTTAGATAATCACAAAAAATACTGGCCAACACTTTATCGGCTGAATGTTGCACTGATGGGCGCTTCGGACAAGCCTAATCATGTAAAAACTATTCTGCCGACTGCCAATTGTACTCAGTGGTGTAGTGGTGGATCCATTTACTATTGCGCGTAATCAATACCAGATTCGCTGTCGAATGTTTGACACCTTGGTCTCTTTGATCAGTTGTTAAGAAACGCGGCACCCATCGCGCACACAGCTTCTTCCTGCGTAGTTCCCAAGATTTTTCATGTTTTTTCTCAATTTTGAATTATTACAAATTAATAAAGAACGCCAAATTACTAAATGTTTGAAAAATATACCAGCACTTGATTCCGGGATTTTTTTCCAGTTCATATGAACATTTTACCTATTCCTGCACATTTTTAAGCTATTGCAAATATTGAATGATGTTTAAGCGAAGTTACAGTACCCTTATGTCTAGTTTTACGCGGCGGATACGTAGCGCGTAAAAAACAGGATACGTAGCGCTTAAAAAACAGCGTAAATTCCAGAATCCGCATAAAAAACGTTTTTTTGACACGGCATTATACATATAATGTTCAACGAAACCAACTGGAGTCATCATATCTGTTAAATACTTTCGAAAAAGAATTAATAGTAGTGTTTCTCCCACCTGCGAATCGAGGTGACTATTGAAGAAAAATATACGAAGGTTAGGTCAAATCCGTGAATATTCAGTGATTGGATTATGTAAATTTATCGAACACGAGCGATTTGTAAATGTAAATGCAAAGGCTGAGTTATGAAGTTTTTATATGCAATATGACTAGAACAACAGACTAACAGACATAACACGTCGAACAAATTATAACAGGTGAAAATGCCGATAAGCCATGAGTGCCGCGATTTACGCGAATAAATATTAAAATTTTGAGAGAGAAGCAAGGAAACCTTGAACTAGTTAAAAGCGGTACTCTCGGAAATCAGACGTCGACGAGATGCACCTAGTCGCCACCAGGAGACACACTCTGTAAAACGACCACGGGGGCGGAGGCAAAAAAACCTCTGGAAATGGGGGCGGAATTAATGGGTGAACCGGTGGAGAGCGCCAAAAAATCAACCGCCAACCATCATTTGACTATTAGACAAAAACTCGAGGTGAAAGGTTGTAATAACGTAAACGAATTCGAATTAAAACTATAGCGACAGTGCGACTATTGTTTGCTGAAAGAAAAAGTATAGTGAAAAATAAAATAGAAAAAGAGAAGTTGAGAAGTGAAGTGAAGGCATCGTCAAACAAAAAACTGGTCAATCAGGACCTCATGTTCCTGCCTAAAGCTGTTGGAACCCAGCTTTTTAACCAGCATAGCTATCCCTACTGGAGTTAGCCAGTTCCTCGGAGCACCGCGACAACTGGGACATCGGGAAGGCGAGAGGCAACGGACTTCAGGCAGTGGCAAAGCTTGGAAGTAGAACGAAAGCAGACGTCGAAGAAGGGGCCCCGAATGCTTAGAAAGTAAAGAGACGAGGTAGGAGATAGAGACTAAGGAAGTGGGAGTGACAGGCGAAATAAAAGAGTGGTTTGAGACAAAGTTCAAGTGTTTAATTTGACCAACACACGATAGCCGACCCTGAGGCGGTGTAGAAGGGAGTCTCAGCATTGCTGGCTCTACCGGCCCGCTAGTTACAAAATTTTCAATAAAATCATCGTTTAGATGATTTCAGTGCTTTACGTTAGTAACACTAGCACCATCTGCTGTCGTGTTCGCGCTGCGTAATGTATTTCGACATCAGCCCCAGCGTTACCGCATATGTCAAATGGGAAAATACAAAATATGTGTGAGATTGCATGACAGCGTCCCAGGCGACGTTTTCGCGCGACGACCGTTATTCGATTGAAAATTTGAAATGAACGTTTTTTTTGTGGCGATGGAGCTAGGTTCCAGTGTTACATCTGTTAGTCTGTGCTAGAACATTGGCTAAAATAACCTGTTTTTGACATAATTTTGCATACACGTGTTTGGATCAAAGACTCGAGTTAGCCATTCTACTGTTTGATGGTGAAAGGTTCAAAATGGCAAATTATGAATTAAACATAAAAGAAACCAATGCCTCTACGCTAAGGCGCACGATGGCAAAGCAATGCATGAAATGCTCAGCAGCTATAACTGGCATCGATATTGTTATCTGCCGCGGCTATTGTGGAGGCTTTTTCCACTTGAATGAATGCTCTGGAGTAACACGCGCGATGCAATCATATCTCATATCAAGCAAGAAAAATCTTTTTTGGATGTGCGATGGTTGTGCTGAACTGTTCGCGAATTCGCATTTTCGTGCTATTTCGTGTCAAGCCGATGAAAAATCACCACTTAATTCGCTGGCATCTGCAATTACTGAACTACGCTCGGAAATCAATCAACTGCATTCTAAACCAACAACTCACGCCTCGCCAGCAGCTAGTCCTCGTTGGCCCACGATCGACCACCGTAGAGGTGTAAAGCGTCCTCGTGTATTGGAATCAAATGTGCGCGCATTGGAAGTCTGTCGCGTGGGTAGCAAAAAGCCGCTTGACAACGTTATGTCAGAACCTGTTTGCAAAAATGAAGCAGACCAAAGATTCTGGCTTTATCTGTCACGGATTCGCCCGGATGTTACTGTGGATGCTGTTTGTGAGATGTCGAAAGCCTACCTCAATATAGAAAATAATCCAGTAGTGGTTAAGCTTGTACCAAAAGGCAAAGCCATTGAATCACTTTCCTTCGTGTCGTTCAAAATTGGACTGGACAAATCGCTCAAGCAGAAAGCTCTGGACCCTGAAACATGGCCTGAAGGACTTCTATTTCGGGAATTCGAAGACTATGGAACCATAAAATTTCACCTCCCAACGCCGGCAAACGTGCTTGCGGCCCCTTTATTACTCCACCAGGCGGCATCATCACCAATCACTCCCATCATGGACTGCTGAATGCAACCACCAGCTTCAGACAGCATACATGCTACACCTCTCAATTAATCGTGGGATCACCGATGGATGTTTGTGTCCAGACAACGCTTATTCTAGCCGAATCATCGCATGAAGACTTACCCACAATCAACTTGACGAATTCCATCGACGACCAATCTGTTTTATTTGGATCCTGCCCGGGGCGCGCCGAATTATGCAAATTGGAAGCCCCCCATCCGCTCATCACAGTCGCGCCACTGCAGCCAGCGCTCATCAGTCGTCCCGGTCCTGTGTTTGAGTATGGAGAAGGGGTCTTCCAGCTTGCTAGCACTGGCAAGTATTCTACTGAAGTTAATAATTCAACACCTGATATTTCCGCACCTTCCAGTCATCCACCGATAAATAAACCGGCACCAAAAACAGGCTCGATTTTCATTGAAGCCCCACCAAGACGCACGTTATACAGCAATCAGGAAGCTTCCAACTCTTCCGACTCAGTCGTGTTGCCACCAGCACCACCGCCGTTTTCAACCATCAATTGTTCCAGCCATGAAAGACGTCTTGGTCCTGATGTCGTGGTAGAGGAGGAGATCTTCCGAAATCCCCCAACAGGCGAGTATTCAGTGGCTGAAACGCATACTCTGCCTAATCAATCTTCCGGTTTCAGCCGTAATGACGATCGTCAGAGCTATAACCGATTTGCTGCCACCACCCGTGCTGCCGCTGTGAGCAAACATCTTCTGACAGTTTACTACCAGAATGTGAGAGGCCTACGAACCAAGACGAAAGATTTGAAGCTGATGCTCTCTAGTTGTGACTACGATATTTTGGTGTTCACTGAAACCTGGCCCCGACCCGACATACTCGATTCAGAGCTGTCGACTGAATACTGTCTGTTTCGATGTGATCGCAGTGAGTTAACCAGCGATTTTTCAAGGGGCGGTGGAACACTTGTTGCAGTAAAATCCAATCTCAAATGTGTTTCAATCTCAATACCAGATTGTGATCATCTTGAGCAAATGGTTGTTCGGATCGATTTTCGTACTCGCTCACTTTATAAGTGCTCCGTTTATTTGGCTCCAAACTCTGCCGTTGATTTATACAAGGCTCACTGTGCGGCAATTCTTGACGTCTCTGATCGTTTAAAAGACGCTGATATTCTGATGGTTTTGGGAGACTATAACTTACCGAACCTCGTGTGGCAACTTGATGAAGATCTTCATGGTTATTTACCCATTAATGCATCTTCCGAACATGAATTAGAACTCACTGAATCACTGCTTTCTTACGGACTTCTACAAGTTAACCAGTTTACAAATTCAATGGGACGGTTGCTTGATTTAGCTTTTGTTAACGTACCTGATGAGGTGGACGTGTTGAACCTGCTGAGCCACTCCTACGAGTTGATCCTTTTCACAAGCCGTTAGTCGTTTTGCTTGATGTTGACAATGATGTTTTCGAGGAAAGTGAGCAAGGAACTGGTATTATGGCGTTAAACTTTAAAAACTGTGACTTCGATGCTTTAAATAACGTCATTATGTCTATCGACTGGCGCCACTATCTAACAGGTGATTCAATTGATGTGGATGTGTCTATCTTCTATGAAAAACGGTTGGAAGTTCTGACTGAAAATGTCCCGCGTAAACGAAGACGTCTTTCCAGCGTTCCAATGCGTAAGCCTTGGTGGACAGCTGAGCTTCGCCAAATGAGGAACATGCTTCGTAAAAAGCGAAACCATTATTTAAAATCAAGAACCACAGAAAATTGCAACTCTCTTCGTGACATGGAAGCTGTATATAAAGAACACCTTGCTGAAACGTATAGAATGTATATACAGAATGTAGAGCAGAACTTGAGGCAGAATCCTCAAGTCTTTTTGAAACATATCAAGTCTTTGAAGGCGAGCCCCAGGATACCATCCAATGTTGAACATAACGGGACAAGTTCTAACTCCAATTACGAAGCGGCCAACCTATTTGCCAATTTCTTTGTAAGTGTTTATAGCACAGTGACACCCGCTTTGCATCCAGACTCCTTTCAGCGAGTACCAACGTATGACATCGATTTCCCAGTATTTACTCTTTCAACCAGCGAAGTTCAAACAGAACTCGAACACATTGACCCGACTAAAGGAGCCGGGGTCGATGGATTACCGCCTCTGTTCCTGAAAAATTGTGCATCTTCATTGGCTTTTCCTGTTGCTTGTCTGTTCAATCTATCGCTTTTAAATAAGACTTTTCCAGATATCTGGAAATTCTCCAGAATTGTGCCTATTCATAAGTCAGGCGTCATGTAGAAAATTATCGTAGAGTATCAATCTTGTGTTCACTTGCAAAGGTATTCGAAACAATGATTCAAACTGTACTCTACAGAGCTGTAAAATCTGTGATATCAGAGCACCAACATGGGTTTATGCAGCACAGGTCAACAACGTCTAACCTAATGTGTTACATGAACTACTTATTTAAAGAAGTCGAAAACAGAAAGCAAGTTGATTCGGTCTATTTCGACTTTTCTAAAGCGTTCGATGTTGTTCCACACAATTACGCCATTGAAAAGTTCAAGCATATGGGATTACACACTTAAAACTGGATCTCGAGCTCGGCAAAAAAACATCCGAGTTCACTCGGCAACTTTGGATTCAACCGGTATTTCAGCAAAAAAAATGCCGGTTGCCGACAGTTGTCGGATCATTTTGCCGAGACTTCGTCCAAAAAACTAAGCTTGACGAATCTCGTCTCTATTTTTTGCCGAATTTATCGTTAAACACTGTTGATGCCGAGGTCAGCAAAAACATTACAGGTATCTCGGCACAAATTTTACTCGTTGCCGTGTTTCGGCAATACAGCTGTCATTCTCATGAACGAGTTGCCGCCATTTTTCTTAGTGCAAATTTATGCGTGTTACGGGTGAGCAAACAGGAATCGGATACAAGTTTGGCTGAAATTTGTGCAAATTACAAGTGTTTACAATCCGGTAGCAGAAAAAAATGTAGTACAGTTTGGGGGGAAGTGGCTGGAACTTAAAAAGAGTAGTTTCAAATCGTGTGAATACAATATTTTATTTGTTTTAGGGATAGGCATTAGACGTAATTTTAGATTAGATGTTTAGCTCAATGCCCTACTGGCGAGCAAGATAAAGATAAGTATTCAAGATTTAGTATGAATAAATTTCTTTACTTACTAAAACTCATCGAGCTTATAATTTATCTTTTGAAAGAAAACTACCTGATTCACAGCAACACTATTTTCTGCGATTGGATTCCACTGAAAAAACGGCTCTTTACTGTGCCGAACATTCAGCTTATATAACCGAAAGGTCGTTAGACTGGTTTGCCGCTTCTCGGCTGGATTTGCCGAGAGCACAGTCAACTGTGTACCGCGATTCTCGGCATAAAATGACATCTGTCAAATATTGGTTTTCCGAGATTCTCGGCAAAAGAGATTCAGACGAGATGGTTGCCGAGCACTCGGCTGTCCAAATCTCGGCATAAACAATGCCGAGATTCGGCGAAATTTTTTAAGTGTGCAGAACATATCACCGAATGGCTACACTCCTACCTCTTAAATCGAAAAGCATCAGTCTGTGTTAAATCAGCGTACTCCAGAGAATTCGTCATCACTTCAGGTGTGCCACAAGGGAGCGTGCTTGGTCCACTTATCTTCAACCTGTTCGTAAATGATGTTTGTTCCCGACTGAGGTCTCCGAAACAAATTTTTGCTGACGATCTAAAACTATATCGAGTAGTTTCATCCGAGCTGGACTGTTTAGCCTTGCAAAGCGATATAGACGAGCTCTTATTGTGGTGTCGTGAAAATGGACTGAACTTGAATGTTACTAAACGCAAATTGATCACATTTACTCGTCGCCTAGATGCAATCAATTATCCATACCGCATCAATAGCATTACGCTGGAACGGGTCCAGTCCATTCGCGATCTAGGTGTCACAATTGATTCTGAGTTGCAGTTCCACGATCACATTTCAATCGTTACAGCCAAAGCATTTGCAATGCTGGGGTTGTTACGAAGGCAAACATCCGACTTCACCGATGTCTATACCCTAAAAACGCTTTTCTGTACCTTGGTTCGCAGCATCCTAGAGTATGCGGTTGCAATCTGGGCACCGTATCAGGTGACTCTTACTGCTAAAATTGAACGAATACAAAAGAAATTTGTGGATTATGCATTACGCAGACTTTCATGGAGGGATCCTATGGCTCTACCTGATTACTCAGCACGCTGTATGCTTATCAGCTTAGACACTTTATCAACTCTTCGGATCAAGCTTCGACATCATCGAAGGGAACATCGACTGTCCGGAACTGTTGCAGCAAATCAACTTTAACATCCCTCGTCGTTATCTTCGAATCTTCTCAGCCATCAATCTTCGCGTACATAGAACTAATTACGGCCATTTCAGTCCATTTAGCTCCAGTTTAAGAGCATACAATGATGTAAGCAGTTTCCACAAGTATGGTATGTCGAAAACGTCTTTTAAAACTAGGATTAGACACATAGTTTAAGATTTAGTCTGTACGATTTTACATCGAAGACGAAGAAACAATAAACAATAAACTTACAATAAACATACTGATTATAGAAGAAAACGCTTCCAGTGGTTCACAGTTTGAAATCTTATAAAGAAAAATAAATTTCAACAACTTTTGCAAATGCGAAGTTTTCACTCTGCGAATGCAACAACGAATATCTACGCTACTGCTGTTTGCACCCGCGTAAGTTCAATTTGTGGCGAAAATGTTTTCTGGGAGCGGTATTTACTGCTGTTTTGACGAATAAGACAAAAGAATCAAGGGCTTAGAGTATAATGGATTATTTTTTGTAAAGATAGTAAGTTAATACGGTTAAAAGCTTTGGCATAGACAGCTTTTATGTCGATTCTCTTGTTTGTTATTACAAAAGTGGATGCTACAAGTTCCTGGAAACTCGAAGTAATGCTTCGTCTGGTTAGAATCGGTAGCATGGTAATACGAAATAGGCACTTTCTTTGTGTTGTATTAATGGAGGAATTAACATGTTAGGAATAACAAAGTAAGCTTTGAGAAAGGTAATTGTATTATAGCAAGAGAAACAGAGCATCAACATTTTGTTTTTCTATAGGTTTGACGTGACATCACATTATGTTTCATTTGTTTTATAATAACAACAGACACTAGACTTCATTTAAAGTCAGTTCGAAATAAACTGGTCTGTCTCCCAGCTGGTCTCGAGATACGATGCTGACTTCACAAGCCAGTTGTCGTAGGTTCAAGTCTTGGCTCGGGAGAGACTGTTAGTGTCAGTAGGATCGTAGCCCCGCGATCATCCTGTACACTTAACAGTTAACGGCAAAGTCTGTGTACAATAAACAAAAGTCGAGTACCGTATCGGCTTTGCTTTTTTATAGCATTCTATGAATTTAGTTTTAGATTCCAGACGACTCTGTTAGTGTTTGAATTCGGACGATTCTAGTGGATTCCTAATGGTACAAATATAATCCGGTAATATACAATAGCGTGCCAATCACTGTATGGGGAAAAATGACCAGAAAATTTTAAAAACATAAAAAATGTTCAGCTGCCCGAGAAAACACCCTGTGCCAGTTCAACTCATTCGTATTCAAATTCGTATTCAATTCAAAATAACGCGGCATAAGCGATTGAAGTTTGGCTGTTTTGAAATCCGAAAAATCAAATTTCGGTTAGCGATTTTTTTATGCCTTAAAGGCCATAAAATGCATGAAACATCGAAATCTGGCGTCATCTGAAACATTTTTTTTTTATCGACTCGGGGGTTCGTTCCTTCAACTGCGGGAGGCGGAATTCGGAATATTTAGAAATTGTCTTCTGTAATTGATCGCTAGTGTCTCCAAATAACATGTACGATAATATACACCATAAATAGCACCAAAGACATTTTACTTCATCAGGGTGGTTCATTCATTGGACATAGGATGGCGCATACATTGGAGGAAAAAATACAATGAAATAATTAGATCACTTTTTAACTGAATATCACTAGAAAAGTTCCTGGTGTTTTCAGGGCAGGTGGATATTTTGTATGGGGTTTTTTCCTGATATTTGAGATGATGATTTTGGCTGGCAGCCTAGTGTACAAGTAGGACATTTTGCTCGCAGAGAAAACTTATTAGGCAATAAAGTTTGCCTGAAGTCAAATAAATGTTAAAATTATGTATGTTTACTTATGCAATTCGCAACTTAGATTAACTAAGGTTTTATACAAAATTTACGCGTTAGTATTTTGTGTTCAATAAATTATGAAAAAGTGGGAAATAGTTTTTCTGTTACAATTGTTCAACTATCCAAACTTTCTCATCTTCGAATTATGTAATATGATTATTTATGCAGGAAGCATATGCTATTCTGTTTGATAGACCCTGTCCCACATGAATAGCCTTTGCAAAATTCTACTCAAAGCGGTGCACAGTGTAACGTTCCATAGACAAAAATAAAAAAAGTTGATTTCTTATTGAACCAATTCTATATGCTCTTATGTTTTATGCATG
Source organism: Wyeomyia smithii (assembly GCF_029784165.1). NCBI lineage: Eukaryota > Metazoa > Arthropoda > Insecta > Diptera > Culicidae > Wyeomyia > Wyeomyia smithii. The sequence continues at coordinate 77,974,151 of NC_073694.1, forward strand.
CTTGAGACATACTGTAATGATAATATTAACCTCGTAAGTTCACCCATACGATTGTGAAACGCATCTACTGTTAAGTGGTTTCAACTATTCAAGTGACACGTTATTTAAAAAAAAAGTTTTCAAATCAATTTTTCAATATACTCATATCTTTCCAAGTGAAAGCCAAAATGGCAACGGTAGAGGTATGTAACTGCCACATTTCAAATCTTACTATTGAGACATAACGTAGCGCATGTGGAAGTTAAAGGCTTCTCTGTCATGCTTTTTTATGCTTAGAAAAAAAGATACTTTCGATTTAAATCGATCGTCAAAAAAAGTACCCAAAAGTACCTCTCTGAATTTCGCTTCTTCCCCTTATTTGGAATATCCTTCAAACTTTGGAAGCGATTGCCATTGCTCAAGTTTGCTCTTTCAATCGGAATTCGCGTTTTCGAATGATACCTCTAGAACCCAGAGTGAGCTAAAAACATAAAAAATGTCTGGATTTATTATGTCTAAATGTTTCGCAACAGTAAACCGTATATAAACATAATTAAAAGGGGATTTAATTGAAAATAGTGTTAGAAACTAATTGTTATGGCGTTTAGGTCACTTTTTCATTATCACTGAAAGAATAATATTCTTGAAATGATTTCATTTTATGCTTCTGTACAAAAAAAAATGGCGTTTGAGACTTATTTGCGATTACGTATTTGACATTCGTCAATTATGCAAATAGTAGCTCTCATCGGTACTTAACATTTTTCGTGTCACACCAATTGAAAAATAATACTAGAATGGCAGTTTTGATTTTTGTCTCGCGTTTCCATACATTCAACGCACTGTGCGGTGCACTAGCACCTTTGAGAGATTTCACTTATATTGTTATTACTCTATCCGTTGATTTATCAATAATTTAAGGTCCAAAACATGTGTGATGACATAGTCTATTGCCTTTCTGTGGCTTCGAAGTAATTTGCTGGTCTGACGACAGGAATAAATTTAATGTCAGCTGGTATAGTTAAGATATGAACAACACTATCAACCGAAGATTGAGAATAATTATCTAAAAGGGCTAAATTTGAGAGACATTGAAAGCTTCAAGGCTTTTCTTTGTCGGTTTAATGCTTGAACTAGTACGTATTTTATCAAACCAATTAGTTTCGTAAAGTTTCCTATTCTGGTTATCCCCACTTATACTGAAGCACTGTAGTCTGGATGCATTATAACAGAGTCTGGTGATTTCTATGACCATCATCGCTTGGTTTGCTCCTTTGGTTTTTGAAAGGTACTCTTCCTCCCGCACGACTTCCTCGGTATCTTCTAATGGACTCCTTACCACTACACTACAAGAAGGTAAAAGTTTCGAAGAAAATGCCGATTTAGTTCTCTATTCCATGTTATAACGCTTATTGGAGCGGGCGGATGGTTGAATATTTTACCTCACTTATAGAGAAGGCTTGAGTTCAACTTTAAACCCTTAAATAATTTCACAGAAGCTAAAAAAGTGTCACGTGTACCACTCGAAAGATCAAATCGTCAGTTGAATTCAATACTGACACAACTCAAAATTCATAGTTTCGAGAAAAACGCGTTTGAAAATTTGCGTCAAAAATTTCTTTTTTCATTTTCGTGAATAATTCCAATTTTATGACTTCCCATTTTTATTGAACTTGTTTGGGTCTATCATGTGCATGTAATAAGCATGTTATAAGTATTCTAACCTCATTTGAACTGCTTTTTAGGGATATTTTAGATTTGGGCAATAAAGGCACATTTACTTATTTTTCTGGAAATATTGTGAATTTTGAAACGGGTCTTTGTGAGATGAAACTTTATAGTATTTGGCATCGTTTGCCATCAATAACTCAAAACTGCAAAATTTTGAGTTGTGCCAGTATCAAATTCAACTGACGAAATATTCAAACAACTGTGTGTGAGAGAAAGAGTGTGTGTGTGTTTTCGCGTACTATTCCTGGCTGCAGTATACATAGGGGTAAACAGGGTAAGACCGCCCTGCGGGGTAAGACCGCCCACCGTAGTTTTACTACCAAGTTATAAAATAATTGAAAAATTTCTTTAACGTGTCTATTACAGTATAATTACATAACATTTTGCACGTTTTTCTGTTTTGATAGTGCACGAACGGTCGCAGAAATAATCAAAAACAACCTTTCAGCTGGCAACCAGTCAATGCGCTATTGTTTTGCGGCAACGGGACTTAAGGTTTTTCAGTCTAAAAATCTATTGTATTGTTCGTGAATATACGTTTAATCGCTTGCCTGAATCTATCTTCTTTCGGAAATATCGGAGGCCGTGAGTAATCTTGTAATTTTGACTACTTTTTCGGTCAAATATGAAAATGTTCCACTGGAGGTAAAGTCGCCCACAATACAAGGGGTAAAACCGTCACGAATCCAACTGCTTGTTGTTTTACTTCAAGACCCAAATGTCTCGACACTACAAAGGGAATATTTACAGGATCAGTAAAGCAACTTCAAGCCACATAAGACATCGATGTTAATCGACCATTTTCGATTTGGTTTAAGCTTTTCTAGTAATATATTTTAACAAGACTTATTTTTGAAAAAAGTAAACCTGTGTGAAAATGGTGTTAATGAACTAAAATAATTTCAAAGCCAGGACGGTGTGTTTGATAGGTATGACGTCTCCGGCAGAATTGAAAATAGTAGTTTTGTACTTTCGAAAAAAATTTAAAGAAAAAATATAGAAATAGAATTAAAAATATATTTTTTTTCAATTTTTTTTTTGAAAAAAACATGTTTTTGCCTGTAAAATCTACAAAAGGTAAGCTAAAATTTTATGGTTGTTGGATCATGGAGTAATAGAAATATTAATAGCTCAATTATTGTGAAGAATTTTTTTTTTTTGACGGTTTATTTGGTGTATAGAGTCGTTGGTAATTTTGTTCTTAAAAAAAAAAACATAGAAAATTGAAAATATAAATAAAAGAAATAACAATTATTAGTATTTTTCTATACATAATAAGTCTTAAAAAGAATCATACAGATAGGTTTAATGAGTTTTAATTTTTAGCTTAAAGATAGGTATATTATGAATTCAATATCTTGAAAAACCCCAATTCTGAAAAATCTATTTATTTTGAAAACCAAAAAAGTTACCTAAACATTGATTTGAACTTGAATAATCAGAAAACAAAATAAGTTAAAACTAAGGAAAAATTTTTTTTCAGATTTTCCACAGTGTATATTTTATTTAAAAAGAAAAAAATACCATATACAACTTTGTCAGAGACACTATACCGATAGAATCAACCGTTTCGGCCCTAAAAATATTGTTTATCCTCAAAAAATGGTGGGCGATCTTACCCCGCTGGTGGGCGGGCTTACCCCGTATGAAAAAGATCTGCACATTTTCAATGAAGTTTTAAAATTTAAAAAAAAGCTGGAAAATAAACAAAAATATTTCAGTTCTTATTTTTTAAATGCGGGTGTTGAATAAAAGAACCTCTTAGCGAAGAAAAAATGAAATTGCAGCCGCATTTTTTTTTTCTATAAACAGAATTGCTTAAGGGGGCGGTCTTACCCCGCTTACCCCTAATCAAATCCAAAAAAGTTTTATGGTGATGACTTACATACACTATAAGGTGGATCGGGTTAATGTTTTTTTTATCAAAGTAAGAATGATTTCTGAAATGAATTGAGCTTTGCTGTCCACTCGAGCGGGTGGATTGTTGTTCAAGGATTTGAATTGAAACATAGCACCGAATCTTGAAAACACTTCCCAGAACATATAAAATTGTCAGTCAGGACCGTCCTTTTGGAGCAAATTTTAATGTGTACCCTTTTTTTGTTAAGCTAGTTTAATCAGTAGTGTAAAATAGCTGTAGGCACTGAAGACAAAATTACATTAGACGACAAAGCAGTTCGATTGGAAGCATTTCTAAAATACACCAGCTTGATTATTATTAACATTACCATACGATTTTATTGGCTAAGTGGTTGTATTTTAAACGTACACTAAGTTCGCTTTTTAAGCGGTTTTTTACGCGGGTTTTCTTACGCGGCTTTTTTGACACGGATTCCGGAATTTACGCGTTTTTTTACGCGTATTCCGAAATTTACGCGTTTTTTACGCGGATTTCCGGAATTTACGCAGTTTTTTATGCGGCACGTTTCCTCTGCGTAAAAAGCGAGTTTAGTGTATCTTTTTCAAATAACTGTTTTATGTTTGTAGGAGTCAATTAGGCCGTTACAAATTTTATTTTCATTTTATGTCACCCCCCCCCCCCCCCTTCAATAATCTTGAATTTTGGAAAGGGGAAGAAAAAAAAGCTCAAACCGTTTTGTTCATTTCATTGGTTTTCCGACAACATAAATGCTTAATTTCGTCGTCGAAAAGCAAGCGAAATAAATAATAATAATAATAATAAAGTGTTATTTTGCAACATTTATTTGAGTGCAAGTTACAAACGTCATAACTTGCACACAAACTTTGATCAAAGATATTTCTTTTTTTTTTCGTCTCGGTGTTATTTATTTTTTGCCACCCCCTCTGCTATCTTTGATAACATTGGACATAAAAAGAATTCGAAATTTGTATCAGCCTTACTATAAAATTCCACACGCAAAAGTTGAATGGTGTAAAACTACACCAATAAAATTTGATGCAACTTTTTTTAAGCTCAAAACCTGGGTAACGAATGGTCTTCAACTATGACAAAAGTGACGAGATAGTTAGAGCTCCAACGCGGGATCCCAAATTATTTCTGGAACAAGAGAAGAGGAGAGTAATTTTAAAGGTCGATTTTTTTTTTCAAAACAATGATTTTATGTAGGGTATCGAACGTCTTCGGCGGTAGTTTATTTCGGCAGGATTTCTGCAGCAGGCTTATGCAAAAACCTGCCGAAGACTTTGTTCATTTTCCTGCGGAATGGATTTCTCCCCTACTTACGTTCCTTTATTTTGGCTGTTATAGATGTAAAGAGGCACATTATTGAGAAGAACGATACTTACCAGAGAGGCACGATGTCAAAAGATAAAAAATCAAATACCATCCGTTGGTTCCATTTTGTTGAAATCGCCGGACATTTGAAAGGCGTGCGGAACACTTTTGATGAACGTGAAACGTGTTCCTAAGCGGGACTTTTTGTTGAATCGTGGTACCCCCGTCCCGCGAAAAAATATTCACGCAGTGATAATATCATCTTACGTGTTTGTACATGTAGTGGTGAAAGATTTTGAAAAACTTTGTGCGAAATCAAATCAACAGTTCATGCAAAAATCCATTTACAACGGATTTATTTGCGATTCATCTTTTGAGTAATCAAATCTGTAACGAATAAATTTATGTCCGAAGTCGAAGGTGTTTCAGGGTTCAGGGGAGCGAGTGGAAGTCAACTACAAGTGGCATCTACAGGGTCGCGTGTAAGATACGGCCACTGTGTCACAACACGAAGCTGGATCGTCATTGTTTGTTCTGCGGAGACACTCGATTAATCCAACTATCAGCCGTGAGGTCGTGACTTAGACGTACGGTGAAGTATTACCTTTAGAATTTTTACTATTATTATCAATATTATTACTATGTCATAATATTATTATTAATATTATTATTGATATTATTATTATTGTTATTATTATTATTATTACTACAATTATTATTATTATTACTACAATTATTATTATTATTATTATTACTGTTGTTATTAGTATTAGAATTACTGTCTTTTTTTTATTTGATCCATTGTAGATTGAAAAATTGTATTTAAAATTTAATATCAACTACTTGAACCCCCCCCCCCCATATTCGAATATTGTTTGTGTGCGGTAGAGCGTAACGCTCCCGCAAAATGGACGACATGCAGGTGCAACTTTTCCTGGATGTGGAAACAAACTGGGAAGAAATTGAAATTTCTCCCATCAGCTCACCCCTACCTTCCCCTGTGCCCTCCCCTTTGCCAAGTCCTGTACCAAGAGTACCGGAAGTACGGGTAAAAGCTTACCCAGATGCCGCTGGCGGTCCCTACGTTGTTTTTTTCCGGCCCATAAAGAAGCCATTGAATATTATTCAAATTGGCAAAGACCTGGCAAAACATTTTTCGGCCGTAACCGAGATTACAAAGGTGAGGCCGAACAAACTGCGAGTTGTCGTGAGTAGCTTGAAGCAAGCAAACGAAATTGCTGGCTACGAGCTCTTCACGAGAGAGTATCGCGTGTACATCCCTGCCAAGGATGTAGAAATCGACGGTGTGGTTACCGAGGGGAATCTCACTGTCGATGACATTTTGCGTCATGGAGTTGGCTGTTTTAAAAACCCCTTGATGCAAAGTGTAAAGATACTGGATTGCAAGCAATTGCATTCAGTATCCATCGAAGAAGGGAAGAAGAAATTCTTCCCTTCGGATTCCTTCCGAGTAACATTCGCCGGATCCGCGCTGCCGAACTACGTCCGCTTGGACAGGGTTCGTCTACCTGTACGCCTGTTCGTACCGCGGGTCATGCATTGCCAAAACTGTAAGCAGTTAGGTCACACAGCCACCTACTGCTGCAACAAGGCACGCTGTAGCAAGTGCGGAGGCAATCATGCTGAGAACGCTTGCAGTGGGGATACTGAAAAGTGTCTTTATTGCGAGGGAACTCGGCATGACCTTCCGGCATGTCCCGCGTACAAACAGCGCGAGGAAAAAATTGAGAGTTCCCTTAAGGAACGATCAAAGCACTCTTTTGCAGAAATGCTTAAGAGGGCTGAGCCACCCTCGACAGGAAACATCTTTTCCTTCTTGCCAACTGAAGAGGGTACATCTGACGATCCCGTCGAAGGGTGTTCCTATGCCTTGCCAGAGGGATCTAGGAAGAGGAGAATGCTCAACTCTCCTAATCTTTCTCGCAAAGGTCGTAAGATAACCCCTAGCGGAATGACCAATAAGACAACACAAAAAGGAAGCGGTGAAGAAAAACCGAAGCAAGTACCCCCCGGTTTTAATTTCAAATCAAACCAGGAGTACCCACCGCTTCCTGGGGTACCAAAAACCCCTCGTGCTCCCATTTCTCGATCAGAAGACATAAAAGAAACAGGGTTCATAAAATTCTCTGATATTGTGGACTGGATATTTAAAACATTCAACATACCAGATCCCCTTCAAAACATTCTTCTTGCCCTTCTCCCTACAGTGAAAACCTTTTTGAAGCAACTCACAGCAACTTGGCCCCTCATTTCAGCTATCGTATCTTTCGATGACTAATACGTCGAAAGAGGTTAGGAATTTTGCCACTGTGTTACAGTGGAACTGCAGAAGTATCATCCCCAAATTTGATTTATTTTCACATTTGATAAACACATACAATTGTGATGCGTTCGCGCTCTCTGAAACTTTTCTCAATTCAAATGACCAACTTAATTTCCACGATTTTAACATCATTCGTCGAGATCGAGACTCACACGGTGGAGGGGTACTTTTAGGGATTAAAAAGTGCTATTCTTTTTTCAGAATCGACTTCCCCTCGATTCCGAATATTGAAGTTGTTGCCATTAAAACGAATATGAATGGAAAAGACCTTTGCCTTGTTTCGTTATATATTCCCCCATCCGCGCGGATTGGACAGAAGCAACTCCTTGATATGGCAGAACTGCTTCCCAGACCTTTTTTGATTTTGGGAGATTTTAACTCTCACTGTTCGCTATGGGGGTCGCTGTACGACGACAACCGATCTTCTTCAATTTGTAACTTGATCGACGACTTCAATATGACACTTTTGAATACTGGGGAAGCGACACGTGTACCTAATCCTCCAGCACGTGAAAGCGTGCTTGACCTATCCCTCTGCTCGACATCACTAGCGTTAGATTGCCAGTGGAAAGTAATCAACGATCCCCACGGTAGTGATCATCTTCCAATCGTTATATCAATTGCTAATGGTTCAACTCCCCCGAACCCAATCAATATTTCCTACGACCTTACACGTAATATTGATTGGAAGCGTTATGAGTCTATTATAGCGGAATCTATCGAGACTCACGAGGAACTTCCTCCGGAGGAAGAATACGCGTTCTTGGCTGGCTTGATAATCGACGCCGCGACTCAAGCTCAGACGAAACCGATACCCGGGGTAACGATTAGACAGCGCCCTCCCAACAAATGGTGGGACAAAGAGTGCTCTGAGCTGTACGCGCGTAGGTCCGCGGCGTATAAGGACTACCGGGAGTACGGCACTGTCAACCTACTTCGAAAGTACGAGGCACTGGGCAGGCAGATGAAGAGCTTAGTAAAGGCGAAAAAACGCGGGTACTGGTGGCGGTTCGTAAACGCGTTGTCGAGGGAAACAGCGATGAGCACTCTTTGGGATACCGCCAGGCGCATGCGGAACCGTGACGTTTCGAATGAGAGTGAGGAGTATTCAGATCGCTGGATACTCGATTTTGCCAAAAAGGTCTGTGCGGACTCTGTACCGGAACAGAAAACCTTTCGCGACGCGTTATTAGTAACTACGGAAGAGCCTCCATTTTCGATGTTGGAATTTTCAATGGCTCTCCTGTCGTGCAACAATAAGGCTCCAGGGTTAGATAGAATAAAATTCAACCTGTTGAAGAATCTACCCGACTCTGCAAAAAGACGCTTGTTGAATTTGTTCAACAAGTTTCTTGAGCTAAATATTGTTCCGCATGACTGGAGGGAGGTAAAAGTCATTGCTATTCGGAAACCCGGGAGACCTGCCTCTGATCACAATTCATATAGGCCGATTGCGATGCTCTCTTGCCTCCGGAAATTAATGGAGAAAATGATCCTCTTACGGTTAGACAAATGGGTCGAAACAAACGGTTTACTTTCAGATACTCAATTTGGCTTTCGCCGGGGCAAAGGGACGAACGATTGCCTAGCGTTGCTTTCTACTGAAATTCAACTCGCATTTGCTCGAAAAGAGCAAATGGCTTCTGCGTTCTTGGATATTAAGGGGGCTTTTGACTCTGTCTCTGTAGAAGTTTTAATCTTTTAATCTTTCAGAATCTTACAGTTCTTCAAACTTGGGTTAGGTTTTCAGGATATTGGAACAAGCCTGCATTTTGAACGTTTTCAGTTCTTCGAGGAACATTTTTCTGGCCTCTTGAGATCTCCTCTATTCCCACTACAATTAAGGCGATTAACGAATAGCCAACCACTGTTGCCAACTGTACAGATTTATCTGGGAATGTACAGATTTTCTCGTTTATTTTCGGAACTGATTCTGTAACGTACAGATTACAGATTTCTAGAAAAAGTACAGATAAGTACAGATTTTGTAAATGGTTAGAAAAGATTAGGAAAAACTTTTCGACCGATTCTGCAACGATACAATGAATGCGATTTTGCAATCCACGCACTTCGAATTTACTGACAAATCTTGGTAATTTGCTGCCGAGAATGGCACCACTCGGTTGAAAAACGGTAGCTGATACATTTTTTCGTAAATCTCGATTTAACCAAATTGAAATGTTGACACAAAATATCCGAAATATCGGTAGTGCTGCTGAATTATGGGTTTCGTTGTTTTTTGTCCGAATTTTCAGGAGATTGAACCGCAATGGCTCGGTAATATGCATTACCGAGGCGAGTCCCATTCTTAAGTGCGCAAAAAGTTTATTGACAATCGAGCTAGTAGTTTGGAATTATTATTAACTGAGTCAACGCAGTCACAGTTTTCTGTAAACAATTCGCGTTGAAGCTGTTTTTTTTTTCATGAGCATGAGCATGAGCATGATTGACCGCCCGCGGTTGCTACTTCGTTATTGCCAGATCAGCTGTAATAACACAGAGAACCAGCGGATGATGTTTGGGATTAACATTCATCCTCAATGTGTTAAAACTGGTGACCTTAATCTTTATATTAGGCAATACCAGCGCCGGCCGCATCCGAATGCAGGTCAAAGAAGGAGTATGTATAGGAACATGTTGACATGATACTCGCTTTGTTGGAAGCCGAGAACACCTCTGCACTTCCACGAGAAATCACTGGGATGTTGGAGGTGAGGGAAGGGTTTGCAGCTGGGTTCGTTTTGGTAAACGATGCGCTGATTTCGAGCACCGGGTTCATAACAACTAATATCGCACCTATGAAATAATTATATTCACCGCGAAAATTAAAACGGGTTCCGAACTCATGCTGTTTGATGATGTAACACTGAAAAAACGAAACGCACGCGACCTATAATTGAACGCACACTGGACCTTTAATTGAGTTGATCCCGGACCTTCAATTGAATTGAGACAACTCAAATGTTCGGACATCTCCTTACGAGGTCATAATGTAACTGTAACCGTATGTAACCGTGAAACCGGAACGTATTCATTGATTTATATTAGTCAACTATATAATGTTACTAAAGCTACGAATCCCGAAAGTTATATCCACGTTAATGCCCCTCCACTCCTATGTTGTGTTGAAGTGACCCTTTTGGCTACCAACAACTATTACGCGTTGATGATCAATCTGTAAAAAATACGATCTCATGGATGGTATCGACGCGGAGTATCCAGATATTTGGTATTGAAGCTGTCTTTTTTTTTTTTTTCAATATAGAAAATGAAAACTTTGCGCCAGTGGTACAGATTTTAGTACAGATTTTTCCCGGAAATAGTACAGATGAAAAAGATTTTTGCAGCTCCCAGTACAGATGAAAATGTGGCATCACTGTAGCCAACATATTTGTCATCCTGGTGGCTGATGGTTGCAAACCAAGTAGTTGAACCTACGGTTCTGGTCTTCCATAATTCCCCCTTTTGCTGGTCGAATTCCTTGAAGCCAAAAACGACAAACCTGTTCATTTTCTTCTTCAGAAAAGCCACAAAAACGAATTGTGAATTGTCATGAAAAATCTTTGTTTTGTTTATTCCCCAACACTCGCAAAACGCTTATATGGAAATAGCTAAAAATGAGGTATTCAATTAATATATGACATTTTACCCACCTATTGGTAGCGTACAAAGGGTTTTAGAACGATCTATTTCTTGTTCCAAAAAGTGACAAAAATAGACCAAAACGTATACCGGTTTCAATTTTTTTCAATTTAGATCTGGTATAAAACAAAATTTACACCACCGGTGCATCATTGAATTTGAGTTTGTTCCAAAAAAATAGAACAAAACAACGGACCACCGCTGAAGATGCCCTTAATCTACAGCTCTAGTAAACATTACAGGTGTTTATTGACCCACTCTATATCACTCGATTTTAAGCTAGTCTTCTCCAGCGCGTACACGGTCTACTTCATCGAGACCACGGTCTACGACGGAATTGTCGACCTCTGGCGGGTTCTCTGCTGAATATTATCTCCGCTGGTCGCTTTTTCGACACTCGACCGTATTTTTCCAGCTACACAATGTCCGCATGCTGATATACTTGGTACACCTTGTGATTCAACCACTTGCGTCGTTCTCCCGTTTTCTGTCAAATATTGAACGCAGGATCCTACACTCTAAGACCTCTTTATCGACATTCACTCATGACCACAGAGCACCATCGGAAAAGTCATCTTCATGTAGAGGGCAAATATCGTGCGAACTTGCATACTGCATCTCAGTTGACTACCAAAACCGTGACAGGTCTGATTTGCGGCTGCTATCCGTTTCATCAATTCACGGCTAACATCGTTGTAACACGTTACGAGAGTACTAAAGTACACAATTTCGTTGACGACTTCATAGATACCCCCATCTGTCACAATCTCAGTACCAAGACTCGATTCATTTCCACGCTCTCCTACAGTCACCATGCACTTTGTTTTGGTAGACTTGATGGTAAATCTAATTCTTGCTGCTTCACTCTAAGAAAGCACGAATGCCTCTTCCAACTGATCTGCGGTTAATAAAGATATTAATATCACAGACGAACAGACGTAACACTACCACAAAAAACGATCATTTCAAATTTTTTCTAAGCCTAAAAGTCACACCTTCTATTCCCGTTCATTTTCGCATTCTCGGAAAACTACATACATTGCCCGCTTTACTAAACTTAAAATGTAAGTCATATGACAAAAATGAAATTATTTCGTAAAGTAAATATAGCCCAACGGAGCTCTCCCGTGATACGCATTTGGGGTTTGGCAACCGACTGAAGTGTCTCATCGCTCTGTCGCTGTGGATATAATAAGTCGTTATACACAGTGTGCGTGAAGAGACCACTCTCTCAGTTACAAAAATAAAAATAAACTTCCACAGGGCAGTGTGTGCAGTTCATCGTGGCGTGCTGGGATACGGGAACACAATAGTAGAGGGTAATTCGACTTTGGCTTAGAATGAGTTATACCTTTCCCAGTAGTTTAATTGGCCAAAATACCTTGCCGGAGACAACGGAGATTGCGGGTTCGAGTCCCGTCTGGACGAGGGAAAATTTTTTCTAAGCCTAAAAGTTACACCTTCTATTCCCGTTCATTTTCGCATCCTCGCAAACTGCATACATTGCCCGCTTTACTAAACTTAAAATGTAGTCATATGACAAAAATAAATTAGTTCGTAAAGTAAATTCGCATTCTCGAAAAACGACATACATTACCCGCTTTACTGAACCTAAGCAAATGTCAAACCATATCATCTGACTGTAGCGTGAACACCTGAAGTGATATCCGATATCATCTGGCGATATCAGGTGATATGTGGCATAGTCTGAACAAGGCATTAGAGGCAGTAGGATCGTAGCACTAGCCACACAATTGTCCTGTGCACTTAACAGTTGGCTGCGAAATCTGTGTTTAATAAACAGCAATTAACAGTTAACAGTTTAGAGGAGACAAAAGCAACTTTACACGGCCGTACACGTTTACTAGTCACTTATCTCTATAGCGCGAAATTGAGGAATCGATACTTATGTCAGTATCGTCCATACCTATAGAGATAAGCACATTAGCAAACATATAGTGCCGTGTAAAGTTGCTTTTGTTTACTCTAAACTGTAAATCATCGCATCTCGTTGTTTCGACTTCAACTTTTTGCCATTTTGGTCAATTATGTACTGCTTGAGATAGAAATAGAAATAGCTTGACTTGCATTATAGTCATCAAAAATAAGAAAGATTGGTCAGTTATGTTCAGCAGCTTCGTCCGATTCCTGATCACGAATGAAAAATTTATTTAGAATCAAAATTAAAACATATATCAAGACCTCAACTGAATATTTGTCCAGCTGCTAAAACCATAGCATTGCAAACAAAACAGCGATTTGTTTATGTTTTCTTCAACGGATCGCATTAACACATTCGTACGTAAATAGGTCTATGGTTTGCCCTTCAAAAACACAAAAGTACAAAAAAACTCATTGCATAAAAAAATCTCATTGTTTCCACGAAATCATAACGTAATAATATAATCAGAAACATAAAGATGTGTAGAAAAAACGAATCGATTCTTCCTCGATTTGAATCATTTTTACCTTATTAACTATTTCTTCAAGAGCAATCGACGAGACGCCATCGAAATATGTTGACGTGCTTCTCAATAACTAATGGAAACTACCTATATGAGCAAGAAGTTTAGGCACATCGAGTGACATGATAACGATTTCAGATGATAAGCCCAAAAAGTAAAAACAAATCATGTCAAACCATGTAATGAGCAAAGTTTTTCACAAACTTTCAGGTGTGCGTAAAACAAGAGCAACAAATGAATACAATAGAGTAGATGATTCGCTGTTTGTAATTTTCATCGTGATTGTTTCTAATTTCTTATTTCAAAGAGTCTTTCCGAAGTTCCGGACGTTACCTGGTCCAGAACTGAACACAAACGAAGACATGATGGGAATCCAATGATGCTTCGACGAATTGTTTTGGCTATGAGAGTACTTGTTCATTTATTAGCCATAAACTCGTAATTGCACGTTTTGCAATATCTCTGTTGGTTGTCCCAAAAAAATGCAGCTTTTTAAGGCACCCAACGAATATACAGTTTTACGAGCCGGCGAAGAGTTTGTGCTGCGAAGGAGCTTCAATTTCCTCACCCGTACCCACGTGAATTGTACGGAACGGCGATCATCTTGCAACTGCCAAACATTATACTGAGAAGATGTTTTTATTTGCTTTGTAAAACGTTGACATTGCAAGACTGCCATAACTATATGATGTCTGGTTGGCTACTAAACAGGTACCGTAAACTAAATTAAAATTGAGCCAGAAAGGAGGAATGTATGTTTGTGAAAATACTTAAAATGGAACTCAAATAATATGTAGGGTACTATTTTACTTAAATAATGTTACAAAGTTCATAGTGAAAAATACGCGCAAAAACACCACCAAAAATGTTTCATCCAAACCAAATAAGAAGTTTAAACCTAAGAAACTACATTAAGTATTCATTTATAATGTGTTGAGAAAATCCAAAATATATTATAAATATAAATATTATACTTTCCAAATTATCTGGGAGTGAGGCGGATAAAAGAATTTTATGAAACGTTAAATATAATAAAATGAGCGGGGGCCTAGTGTGGTTGGTAACGTCTCCGCCAACCACGCTCGACGCCTGGGTTCGAATCCCACCGCCGACATAGGTGTCGATGGTTGTGAGGTGGCGTGATCCACTCACAACCAACCCAACTGGGGGGGGGGACACCGGGAGATTTTCTGAGGCGAAAAATCTCTGGGATCACGCCTTCCATCGCATGAGGAAGTAAAAGCCGTTGGCGCCGGTCCGTTAATAAACGGGTCGTGAGTTAGGGTCCTGGGTGTGGATTCGCCTCCCTGGGCGTCGGTGATTGGCCACAACAGTGGCGGAACTAGACCGACGGAAAATAAGTGAGAAACAAAAAATATAATAAAATAACATAAATCGAGGCATGTGGACTTAGTTTTTCCATCTTGAGGAACCTGTAGACGCCACTGTGTGGATAGATGTTGTCCAGAAGTATTTTTGATTATTCCAGACATCTTACCACCCTTCGGATTAATTCGGTCATACATTTTTGTTCATTGTAACTTAACCAATTCTGTTAATTAAAAATTGAAGTATACATTAGCGTACTTCGAATCAAGTTCATCAGTTGAGTGTGTGTATTAAAAGCCAAAGTACAAAAATGCACGCCTTTTTGGCCCACGCTTTAGCTTTGGCTCATGGAATATTAATGTCTGCGTTAGAAAAACAGCCAAACGTAAAAAAACGTATTTATCTGACCTTATAGTTAACTTTTCCTCAATTTTTACCATTTTATACAAAAATATTAAATTACTAAAATATTAAGTCACTGAAGAGGCGAGAAAAATATGGCATTAGGGAATGCGAGTGAAACTTGACTGGTGGCAACTGATACCTACACCAACGAGTCGAGCACTGAGCGGGGGCCTAGTGTGGTTGGTAACGTCTCCGCCAACCACGCTCGACGCCTGGGTTCGAATCCCACCGCCGACATAGGTGTCGATGGTTGTGAGGTGGCGTGATCCACTCACAACCAACCCAACTGGTCTAGATTCAATCCTAGCCGACATCGGGAGATTTTCTGAGGCGAAAAATCTCTGGGATCACGCCTTCCATCGCATGAGGAAGTAAAGCCGTTGGCGCCGGTCCGTTAATAAACGGGTCGTGAGTTAGGGTCCTGGGTGTGGAGTCGCCTCCCTGGGCGTCGGTGATTGGCCACAACAGTGGCGGAACTAGACCGACGGAAAATAAGCGAGAATAAAAAAAAAACGAGTCGAGCAGTTTATTCAGAGGAGTCACTCGTCCAAAATCCAGCCGACTCGCCATCTGTAATGCGAAAATTTTGTACTGAAAGTCCTATTCTGAAATCGGAGCACCTTGACGGTGCTCTGCTTTTGAGGCAATCTTAGTTTCCACGTATTTGTTTCGGTTTTTATGTGTACCTTTTTTTAAACTAATTGCTTCGTGCATTGTGAGAACAAGGTTATTATTGCTAATAATCCAACATAAAGAAGTTCTATTATTCTTAAACAAAACAATGAACTGGAAAGCTCGAATAATCCCTTTTTCTTCAACTTTACAGGTTTCAGGATTTATAAAAAACCATGAGCGTTTCTTGACCGGAAATTGCTTTTTCCCACCATCACCCGACCGACCTAACGCAAATCGGCCCTACTGTGGGAAATATACACGACATTAGAATTGCGGCAAGCTGAAGCTTTCCATACCAATTTCTCTTCCTTTCTCCATCAACAATAGCATCAGCACCGTTATTAAAATTGCTGTTGATCGATTTTGTCGAACGGCGACAAAAAATTTCGTCAAAATTGTCTCCATACGGCATCCCGGCGACGGTGGTGGTGGTGGAGGTGACGCTTGGCGGTGGAGGTGTGCGTCACCACGGACAGAAGCATCACAGCCCAGTGCAACGACAACCGTAGTAGCTGCTGTACGCAGTGGACCCCGTGGTTTCTCGAGGAAAAACAACGCTGGCTGTAACGCAGGGAGATGAGATGAGGCTGCTACACAGCGTTAGTTTCATTATATTCGCTGCCGTTTCAGGTGAGTCGTTTTCCCTTTCAATTATTCATTTTCACCTGATGGAAACTATACTTTTGGGAGCTGTCCATATGTATATTTCATCGGATTTGAGTACGCTGGAAACGTGCCAAACCCCTAGCGGTTTCTTTTGACACATTGCATCAGATTCCACTGATGGCTCACGTTCGTCTGTTTTTGCAGAATTGTTCTATTGATTTAAACTGTTGTCAGGATTTCGGAGTAGGATTGAGAAGTTTAGTTCCAATGCTGAAGGTGCTCATGGCATTCAGGAGTAATATTGTGATCTATTATTGTATTACATTATTTTATATAATAATATTTTATAATTTTATTAATTTTCACAAACACATTGGAAAAAGACTTATGTTACGCCAATCGGATCGAAAGATCTGTGCCAAACTACATTAACACCTCTATTTACATTAAAACTTGACAACTAAACTCCAAGCCAACGGCGTTTTTTGTTTCATTTTCCAAGTCAACGTTGGTCAAATGTTACGTTGCCCGAAAGATGCGTCACGAAAGTAGCATGTTTCGAATTAAAAACAAAACTTGCGCTACGTCTCAAATCAGCAAATAATGACCGATTTCAGTTGTCATTTAAGTGTAATTATTCATGTGCTGAATGACACTCGATTTCCTTTGTTATAAGAGTGTTATTTTTAGTTAAAAATGGTTTATTTGACACGGCACGATACATTTTCTGTTTTACTGAGCCAAGAGTTATAAGAGTGTGTGAAATATCAATTTTTAAACACATCAAAAGCTGTGGACAGAGCACGCTTGTAATTTTTTGCTAGCATTAGCATAGCATTAACAACTGCACAACTTCGTAGGTTGTGTCAGCAACAATATTCTGTTTACGAGAATAAATTACCCTCGTTTGTGAGCAGCAACATGAAATTTGAGATCTAATCAAATGTTGCTGAACAAAGGTCAGATGTCTCCAGAGAATTTTTACCGCCCTGGGCACGTCCTTGCAACTGTTGGGAAACGGAATGTTAGTCCAACATTTACTTAAGAGAAACGCAGAGAACTCCACGTGCCCTCATAAATGTTACGTGAGATGGGAAATTTTAGTAGAAAAGGGAGACCCTGGGATACATCTGTTGGATGTTGCGGGTCGATAATTGATTATATTTTAGGTATGAATTTTTAGAGCTACGAAGAGCTGCAGCTAATGTGATTTACCGACTTTTTAGTTTAAGTTGTATTTTATCAGTTGAATTTATATAGCAATTTTACTGTTTTATGTTTTGTGGTTAGGCGTCGTACACAAATTACGTAACGTTGAAAACCTAGATTTTAGACCCCTCTCTACCTATGTAACGATAAGTAATGTTCGATATGACTCTCCCCCCCCCTAAAATTACGTAACGCTGGACAAACTGCCCCCCCTTCCAAATTAGAAATTTTGAGCAAACATCACAGTTACATAACGATCTCAACTAACCCCCCTCCCCCTATGTGACAATAAGTAACGTGGACTCAACCCCCCTCCCCACCCCTTCATGCGTTACGCAATTTGTGTACGACGCCTTATGAGTGAATGAATACGTAGAGTTTAGACTCCTAATAATTTAGTTACACGCTTATTTTTATCCACCGGTTCGACGCAACTTTCATTAGTAGCAAATCAATCTTTAGTCAGCCAGCCTAAAGGGGCTTCACCTCTTAGTTGAACATTGCCTACGCGAACAAAGTCCAATGTTCTCCGAAACGTAAACACGAAACTCTAAAAGTATGTGCTAAGTGACGCATTCGTATGAACAAGACATCCACTGTTTATTTACAAACATTTTGGTAAATAATTAGTTTATTTTTCCTCTATCCTCAATCAAACATACATACGAAACATATCTGTATGAATCTACCTTTACTCGTCGATGATCAAAGCAAAAAATACAACGCTGCCTATATGTCAAAAAACAATTGCAGTTGAGCATTTAGTATGACAACGCAAACAACTCGAACAGAAAAAATATCTAAATGAATAATATCACTTATCTCGCACGAAATCCTCCTAAGGCATATTACGCATATTACGCATATTACGATAGTTCTGTTACTTAGAACACCAACACTAGTAATTTTGATTGATTTCACCATTTATTATCGCGCAAAACACACTTGTAATGAAGAATTACGTAAGATAAAAACGCGCACAAACAATCGGCTTTGTTGCCAGTTCCTCCCCCGCACGCTTCTAATTTTTTGCTAGTACATTTATTTCTTTAATGACAAACCGAAGAAGTCAATAATGGTTTTGTCTTAAATTAAAGCAATAAGAATTCTGGGTATAAAAAGTCAAAGGGTTTGAAAATCAAATGTTTTCATAAAAACAAAGTGTGTTTTCAATAGAATAGAAGACTAACTTGACAATTTCTGAAAAGAAATTATTGCGAAAATCTATTACAATGCGTATGATCAAGACGATCGATTACTTTAAAAGCAAGCATGTATTTGGATAAAGTTATCTCTATTCTATGTAAGATTTCTATTAGTTGTTTTTTATATACAGCCAGAATTATTTATCAACAAAGCTGTCTATTTCATTAATACATTGCAATATCAATAGTAAAAGCACAGACAAACAGACGTGCCACTCGATGACGATATCATCGACCAGAAAAATAACGATAATTTTGAAATTTTGCTTAGTGGACAATAATGCCGCTGGGGTCGCTATAAGCAAGCGTGCACATTCATTATCAAAGACAAAAACACCAGTAATGCCGCTTGTGTTGATTGCTAGCGTACACACCCATTAGCAAAGACAAAAACCGTTTTACGAAAATAAGTTAGTAGGCAATAAGCTCACATGGTGTCGCATGAGTGTAACGTTTCGAATAAGGACGAAGATTTTTCAAGATTTTTGTTCGAAGAGGCACGTCTGTTTGTCTGTGGTAAAAGTCTATATACGTTAGTAGCCATGTGAGCCTACTTGAACTTGGACTGCTTGATTTTGCAATGCAAGACTTTAAGAAGTAAGAATACGCCAAAAATTATTTCACTAAAAATGGTAACCGTTTCGTCCCAGTTTGTACACTAACTAAATAATTAAATTACAAAACAGCGCGATAGCTACCGAAAAGTTTCAGTTAACAGGTGTGCGGTGAACACAATTGGCTGTAAACTAATTTTAAATCCATTAGGCAGCTGGTTGTGGGAGCAATATTTTTCGCGTCAAATCGCTCATCTGCGGCATGGCAATTACTCAGTTGATATTTCTTATGTCAACATTAAGTGCTGTATGACAGTGTGTAACAGCAGGTAAGTTATTATATTATATTCATACACAAAAAGAAGAATAGATTCGATTCAAGTGACTCTCATATTACATTCCATGGAAAATCACTAGCAAAATCATTTTCAAGCTTATTGTGTCAATAGAAAGCTCTTTTACCCCAACAGACGAGTTTCATTATACTTGGGTCATAAAGATATGCGATCCAGCTGTTGGCCAGAAACACACTCTTTTGTGCTAGGTATATGAATTTATTTTAAGGGAGACAAAGCAAACTATATCCGACAGATAGTTGATGTAAATGCTTAATATCTACAAATTATTCAAAGCCTAACATTCTGTTGACGAGTTATCTAAAGTAGTAAAATTTCGAAAAAAATTAAAATATAATTTTTACCCAGTTGCTGTACGTGACAATAAACGTGAAAATACTTATAAATATGCATGTGTTTATAGGTGATAGCATATCATTATATATGTGTACATTTTTGCGCTTGGTAATTCATATATGTGCATTAGGGTGGGGCAAAGTGATCGATTTTCTAGAGCCAAGTTTTTTTGGTTCTATTTGGGGCTCGAACAATCTTAAACTTACCGGAAGTCGATTGGTTTTGCCTTTGCTTGGCGCATTGCGCTCGAAATTTTTATGAAAATTCGTACGGGAGTCAAAAGACCCAAAGTACCAAAAGACGGTATGAAAGAAGACGTCGAACATCTGTCATGGTGAAGATCATCAAGAGACGCCTTGAGCAAAATCCTCGAGGTAGTGTCACAAAATTAGTGGTGGATCCCAACGTATCTGAAGTCTCCGTCGTATCTTGAATGATAAATTTCGGACCAAGCTCTAGAAGGATCTTTCGGTGAAGCAGAAACAAGAACGGGTAAAAAGAAAGAAGACACTATTAAAGAGGGTCGCCAAAAAAAGATTGGAGAATATTGTGCTTCCGACGAGAAAATCTTCACCGTACAACGTGAATAAGCAGAACGTCAGAGTTTTCATATCAAAGAAAGCCCAACATTGTATTGCGAAACATTTTCTAGGGTTTATTTTAAGCTCGAAATGGCCCGCGAGTTCACCGAAACTAAACTCTATGGACTTCGTCATCTGAGGTATGTTGGAAGCGGAAGTCCACTCTAAAAACATAAAAATGTAGAAGTTCTAGAATCACGAGAGCACTTGTTGTGAGACACAATCGTGCGGTTAATTTTTCAAAAAGTGATATGTTTTCAAGTGAAATTAAATGATTGTAAAATGGAAATGTTTTGTTTTGACAAAGGAGACTGGGCAAAAATGTATAAAACTTGGTATTCTGGTGTATACTGATGTGTTATATATAATTCGAAAGGTCTCGATGAGACGAGAAAAAGTTACTATGGGGCCAAAAAAATCTGCCGTGAGTCTTGTAATACAATACTAAAGGCTAAAACTAAATAGGCCTTAAGGTTTTTATCCCACGGAAGATTTTTTTGGCCTCATAGTTACTTTTTCTCGTCTCATCGAGACCTTTCGAACCATATATAGGGGTAAGCGGGGTAAGACCGCCCCCTTAAGCAATTCTGTTTATAGAAAAAAAAGTTACGGCTGCAATTTCATTTTTTCTTCGCTAAGAGGTTCTTCTATTCAATACCCGCATTTAAAAAATAAGAACTGAAATATTTTTGTTTATTTTCCAGCTTTTTTTTAAATTTTAAAAATTCATTGAAAATGTGCAGATCTTTTTCATACGGGGTAAGCCCTCCCACAACCAACCCAACTGGTCTAGATTCAATCCTAGCCGACACCGGGAGATTTTCTGAGGCGAAAAATCTCTGGGATCACGCCTTCCATCGCATGAGGAAGTAAAGCCGTTGGCGCCGGTTCGTTAATAAACGGGTCGTGAGTTAGGGTCCTGGGTGTGGAGTCGCCTCCCTGGGCGTCGGTAATTGGCCACAACAGTGGCGGAAATAGACCGACGGAAAATAAGCGAGAATAAAAAAAAAAAAAGCCCGCCCACCAGCGGGGTAAGATCGCCCACCATTTTTTGAGGATAAACAATATTTTTAGGGCCGAAACGGTTGATTCTATCGGTATAGTGTCTTTGACAAAGTTGTAGATGGTATTTTTTTCTTTTTAAATAAAATATACACTGTGAAAAATCTGAAAAAATTTTTTTTCCTAAGTTTTAACTTATTTTGTTTTCTGATTATTCAAGTTAAAATCAATGTTTAGGTAACTTTTTTGGTTTTCAAAATAAATAGATTTTTGAGAATTGGGGTTTCTCAAGATATTGAATTCATAATATACCTATCTTTAAGCTAAAAATTAAAACTCATTAAACCTATCTGTATGATTCTTTTGAAGACTTATTATGTATAAAAAATACTAATAATTATTATTTCTTTTATTTATATTTTAAATTTTCTGTTTTTTTTTTGAAGAACAAAATTACCAACGACTCTATACACCAAATAAACCGTCAAAAAAAATTCTCCCAAAAATTGAGCTATTAATTTTTCTATTACTCCATGATCCAACAACCATAAAATTTAAGCTTACCTTTTGTAGATTTTAAAGGCAAAAACATGTTTTTTTTTTTAAATTTGAAAAAAATATATTTTTATTTCTGTTTCTATATTTTTTCTTTAAATTTTTTTAGAGTGTGTACTTTTTTCGAAAGTAAAAAACTACTATTTTCAATCCTGCCCGAGACGTCATACC
This sequence comes from Wyeomyia smithii, assembly GCF_029784165.1. Lineage (NCBI taxonomy): Eukaryota > Metazoa > Arthropoda > Insecta > Diptera > Culicidae > Wyeomyia > Wyeomyia smithii. The sequence goes on from NC_073694.1 coordinate 77,996,492, forward strand.
TATCAAACACACCGTCCTGGCTCTAAAATTATTTTGGTTCATTAACACCATTTTCACACAGGTTTACTTTTTTCAAAAATAAGTCTTGTTAAAATATACTACTAGAAAAGCTTAAACCAAATCGAAAATGGTCGATTAACATCGATGTCTTATGTGGCTTGAAGTTGCTTTACTAATCCTGTAAATATTCTCTTTGTAGTGTCGAGGCATTTGGGTCTTGAAGTAAAACAACAAGCAGTTGGATTCGTGGCGGTTTTACCCCTTGTATTGTGGGCGACTTTACCTCCAGTGGAACATTTTCATATTTGACCGAAAAAGTAGTCAAAATTACAAGATTACTCACGGCCTTCGACATTTCCGAAAGAAGATAGATTCAGGCAAGCGATTAAACGTATATTCACGAACAAAACAATAGATTTTTAGACTGAAAAACCTTAAGTCCCGTTGCCGCAAAACAATAGCGCATTGACTGGTTGCCAGCTGAAAGGTTGTTTTTGATTATTTCTGCGACCGTTCGTGCACTATCAAAACAGAAAAACGTGCAAAATGTTATGTAATTATACTATAATAGACACGTTAAAGAAATTTTTCAATTATTTTATAACTTGGTAGTAAAACTACGGTGGGCGGTCTTACCCCGCAGGGCGGTCTTACCTTGTTTACCCCTAACACATCGGTATACACCAGAATACCAAAATCGCCCAGCCTCCTTTATCTATTTGATTCCATACAGTACTTTGATACAGGGATGGGCAAAACGGTTTTTTTATAAGAGCAGCTTTTAACTAGGAAACCTATACATTAGAGAAATGACAAGACACTCACCGTTAAGGCAACTGTCAACATCAAAACGGATAACGGCAATGCAAAATTATACAGCTCGCCCGTTTTGATGTTGACAGTTGCCTTAACGGTGAGTGTTTCGGCGTCTCTCTGGTGTATAGGCTGACTACTTTTAACGGTCACTTACCGTTGCGAACCGAGTTATGTTCATGGTTTACAAAGATTAACGTCCAAGGTTGGATCGTATTGTTTCGGTAAACTTCAGTTCCTGGCGCTCCATCAGTTGTTGGTGCACTCAGAGCACCATCGTGATTCATTTTTGTGAGCCGTTTCTTTGTTCGCTCTTTTCTATGAACCGGTTCAAGTGAACGGCACATGAGCTATTCGCGCATCCCTACTTCTATTGCTGGACTCTGTACACTCAAAATAATTTTCATGTCATAATTACCGGAAAAGTTAGGTGAAAATTTTCCACTGTCATATTCACGTAGATTCTACGTGATTGTCATTTGAGTTCATCATGATCTGTTGAGATGATTTATCCTATGAATCTTATACAGCAGACATATGCATTTTATGTGAATTTCACGTATAATTCAACTACCGCTAAAATGGAAAGCATTCGATTATCTGCTAGCTACTACGTTTGATACAACGTAAAATATCCAAATTTGATTTCCCCAATTCTTAAGAGACGGCAAATAGTTTTTAGAAATTATAGAAATATGTTGCTTGATAAATCGCACGGCCATGCAAAATCGCCGATTCGTAAATGAATCAAACGACATAAAAACTGACAAATAATACGACATTTGCCGGCGATAACTACTGTAAGCTATAACTGTTTATGTATATGAAACTCCTCGACCTTTGAACTGAATCTGTGTGAAACCTGTAAGCTCAGGGCACGATGTCAATTTCGTACGGTTTTTCGAAAGCTCACTTATTAGCAAGCCATCGAGAAATTCTATTTCATTTTCAGCGACTGAGACAACAGCTTCGCCATTTTGATTTATGTATATTTTCACATAGAGAGTTCACGCGATACTTCTTCTATGACATTCTGTTTGACGTTGCCAAGTTCACGTAGATACTCTGAGATAAAACATACTATGCATGTGATTTTCACGTAGATGTTATGTTTGTCACATAAATCATGCAACATGACAGAAAATGAATAAGTACAGGAAATTTCACGTAACAATAATGTGAAAAATATTTTGAGTGCATATCAAACCACTTCATTATTATCGACAATACCCTCACCACATAGGACATACGTAATACTGGCGTTTTTTTTTTCTAGTACACGCTTTGTACAAAGTTTTGATAGTGTACGGGTCTTGAAAATTGTAGCAGAAGCGTTTGATAAACCTCAACATGTTATTTGTCTTGTGTATGATAGTGTTATAGTCAGAGCCGGATTTAAGGGGGGCCCAGGGGGCCCGGGCTCCGGGCCCCCACATTTTTGGGGCCCCCACAAATCGAAAAAAAGTTTTTCCTCTATCAAGTATGAGATTTAATCAAAAGATCGATTTACAGCAAGAAAGTTTGAACAGACCATTTCAATCTGAACTTTCCTTCAGTGTTATTTTTTCGCGAGCACCAATATTAAAACTACATCTTTAAAAATTCACCTTGGATTCTCTTGGAATGACACACATTAACATCCCATTTGAATCGAACCAGCACGCAAGAAAAAAACCCACAAGTTTTGTTAATGCATTGCTGTTGCAGGGATGCAGATTTTCAGAGTCCGTGTATAGATTTTATTGACCTGCAGTTGTGTGTAGCTTTTCTTAGTTTCTGTAGATTATTGTCAGGGTCGCCTTAGATTTGCGTAGTCTTTTTCGAATTTTGTGCAAATTTTTGCCTGTGGATTGCAATTTTTTCAAATTGCGGTGAGTTTTTTTAGCTATCAAGAAAAAAATTCCGGTTTTCGAGCAGTTGCAGACATCTTTAATTAACAACTGGCACCTCTGGTCCAAATCATTAGACAGTTAGAACAGAGTGCAAGAACCGAAATTATTATTACATTTGTACAAAATGTGCGATCACCACAAAACCCCGCGTGCATATCAAAGTGGAGCTCAAAAGAGAAGTTCGACATCAACCCTAAACCTTCTGAACTGGAGCTTGCTGCTGAAAAAACTTGTGGCTGCCTATCCGGATGATCCTGAAAATGGATTGGGAAACAAGTTAGTTTAGCTTTTTTCGCTTGCTAAGCAATTTCAGAGTCCAGAAAATAGTTTTTTTGAATTACATTCATACAATGTGATTATGAACAACAATATGCAAAATGTATTTGTAAACGCTGAAATTGCGTTGCAGATTTATTTGAGTCTAATGATCTCGAACGCAGCTGGGAAAAGGTCTTTTTCGAAGATGAAACTGATTAAAAATAGGTTGCGTACGACTATGAAGAATGAAAGGCTCTCAAACTTAGCATTGTTGAGTTGCGAGTACGATATACTGAAGGAGTTGAATGTTAATTATTTAGTTAATAAATTCTATGCAAAAAAAAAACTCGTAAGAAAAAATAACTAATTTTAATAACAAATAAATGTAATTTCAATAACAAATAAATGATTTTAACTCGTACGATAAAAAACGGTTTTGTTTTATTTTGGGGGCCCCACTTAAAACCGGGCCCCGGGCCCCCACAATCGTGAATCCGGCTCTGGTTATAGTGGTCGATGAAATTAAGTTTAGAATCTAAGATTATTCCTAAATCCCTAACTTTATCACATTTCTCTACATTCTGATTCCCTAATGCAATTACAATTTTGGGCGTTGTTAATTTTCTGCTAAAGGATATTACATTGCATTTTTTCACATTCAATTCAAGTAGGCTTTTCTTAACCCAGATGTAAAATGTGTGGATTTCATTCTGAAATACATTGATATCTTCATGCTTTTTTATTTCCAAAAACAGCCTCATGTCTTCGGCATATATTAGAACTTCAATATTTTTGAGGATAAAGGAAATGTCGTTTACGTACAAAATAAAAAGAAGTAGTCCTATGTGGGAGCCTTGGGGAACACCTGAATAACTTGAATGGGATTTGACTTTTTTCCATTAAATTTTATTATTTGTTGCCTGTTTGTTAAATATGATTCAAGCCTCTTCAAGAGACCAGACTCAATTCCAATTTTTTGCAGTTTAAAAAGTAGCATTGGTATGTCAATACGATCAAATGCTTTGCTAAAGTCTGTATAGCGAACTTCAACATGGTTCCCATTATCCATTGCATTCAATGAGTAATTTACGAATTCAAGTAAATTTGTGGATGTAGAGTGGCCTTTGAAGAAGCCGTGTTGTTTATCTGTTATTCGATTTTAGACTTGAGCAAATATTTTTTCATTGACAATTGCCTCAAAGAGTTTAGAAATGTAAGAGATAATAGCGATTCCACGATAATAACGTATATCAGATTTCCGCCCAGATTTGAAAATAGGCAACAAAAATGAGCTTTTCCATATATTTGGGAAGACTCCAGTTTTCAACGACATATTGAATAGCCAGAACAAAGGAGATGTAAGTTCCTTCGAAAGATTTTTCATGAGTGCTGGAAGAATTCCGTCAGGTTTAGGTCCTTTGGAAGGGTCTAAATTTCTTAGACCCTGCAAAACATCCTGTACCTGAAGCTGGTTGACACCAACGTTTCTTGGATATTCTGGATAAAATGCAAAATAATCGCGGTCGCGATTTTCTTTGGAAAATGTGGTATAGATTTCCTGGAGAAATTTCGCAAAAAGATTGCATTTTTTCTCCGAGTTATCACCAACATGTTCATCGAGCTGCATTATTGATGGAAAATTGCCTGATTTCAGTTTTGTTTTAACGTAATTGAAGAAGTTCTTTGGACAAGACTTAATTTCTAGTACAGTTTTTGCATTGAATTCTTCAAATGCATTACTGATTGCAAAGTTCAGTTGATCACATATTTCTAAGTAAATTGCTAGACTTTCATTGCTATTGTGTTTTTTGAAAATTTTGTGGGCTTTTTGTTCAGTCGGATCGGTTCAGTAGTTTTCGAGCCTATATGGATCAGACAGACAGACAGACCGGACTGCATTTTTATATGTATAGATTGCAACATCAATTTTTTAGAACCTAAAGAGAGAGAGAATATACATTTATTGGATTGAAGCGTTCATTTAAATCTATTTTTACAAATAATAAGTTTGAATGAGAAAGGCTGGGTCTGACCGCTAGGTGGATTAATTTAGGTTTTTTAAATTTTTTATTTGTCTGTTAAACCAGACTGAATGTTTAGTGTTACCGTTGCGTCGTTTTTTCTTCAATGGAATCTCTTGAGAAATCATGTTGTACAGAATTTTGTGAAAGACACTAACAGATGATACGTCATTTCCTTCATCTCTAAAAATTTCTTGCCAATTGACACAGTTTAATTTGTTTTCAATATTTGCACAGTTCGCGAGATTGAAATCGAGGACTTCCTCATACTCGCAGTCGTTGGCTCTTTGATATACATGTAAAAATAAAGAATATTCAATTGGGTTGTTTAGCTACTCACGGATTTCTGATTTTTATATATTAGGTGGAAGAGTGTAATTTTTAAGCAAAACGTGATTTTTTTTTAAATTTCATATCATTGACCTTCGATTTTTAAATGAAAAATAAAAGTCGCTACAACGAAAGGTGGTATATGGGCGAACTGTCATTGTAGCGATTTCGAGCAGTTTAAGTTCATGATTTAAAAATTGAAGGACAACGATAGAAAATTTCTGAGAATCACGTTTGGCTAAGAAAATGGAGCTCTCTCAGCTGTGGGAAACTTTTCGTTTCTCCACAGTGGGTTAAATGATTCGGTCACACAGAAATCTTCATGAATATTCGTAGTAGGTCGTAGTAGGTGGAGGGCTCGAAATTATGCGGATAGCTGGCGAGACATCTTTCGCGTTTGTAACGTTAGATGGACTGGAGCAGGGGGATGCGCTCTCCAACTTACTGTTTATCATCGCCCTTGAGGGTGCAACGCGAAGAGAAAACGTGCGAAAAAAATGGTACGATCTTCACGAAATCTCACATGCTCCTTGATTTGCGGACGACGGTATCGACCGTAAGGCTGTTGAAAAGGCCTTAAGGCCTTTTAAGAGTGAAGCGGTGAAATTGGGGCTCAACATTACATCTGCCATACATACATGTTAGCTGGCAGGGGTGGTGTTGGTGGTCCAGTGGTGTTGGTGCTAGAGTGGAGATTTATGGGAAACGGTTTGAAGTGGTTGATGAAATCGTTCATCTTGATACACTTGTGACATGTGACAACGATATGAGCCGCGAAGTGTTGCGGCTGCGAACAGGGCCTTCTACGGACTACGTAACCAGCTAAGGTCCGATAGTTTGCATACTCTTACTATACTAGCGCTCTATAGAACGCTGATCCTCCCGGTTGTATTTGAGTATTTGTATTTGAGCGTAAAGTTCTGCTATCGATACTTGGCGGTAAATTGGAAGATGGAGTGTAGCACAAACGCATGAACCACGAGTTGTTCCAGGTATACAAACATGCTGATATAGTGCATGTAGTACAGCGGGGATTCAGTGGGCTGGACATGTGACCAGAACGCCTGACGAGAGAGCCACCAAAACTATATTCAGCAGAGAACCAGGAAGAGGCCGTCGACTTCGTGGTATCACTCGCATTCAGTGGATGTGCACGGTGGGAGAAGATACACGATCTGCTGGTGACTGGGGAACGGCTACCTAAGACTGTTTTTACATTGTTGAAGTGGTTAACATAAGGCGTAAGATTCAATAAGAAAATCAGAAACCTTAATGCAGAATGTTTCTATATTTTCAAAGTTTTACTAATTTTTTCAATTTCTTGTTAGAAAGTGAAGCTAGCTTTTCGATCCATTTGTTAATGATTTTGCATAAAAATAACATGAAATTTACACGCACATTCGTTCATCTGTAGGCATTGTCTATCCAAAATATTGCTACTAAAACTGTTATATTGTTATAATAATTATAGTCATCGCTATATGTAATTTCGTATCCATGCCATGCTCATGCATTCTGGGCCCCTCTTTACATACCTTGTCTAGTGAAATTGACCTGCAGGTCTAGTGTAATGGGGGAAAAAGTCGTCAAAGCATCACCAAATAATACGACATTTGCCGGCGATAACTACTGTAAGCTATAACTGTTTATGTATATGAAACTCCTCGACCTTTGAACTGAATCTGTGTGAAACCTGTAAGCTCAGGGCACGATGTCAATTTCGTACGGTTTTTCGAAAGCTCACTTATTAGCAAGCCATCGAGAAATTCTATTTCATTTTCAGCGACTGAGACAACAGCTTCGCCATTTTGATTTATGTATATTTTCACATAGAGAGTTCACGCGATACTTCTTCTATGACATTCTGTTTGACGTTGCCAAGTTCACGTAGATACTCTGAGATAAAACATACTATGCATGTGATTTTCACGTAGATGTTATGTTTGTCACATAAATCATGCAACATGACAGAAAATGAATAAGTACAGGAAATTTCACGTAACAATAATGTGAAAAATATTTTGAGTGCATATCAAACCACTTCATTATTATCGACAATACCCTCACCACATAGGACATACGTAATACTGGCGTTTTTTTTCTAGTACACGCTTTGTACAAAGTTTTGATAGTGTACGGGTCTTGAAAATTGTAGCAGAAGCGTTTGATAAACCTCAACATGTTATTTGTCTTGTGTATGATAGTGTTATAGTCAGAGCCGGATTTAAGGGGGGCCCAGGGGGCCCGGGCTCCGGGCCCCCACAAATCGAAAAAAAGTTTTTCCTCTATCAAGTATGAGATTTAATCAAAAGATCGATTTACAGCAAGAAAGTTTGAACAGACCATTCCAATCTGAACTTCCCTTCAGTGTTATTTTTTCGCGAGCACCAATATTAAAACTACATCTTTAAAAATTCACCTTGGATTCTCTTGGAATGACACACATTAACATCCCATTTGAATCGAACCAGCACGCAAGAAAAAAACCCACAAGTTTTGTTAATGCATTGCTGTTGCAGGGATGCAGATTTTCAGAGTCCGTGTATAGATTTTATTGACCTGCAGTTGTGTGTAGCTTTTCTTAGTTTCTGTAGATTATTGTCAGGGTCGCCTTAGATTTGCGTAGTCTTTTTCGAATTTTGTGCAAATTTTTGCCTGTGGATTGCAATTTTTTCAAATTGCGGTGAGTTTTTTTAGCTATCAAGAAAAAAATTCCGGTTTTCGAGCAGTTGCAGACATCTTTAATTAACAACTGGCACCTCTGGTCCAAATCATTAGACAGTTAGAACAGAGTGCAAGAACCGAAATTATTATTACATTTGTACAAAATGTGCGATCACCACAAAACCCCGCGTGCATATCAAAGTGGAGCTCAAAAGAGAAGTTCGACATCAACCCTAAACCTTCTGAACTGGAGCTTGCTGCTGAAAAAACTTGTGGCTGCCTATCCGGATGATCCTGAAAATGGATTGGGAAACAAGTTAGTTTAGCTTTTTTCGCTTGCTAAGCAATTTCAGAGTCCAGAAAATAGTTTTTTTGAATTACATTCATACAATGTGATTATGAACAACAATATGCAAAATGTATTTGTAAACGCTGAAATTGCGTTGCAGATTTATTTGAGTCTAATGATCTCGAACGCAGCTGGGAAAAGGTCTTTTTCGAAGATGAAACTGATTAAAAATAGGTTGCGTACGACTATGAAGAATGGAAGGCTCTCAAACTTAGCATTGTTGAGTTGCGAGTACGATATACTGAAGGAGTTGAATGTTAATTATTTAGTTAATAAATTCTATGCAAAAAAAAAACTCGTAAGAAAAAATAACTAATTTTAATAACAAATAAATGTAATTTCAATAACAAATAAATGATTTTAACTCGTACGATAAAAAACGGTTTTGTTTTATTTTGGGGGCCCCACTTAAAACCGGGCCCCGGGTCCCCACAATCGTGAATCCGGCTCTGGTTATAGTGGTCGATGAAATTAAGTTTAGAATCTAAGATTATTCCTAAATCCCTAACTTTATCACATTTCTCTACATTCTGATTCCCTAATGCAATTACAATTTTGGGCGTTGTTAATTTTCTGCTAAAGGATATTACATTGCATTTTTTCACATTCAATTCAAGTAGGCTTTTCTTAACCCAGATGTAAAATGTGTGGATTTCATTCTGAAATACATTGATATCTTCATGCTTTTTTATTTCCAAAAACAGCCTCATGTCTTCGGCATATATTAGAACTTCAATATTTTTGAGGATAAAGGAAATGTCGTTTACGTACAAAATAAAAAGAAGTAGTCCTATGTGGGAGCCTTGGGGAACACCTAAAGTAACTTGAATGGGATTTGACTTTTTTCCATTAAATTTTATTATTTGTTGCCTGTTTGTTAAATATGATTCAAGCCTCTTCAAGAGACCAGACTCAATTCCAATTTTTTGCAGTTTAAAAAGTAGCATTGGTATGTCAATACGATCAAATGCTTTGCTAAAGTCTGTATAGAGAACTTCAACATGGTTTCCATTATCCATTGCATTCAATGAGTAATTTACGAATTCAAGTAAATTTGTGGATGTAGAGTGGCCTTTGAAGAAGCCGTGTTGTTTATCTGTTATTCGATTTTTGACTTGAGCAAATATTTTTTCATTGACAATTGCCTCAAAGAGTTTAGAAATGTAAGAGATAATAGCGATTCCACGATAATAACGTATATCAGATTTCCGCCCAGATTTGAAAATAGGCAACAAAAATTAGCTTTTCCATATATTTGGGAAGACTCCAGTTTTCAACGACATATTGAATAGCCAGAACAAAGGAGATGTAAGTTCCTTCGAAAGATTTTTCATGAGTGCTGGAAGAATTCCGTCAGGTTTAGGTCCTTTGGAAGGGTCTAAATTTCTTAGACCCTGCAAAACATCCTGTACCTGAAGCTGGTTGACACCAACGTTTCTTGGATATTCTGGATAAAATGCAAAATAATCGCGGTCGCGATTTTCTTCGGAAAATGTGGTATAGATTTCCTGGAGAAATTTCGCAAAAAGATTGCAATTTTTCTCCGAGTTATCACCAACATGTTCATCGAGCTGCATTATTGATGGAAAATTGCCTGATTTCAGTTTTGTTTTAACGTAATTGAAGAAGTTCTTTGGACAAGACTTAATTTCTAGTACAGTTTTTGCATTGAATTCTTCAAATGCATTACTGATTGCAAAGTTCAGTTGATCACATATTTCTAAGTAAATTGCTAGACTTTCATTGCTATTGTGTTTTTTGAAAATTTTGTGGGCTTTTTGTTCAGTCGGATCGGTTCAGTAGTTTTCGAGCCTATATGGATCAGACAGACAGACAGACCGGACTGCATTTTTATATGTATAGATTGCAACATCAATTTTTTAGAACCTAAAGAGAGAGAGAATATACATTTATTGGATTGAAGCGTTCATTTAAATCTATTTTTACAAATAATAAGTTTGAATGAGAAAGGCTGGGTCTGACCGCTAGGTGGATTAATTTAGGTTTTTTAAATTTTTTATTTGTCTGTTAAACCAGACTGAATGTTTAGTGTTACCGTTGCGTCGTTTTTTCTTCAATGGAATCTCTTGAGAAATCATGTTGTACAGAATTTTGTGAAAGACACTAACAGATGATACGTCATTTCCTTCATCTCTAAAAATTTCTTGCCAATTGACACAGTTTAATTTGTTTTCAATATTTGCACAGTTCGCGAGATTGAAATCGAGGACTTCCTCATACTCGCAGTCGTTGGCTCTTTGATATACATGTAAAAATAAAGAATATTCAATTGGGTTGTTTAGCTACTCACGGATTTCTGATTTTTATATATTAGGTGGAAGAGTGTAATTTTTTAAGCAAAACGTGATTTTTTTAAATTTCATATCATTGACCTTCGATTTTTAAATGAAAAATAAAAGTCGCTACAACGAAAGGTGGTATATGGGCGAACTGTCATTGTAGCGATTTCGAGCAGTTTAAGTTCATGATTTAAAAATTGAAGGACAACGATAGAAAATTTCTGTGAATCACGTTTGGCTAAGAAAATGGAGCTCTCTCAGCTGTGGGAAACTTTTCGTTTCTCCACAGTGGGTTAAATGATTCGGTCACACAGAAATCTTCATGAATATTCGTAGTAGGTCGTAGTAGGTGGAGGGATCGAAATTATGCGGATAGCTGGCGAGACATCTTTCGCGTTTGTAACGTTAGATGGACTGGAGCAGGGGAATGCGCTCTCCAACTTACTGTTTAACATCGCCCTTGAGGGTGCAATGCGAAGAGAAAACGTGCGAAAAAAATGGTACGATCTTCACGAAATCTCACATGCTCCTTGATTTGCGGACGACGGTATCGACCGTAAGGCTGTTGAAAAGGCCTTAAGGCCTTTTAAGAGTGAAGCGGTGAAATTGGGGCTCAACATTACATCTGCCATACATACATGTTAGCTGGCAGGGGTGGTGTTGGTGGTCCAGTGGTGTTGGTGCTAGAGTGGAGATTTATGGGAAACGGTTTGAAGTGGTTGATGAAATCGTTCATCTTGATACACTTGTGACATGTGACAACGATATGAGCCGCGAAGTGTTGCGGCTGTGAACAGGGCCTTCTACGGACTACCTAACCAGCTAAGGTCCGATAATTTGCATACTCTTACTATACTAGCGCTCTATAGAACGCTGATCCTCCCGGTTGCCATTTACGGAGGCTGATCGACGAGTGCTCGGAGTATTTGAGCGTAAAGTTCTGCTATCGATACTTGGCGGTAAATTGGGAGATGGAGTGTAGCACAAACGCATGAACCACGAGTTGTTCCAGGTATACAAACATGCTGATATAGTGCATGTAGTACAGCGGGGATTCAGTGGGCTGGACATGTGACCAGAACGCCTGACGAGAGAGCCACCAAAACTATATTCAGCAGAGAACCAGGAAGAGGCCGTCGACTTCGTGGTATCACTCGCATTCAGTGGATGTGCACGGTGGGAGAAGATGCACGATCTGCTGGTGACTGGGGAACGGCTACCTAAGACTGTTTTTACATTGTTGAAGTGGTTAACATAAGGCGTAAGATTCAATAAAAAAATCAGAAACCTTAATGCAGAATGTTCCTATATTTTCAAAGTTTTACTATTTTTTTCAATTTCTTGTTAGAAAGTGAAGCTAGCTTTTCGATCCATTTGTTAATGATTTTGCATAAAAATAACATGAAATTTACACGCACATTCGTTCATCTGTAGGCATTGTCTATCCAAAATATTGCTACTAAAACTGTTATATTGTTATAATAATTATAGTCATCGCTATATGTAATTTCGTATCCATGCCATGCTCATGCATTCTGGGCCCCTCTTTACATACCTTGTCTAGTGAAATTGACCTGCAGGTCTAGTGTAATGGGGGAAAAAGTCGTCAAAGCATCACCGGTGAAAAATAACGTTAAATGAAGAGATTGTGCACATTCATTAATTTAAACGATATGTCATGTTTTTTTATGGGGTGCTACCTACATGCAAAACGAAGTTTAATTGGGTAGATGGGGCAAAATTATATATTTTTAATGTTGTTGCTGCCACGTACACTGTAGGTTCACAAACGCTAAATGCCGTCAAAAATTAGTTTCTTTCTGCCCCACAGTACCTAATGTTGGTATTTTGGCTTTTCATTACCTCGCTTGCCTTTGCCATGTTTGGCAAGCTCGGTAGAGTTTTAGGAAGTAAAGTTTTTTTTATCCGGCATCAAATTTTACCATCGGGGTAACTTCCTCCGCGGAACATCGCCTTCCGTGCAGACCAGGCGAGAATAGCAGTTTTGCGTCTCGTGGTGAACGCGCAAGGGGATTTTTTCACATGAAAGCATTTACTAATGGCTGTTTGCGACATCCTTTTAACCCGCGGGACTGACCCGAAACTGCTGGTATCGAGATGAAGCAAATTTGGTAGAAGCGTCCAGGGCGCTGTTGTCCGGTTCGGTCGACGAGTGGCTGCTTCACGGCTGCTCGTTTTATTAATTATTCTAAAATCATTACTGTGGGAGTAATCTGTTTAAAAAGGTCGTTGGAGCTTCCGGTTTATGATGGTGGTATGTATCTCCGGCTTAGTGAGTGACATTTTCATTACTGACGATATTTTTAATGGGATTTTAAACGCTTATTGCAAGTTAACGAGAAAGTCAATTAATTGATGCCGATAAATCCGACTGATATGCTATTAGAAACCTGATACCCAACCTTATTGATATTTGCGCTGTAACAGTTTTATGTAGAACCATAAGAATTTCAATAATCAATTGATAGCAGAGTAATGATTTTCCAATCATTTGTTTCATTCAAAGACTGTTTAATATAGTATATGTTATTATTGGTGTGTTTTTAGAATTAATATTCCAATATTCATATTGAATATAAGTTTTTGAATATTCGAATAAAAAATTTGACAGTTTTTTTTATGAGCGTTTGAATCTTTATATTTGTTCACGTGCACATAAAACGAGCATGTAATATTTCGCGTTGAATATATACATACGATCCCTGTAATGTACATTATTCACCATGCAAATTGTGTACCGTTATGTGTTTTCATTTGTATTTAGTTTTTAACTTCATTTTTTGGAACTGTTATGATATGCAAATACACACCAGAAATCCAAGTAACATTTTTTGTTTATTCTGTGAAGTGTAGCGACAGCTCATAAATGTATGTGAATAGAATTTGAATTTTAAGACATATTCACATATTACTTGTCGCAGTTATGCAAAACATGCTGTCTCATGGAGAAACCGCTATCTACGTGATTTTTCACATAGTTTTGAAGTGAAATTTATTCTGAGTGGAAAGATAAAACCCAACAAAATGCCCAGTTGTTGACGTAGATTGATGAATAAAAATTTTATAGATAAACTTGTTCTCTCTCTCGAGACCGGCTTCGCCGCCGTGGCAAAAATGAATGCGCTTCACAGATTCCTCCAAGCACTCATTTTCCCTGAAACAACAAAATTTTTCAGGGGACACCAGTTTGCGTTGATTATTATGGGATCCCACTGGGAAACAATTTGCGCTGCCCAATATATATGGAAAGTAACAGGCATAGCACAGGCAATAATTTTTAATTTTTATTCTCCTCCGACACGATTTCTACGAACATATTATTTTACTTATGTTTGCTGCAGAGATCTCGAAGAATAAAATGAAGAGCGTTGAAGCAGTGCTCGTTATTGCCAAAGAATAATAATTTTCATGAAGATGTTTGAGTTAATTTTGAATCGTATTGAAATTGAAATACTTTCGTGGCACATCCAAAAATTGTCTCGTTTTTCGAATCACCTTAAATATGTCTGAGTCAAATTTTGTTGTGAAAATTTAAAAACTCGGAAACTTGGTTATTAAATAATTCAATAATTTTCATTATTCAACAGTGTGTTCTATCGATTGCTGTAGACTCAATAACCTAATAATAATAAGTATTACGTGCCCAGCTGGACTGGAATGGTACCACCTTGTACATAATTTTGGATTATCTAGTTTCACGAGGGTCCGGGTCATAAACCAATGCACTTCAAGTAAGATTTACAAAATATTGCAAATACTCTATTTCCGAACGAGACAAGAAATAGTTCTTTAATAATGGTTAAATAAGCTTATGTACTCACCGAAGTTGTTATTTTTCTGAACGTTTTTAACCATGTATTTTTACAATCCCTCATTTTAAATTAGTATGACTGAAATTGGTGCCATGGCCGAAACCGAGTATTCTGCCCTACATTTTTGTTTAGTTCGTTTAGTCCTCTATATTCACCTCTCGTCTGATAAAAGCCCATGGTAGCGTACGAACACCAAAGTGTACGTCTTTTCTTTTAACTGGAACACGTGTTGTATTAGCACATTCTTTTCCTATTTCACTGATGGAAATATTTAGTTTATTACATAACGATGTTAATGAGAAACGAAGAACTCTAACTCGTTTTATTTACGTTTAGACATATGACTTTATCACAAAGTACTACAGAATTGTTCTGTACACTAAAACAGTTGACTGGGTAGTCTGTGTATATTGAATAAACAGAACGTCAAGTTCCGAACCAAAATGTACGAACAATAACGCGTGTTCGAGCCAACCGGTTCAGCTCGATGTAATTTCGGTTTTGTTTACAACTCGTCAACGCAAACGCAAATTTTGACAGCTCGACGTGTTTGACAGCCGCTTCCTGTTGGAGCATTTTCTCGAGTTTTCCAGATGGTGAATACGTTCCTTCATAGTTTTTTTTAGTTTTCCGTTTCGAATGTTCTAGAAATTAGTACAGTGCTATAAATAGGACAGTGGCAGTAGAGATAGAGTCATTCGTGTTTAAATTTTGGAAGAGTGTAAATGGTTAAAGTATAATATAAGTTTGAGTGAAATAATTGGAAGTTCTTCATCCGAAAATCCTGTGAAGTGATAGAACCATCCAGAATGTTCCCGTAGTGATTTAAGTACAGTCCATTGTCTCGACATAATTTGGTCCTTCGAACCGGATATCGGGAATAAATTTGGTATTCCGGTGGTTCCGCGTGTGTGATGAAACGCTCGAGAAGTGAGCCATGTGAACGATAGACTATTAAAAGAACAGTGAAATTGGGCACCAAATAAGTGAACACACGTGCTAGTGCGAAGCCATTGAAAAATTTGAAGTAGCCATCTTGAAGTGTACAGAGTCGATGGCTTTTAAATCGAAGATCGTGCAGTGATAATTTATCTGCTAATATTGCAAAAGGCGCAAACTTTAGTAACCGTGAGCACAGACTTGGCTGTGTTCCGTTCCCGTTCCAAGCATAAGGTTTGGAACTAGTTTGCGTCTTAGGTGGTATGTCCGGAAGTGCTTCTGTGCATCCGCAGAGTCCTGTCGTAGCTGATAACGCACTTGGGCAATCAGCTTCGTCATCCTCTACTCCCCTTAGCAAACGCCAGAAAAGAAAGTTAAAATTGAAGGAAAAGTTGCAAGCCATGGAGCAACTTAACACACTCATCCACCGCCGCGGCGTTGCAAAAGGTAAGGTAACGAAAATATTTAATACTTGCCAGACCGACGACAATACGCTTGTTCTGACTGAAGCACAAGTGAAGGTTTATTCACGTAAGCTAGAAGCTGCTTACAAAGAGTATCAGGCTATACATGATCTGATAATGACGCTAGTGACGATGATCGTGAGTCGCATGACGAACACTATGAAACATTTGATAACCTCTACGACGAAGTATCCATATTGCTCGAAGAGCAAATTGCTAGAATCAATTGTGGTTCTCAAGTTGCAAACGTAAATGCCAGTCAACTGCATGCCGTAGCAGTTCCGCAGGCACCCGTTGTGGTCCAGCAGTCCCTCCGAATGCCGATTCCTACGTTCGATGGCCGATACGAAAGCTGGCCAAAATTTAAGGCAATGTTCAAGGATTTAGTTGATAAAACCCCCGACCCACCTGCTGTAAAACTTTACCACCTTGATAAGTCATTGGTGGGTGATGCAGCCGGTTTGATCGATGCCAAAACCATTAATGAAGGCAACTATGCTCATGCCTGGAAGATGCTAGAAGAAAGATACGAGAATAAGTGCCATTCAACTGATACCCATATACACGGACTGCTCAACCTCAAGCGGATGTCAAAAGAAAACCACAGTGAATTGAGACACCTGGTGGATGAGTGTTCCCGACACGTGGAAAGCCCCAAATTCCTTCAGCAAAAGTTTACCGGGGTATCCGAGCAGATTGTTGTCCATCTGCTAGCAAATTCCTTGGATAAGGAAACCAGAAGACGTTGGGAATCAACCATTGCTCATGGCCAGTTACCAAATTACGCTGATACCCAAAGTTTCTGAAAGATCAATGCTTCGTTTTAGAACGCTGTGAAGCATCTAAGTTACCTCCAAGTCAGGCCAAAACATTAGCACCAGCTAAATTGAATCACCAAAAATCTTTAGCACTCACGTCCAGCGAAGTAGAGGTTAAGTGCGACTTTTGCGGAAAAGGACATCCAAATTTTACCTGTTCCGAGTTTAAGTCACTTTCCGTACCGCAACGATTAAAGAAGGTACGCGAGAAAAACGTTTGCTTCAATTGTTTAAGAAAAGGTCATCACAGTAATAATTGCCAATCTGCCAAATTCTGCACAAAGTGCAAACGTCGCCATCATAGTCTGCTCCATTTAGAGGAGCAGCGATCAGCAAACGAACAGGAACCATCACCTAAACCAGAACTCCCTGCTCAGCAGGAAAAAGAGCAGCAGCCTCCACAAGTAACTAGCGCCATCTGCTCATCCGTAAAAACTAGACCGCTGCAGCAAGTATTTTTGCTGACAGCTGTAGTGGATGTCATCGATAAAAATAACAACCCCCGCCCCTGCAGAGTTTTACTTGACTCAGCCTCCCAAGCAAACTTAGTGTCCCGAACAATGATGGAAAAATTAGGCTTGAAGCAGAATCCATCCAATATAGTAGTGGCAGGCATTAACAACATAAAGAGCCGTTCGTTGGGTAGTTGCGTCCTCAAAATCCGTTCCAGGTACTCTAATTTTGAAGCCAACGTCAGTTGCTTGATCACGGATCAGGTTACGGCAGACTTGCCATCTTCAAGCGTGGACATAAGTGCCATGAATTTGCCGTCCGGAGTACGTCTTGCAGATCCCCAATTTTATCAGAGTGGAAAAATCGATTTGTTGCTAGGAAACCAATGGTTCCTCAAGTTACTGCTACCAGGTGAAATTATATTAGCTGATAATTACCCTATTCTGCGAGAAACAATGCTCGGCTGGGTCGTTGGTGGTTGCTGCGATGTGAATACGACAGCAGAGCAGACAGTTTACTCACACTCCGTCACGGTGGATGATTTGAATTCGTTGATACAACGTTTTTGGGAGGTGGAAGAGGTGCATTCTGCTTCTAAGGTTTGCACTGAAGAGCAAGAATGTGAACTGCATTTCCAAGCCACACATCGTCGTGATGCAACGGGTAGATACGTAGTTCAACTGCCACTCCGCAACACGCTGGATGAACTTGGTGACTCCAGACAAGTGGCCTTGAGAAGATTTTATGCTTTGGAAAAAAGACTTGCTCAGCAACCAGAATTAAAGCAACAGTATACAGAATTCATGGCTGAATATGAGGACCTTGGTCATTGTAAAGAAATAGACGAAAATAAGGACATGCCGGGTATTGTGAAATGGTACCTACCTCACCATGCCGTTTTAAAACCGTCGAATACTACCACCAAGTGTCGGGTAGTGTTTGATGCTTCAGCTAAGGTCTCTGGACGCTCCCTCAACGATGTTTTAAAGGTAGGTGCTATTAACCAGAGCGACCTGCAATCCATAGTCCTTCGTTTCCGTGAGCCATGTTATGTTTTGTCTGCCGACATTACAAAGATGTATCGGCAAATTATCGTCGACGACACCGTTACAACGTGTGTTCTGGAGAATTGATCCATCGTGTCGCCTTCGCGTGCTTGAGCTGACTACCGTCACTTATGGCACTGCATCCGCTCCATTTTTTGGCTACAAGAGCTCTGCTACAGTTGGCAATCGACGAGAGAGCCAAATATCCTATGGCTGCTGACATCATCGAGAAGGATTGCTACGTAGACAACGCATTATTCGGTTTCAATGATCTCAGCACGGCGTCCGCAGCACAAGAGCAGTTGGTCCAGCTGTTGTCCGCCGGTGGCTTTCACCTACATAAGTGGTCGTCGAATAGTCCCAAACTTTTGGAAAAGATCCCTCAATGTGACCGTGAGGAACTCGTCTGTATCGGCGCAGAAGAAGCAATCAAAACGTTGGGTTTGATGTGGAACCCGGCGTCGGATGAATTAATATTTTCTTCGGCACCATCGGATGATAAAAAGACGCCTACAAAGAGACACCTCTTGTCGGTAATCGCACGTATGTACGATCCGCTTGGCTTAGTGGCACCGGTCATCGTGATCGGAAAACTCTTGATGCACAGAATCTGGAAAGCAAAACTGAATTGGGATGAAAGTATCACCGGTGAGTTGAAAAATGAAGTAGAAACTTTCCTTAGGGCCATTGATGGTGTTAGCCAACTTCGTATTCCTCGTCAAATAGTGAATTCCGACGCCGCTGTGTTCGAGTTGCACGGCTTCGCTGATGCTTCGATGCACGCATATGGAGCGTGTGTTTATATACGATCCCTTGTTCCTGAAAAAAAAATCGATGTTAAATTGTTATGCGCTAAATCTAAAATAGTGCCGAAGGATGTACTTACCATCCCTCGTAAAGAATTGCTTGCTGCCGGTTTGTTAGTCCGGTTGGTGAAGAAAATCCTCTCCGCACTAAACACTGCATTCAACGAAATAATTTTATGGTCTGACAGCCAAATCGTGCTTGCTTGGTTGCAGAAAAATCCCAGTCAACTAGATTTGTACGTTTCAAATCGTGTGCGTGAAATTAAAGAGAGCGGTGAACAATTTCGATGGAAGTATGTTAATACGAATGAAAATCCTGCAGACTTTGTGTCTCGTGGTCAATCCGCTGATAAGCTATTAAGTAATGACCTTTGGTGGAACGGTCCGAGATTTTTACGAGACGAGATGTACGAAATAGATTCGCCAGAGAAGTTAGCTGATGAAGATATTCCCGAATTGAAATGTGTGTCCGAAGATATTCCCGAATTGAAATGTGTGTCCGCTGTACAAGTAGTGGTTAATATGGATGTTCTACCAATTTTCTTCAAATATGAATCGTTTAGAAAACTGCAACGAGTGTTGGCGTACATATTGCGGTTTTATAAAAACTGCAAAGAAAAGGTTAAGATGAATCGTGTTATTCAGCGATACCCTACAGTGGAGGAATTGCGGTCGGCAATGACTACCATAGTTCGTGTGTTACAATTTCAAAGTCTAGCTGATGAAATTGAAAGAGTGAAGGCAGGTAAGCCTTGCAAGCGTATTGGAAACTTATGTCCAATAATTAATAACGGGCTGTTGAGAGTGGGTGGTAGATTACGTCATTCGAGTTTGACTGATGACGGTAAATACCAGTTAATTTTACCTGGTCATAATATGGTGGTTCAAAATTTTATAATGGCTATTCATCGTGAGAATCTCCATGTGGGCCCATCCGCTCTTATGGCTATTGTGCGTAGACAGTTCTGGGTTCTGAATCCACGATCCACTTTTCGCAAAGTGACCAGAAATTGCGTCACGTGTTTCAAGTGCAAACCAATAACTGCCAATCAATTCATGGGTGACCTGCCTGCAAGTCGGTGTGATAGAGCTCCAGCGTTCCAAAAGGTGGGTGTTGATTTTGCCGGACCCATTTTTATAAAGCAAACAGGTCGTAAGACTGCTCCCGTCAAGGGCTACATATGTGTATTTGTGTGTCTGGTGACAAAGGGGATTCATCTCGAGGCCGTAGAGAACCTTTCAACCGAGGCGTTTATGAGTGCATTGGTTCGGTTTGTTTCTCGACGTGGACTTCCCGAAGATGTGTATTCTGACCATGGAACAAATTTTGTCGGAGCAAAACATGAGCTGCATGAATTATATGAACTTTTTAGGCAGCAACTAACTGAGAAGAAAATTTTTGAATTTTGTCATTCTCGTCAAATTCGTTGGAGAATGATTCCGCCGAATGCACCACACATGGGTGGGTTATGGGAAGCAGGCGTGAAAAGCACTAAGACGATTTTGAGGAAGGTGTGTCAGTCAGCTTTATTAACAATGAGTGAGTTTTCGACTTTACTGTGCCAAATCGAAGCACTTTTGAACTCAAGACCCTTATATGCTTCATCTGACGACCCGGCAGATTTGGAACCTCTCACTCCGGGTCATTTTCTAATTGACCGACCATTGAATGCAATTCCTGAGCCAACATATGATGAAATCCCCAGCAACCGCCTCTCTCGTTGGCAATATGTACAACATCTTAGGGAGATGTTTTGGAAACGCTGGTCCCGTGAATATTTAGTGGAATTACAAGTCCGAGGCAAATGGACTCGTAAGCATGCCAACCTTCGAAAGGGAATGATTGTGCTCATAAAAGAAGACAATCTGCCTCCGCAACTCTGGAAGATGGGAAACGTGGAAAACACTTATCCGGGATTAGACAACATGGTGAGGACGGTGGAACTGCGAACCAAGGCTGGTTTACTGATGCAACCAATACATAAACTTGCTCCACTGCCAATTTTGGATAATCTACAAGCTTCCGAGACTGAAATCGACGAGTCCCGGGGGGAGAATGTTCGAGCCAACCGGTTCAGCTCGATGTAATTTCGGTTTTGTTTACCCCTCGTCAACGCAAACGCAAATTTTGACAGCTCGACGTGTTTGACAGCCGCTTCCTGTTGGAGCATTTTCTCGAGTTTTCCAGATGGTGAATACGTTCCTTCATAGTTTTTTTTAGTTTTCCGTTTCGAATGTTCTAGAAATTAGTACAGTGCTATAAATAGGACAGTGGCAGTAGAGATAGAGTCATTCGTGTTTAAATTTTGGAAGAGTGTAAATGGTTAAAGTATAATATAAGTTTGAGTGAAATAATTGGAAGTTCTTCATCCGAAAATCCTGTGAAGTGATAGAACCATCCGGAATGTTCCCGTAGTGATTTAAGTACAGTCCATTGTCTCGACAACGCGTGTAGCAATAAAGTTAACAATAAACAATATGTTGAAAGTCACAGCACCATCTTCTTTCCTACGAATGTTTCAGTGCATTCCCACACTGTGAATTTCGAGCCATTGATTCAAAATAATTATAACAAACACTAATGCCTCGGCAACTGCTTGCTATCTGACAAAATTTTCGACACTAACTGTGTTTTTTTATAACTTATTGTCCAATAAAACCATCACTGTGATTTTAATATATACTTTTAATGAAGCAAGGGAGAGAAACTCGTTTGGGGGTTTCGAAATGCGAATGCGAATATCGAAAAACCGGAAAATGTTTCATTTCCGCTGAGACGCTAACCAACAAACAATTTTGATAACTTACAGCTTATAAAGCTATTATTGAACAGATTTCGGCTAAAATAAGTTTAATAAGCTGATACTTGACAAAATTGTTTCTTGGGTGAAACAGCAAATGCACTTGAGGGGCTAGTTGGCCAATTCGACATCTACTCAATAAACATAAAATATCCGCAAAATTGCAAACTGATTTGAGTATAGTTGTTTGCATAGAAAGTACAGTGTTAACACAATATTTTCAGGTAATCGGTTTTTGCCATAATATCACCTACAGAAAGTTACAGAACATTTCTACCAAAAATGACCGACTAGCCCTGCTGTAATTCTACAATTCATAGGTTTAAATCATTCTATTTGCCATTTTGTTGTAGGGTAAACAGGTATAATACGACCCCCCCCCCCCCCCCCCCTCTAGGAACATCGTCAATATTGTAGCTATGTTTATCACAAACAACAAATCTTTCATGCAGTTGGATACACTATTTAGTTGGTAATGCAAGTTTTATACATATTTACCCTATGTTGTTTTTTTCAGATTTTTTCAGTAGCATGATAATATAAGTACACGATTCATAAAGCGAACATAAAATCATGCATTTGCTTTGCTTAGTCGTCCCCTTTTTTCCAGTACCGCAGTGCGAATCGATTTTTGAATCGGAAACAAAATCACTGGGCTCAGGCGTATCATACGCATGAAGCCGCAACACAGTTTCCAGTAACCTATGAATGGGCGGGAAACATGTTGCAAGCAAGAAAATTGGTTTCTCCTTTGTTGGTGGCATACGCTGACACCCATCGGCGATGACATGGCAACGAGGGAAGGCGTTTATTGTTTTAACATTCGGCTGGCAGTAACACGTGGCACCACGATTCAATGTTTGTAGATACAACGAAGATACTAAGGATGTTGTAGCGGAAAACAAAATCAAATCAATAGACAACCCAATCTGATACAAAGTAGGAGACAATTGAACTGTCGAAACGGACGGAACTTCGAAAAGGCGATGGTTTTACTATAACAAGAGCGATAACACTTGAGAAATTGATACATTCAATTGCTTTTTCACTCGACAGGACTCTCGCTCTCCCTATGGAGAGCACGGTAAAAGTTTATCGCTCTTACATCTGACAAACGATCGGAACAAGATAAAAAATGGCTCCAAATATCGAAATTTTATTAGTATTCTTCTTCAGTCTTGCTTCTACATATGGTGTCAGCTGACAAACGCTACTTTCAGATGGTAAATCGATCGATTCTATGTAAGTGGAAAATTCCGCCTTCATGCCATTCAAAATTAAAGCGTAAGATAATAATATTACAGATAAGTTATTACGAAAAAAATGGAATGGCCGACCACGAAGATCGAGAATAGTACTATTAAAATGCATACATTCTTGCAAATAGTTAAAGTTGAAACCAAGTTAAAGATTCTCACAATATTGGTACCGTCTGACGGGGTGAGATTGTGCCAAAAAAGGATTCGTTTTTGTTTCTTAGCTTGTAATGCACACATTTAGGCAACGAGTTTGATCCAAATCACGTCAATGCATACCTAAATGTTTAGTTAACGACCGCCGCAAAAATGGTTAAGTTACAATAAACTATAATTTTGCTAAAATTAACTGAACTTTGGCCTAATCTCACCCCTTCTATGGGGTGAGATTGTGTCAAAAACAAAAAGTTGAATTAATTACCTGTTAAATGAACAGTAGTGTATCTACGAATAATTCACATGAATAACATGATAAAACAGTAAGCATAGGGACGATCATAAACAACGTGGACTATTAAGAGGCTGTAGGGGGTTGACCAGAAACTACGATTCATATAAATTATAGAAAATAGTATGACTGGATCAAAACGCTACCTGGAGTAACCAGTTATGAGAACGTGGCTTATAGACAGTGTCTATACACATAGTGGCGTCTCCAGGTAGCTTAGAAAGGGAAATCGTTAAAACATAAAGCCTGAGAAGACTTTTCGTTTCAATTATTATGTGTCATTGACCACTGTATATTTCATTGTAAATCTTGAAACCGCTGAAAACGTACCCACAACCCTCCTTCCTCGTTTTAAAAGTCGTCAGTTTATATAGAATAGGTGTACAAAATTTTGTTACATTCCATAAGCAATATCAGTCATTGTAAATTTCCACCTAACAGTTGTTAGCTTACTGTTCTCAAGCTTTAAGTCATTATTTCAAATAATACTATAGCTAGACAACATACTTTATCATTCCGCGTCGAACACTCGACAGAAACGGACGTGCAAAGTGGTCGTTCTATTACAATCCGGTCCGTGTGTACGAATAGCCAAACAAAAGAGTGTATTATTCGCGCTAAAGGTCAACTAGATTGTGAGTTGTGTCGATACGTTCTGTACCCGGCTCACAACTTTTGCTGTATTGGTGCAAAATACCAGCTGCAGTTTTGATCTGTGCACCGTGAATAGATCTTTTTAATCCAAGCCCATCAGTTGACAGTCGAGTCCGTGTCGCTGTGCTGAGTGATCTCACACCCGGCTCACATTTAGCGCAATGGATATAGATCCCTCGCCTCCCGTGCCACCATCCCCGAACCCCCCTGACCCTGACCCTTCTGTTACCCCCTCCCCTGTTCATTCTCCAGTCCCCCCTCGCCTCAGGCTTTACCCGGACGGATCTCAACAGGGCAGCTATACTGTTTATTTTCGTCCAAAGGCAGGAGTGAATTCAAAGCGTTTAAACATACTGCAAATTGCTAAAGACCTGACGAAGGGGTACAAGGCCGTGACCGAAATTTCCAAGGTCCGACCTAACAAGCTCCGTGTCGTGGTCAGTGATCTGGCACAGGCCAATGCTATCGCTTGCTCTGAGCTCTTCACACGCGAGTATCGCGTTTACATACCCGCACGAGACGTGGAGATCGACGGTGTCATAACCGATTCGAGTCTGTCTGTCGAGTGTATCCTAAAAAGCGCAACCGGTTGCTTCAAAAATACCGAAACACAGGCGAAGATTTTGGATTGTAAGCAATTGCGGTCCATGTCTCTCGTCGGCGGTAAAAAAGTTTACACTCCGTCAGACTCGTTTCGCGTTACGTTTGCCGGATCTGCACTCCCTAGCCACGTCTCGATCGACCGGGTTCGTCTGCCTGTGCGATTGTATGTACCCCGTGTTATGAATTGCACCAATTGCAAGCAGTTAGGCCACACAGCCGCCTACTGCTGCAATAAGGCACGATGTAGCAAGTGTGGGGAGACTCATGCGGAAGATTCTTGCAGTGTTAATGCTGAAAAATGTATTCACTGTGGGGAAAACCAGCATGAGCTCTCCACATGCCCGGTGTACATGCAGCGCAGAGATAAAATCAAGCGGTCACTTAAGGAGCGTTCAAAGCGTTCTTACGCTGAGATGCTGAAGAAGACCGTGACCACTTCTACCATAACATCGAACCCCTTTGATCTGTTGCCCTCTGATGAAACCGATTCTGACGATTCATCAGCGGGAACATCTTATGCCAATCCTGGGGAGTCTAGGAAGAGGAAAAATGTTTCTTCTCCTAAACTTCCCCGTAAAGGTCCTAAGATTTCCTAAAGTGTAATGAAAAGTACGAACAAACCAAACAGTGCTGCGGAAAAACCGAAGCAAACTCCTCCTGGGCTTGCAAATTTAAAGTCCCAGAAGGAGTTCCCAGCACTGCCAGGAACATCTAAAACCCCAGTTGTTCCTTTTGCACATCCAGTTGATGAAACAAACTCTGGATTAGTGAAATTTTCTGACATTGTGGACTGGATTTTTGAAAATTTCAATGTACCCGATCCAATTAAAATTTTTCTTACAGCATTCCTCCCAACAGTTAGATCATTTTTGAAGCATTTGACTGCCCAATGGCCCCTCCTTGCAGCGATTGTATCCTTCGATGCCTAATTCAAATGCGTATATGAAGGATTCTATCTCTGTTTTACAGTGGAATTGTAGAAGTATTTTACCAAAAATTGATTCGTTTAAAGTTTTGATAAATAAAAACAAATGCGATGCATTTTCCCTTTGTGAAACTTGGCTTACTTCAAATATTGATCTCAACTTCCATGATTTTAATATTATTCGCCTTGATCGAGACACCCCATATCGAGGAGTACTTTTAGGGATTAAAAAGTGCTATTCTTTCTATCGTATTAACCTCCCCTCGATTCCAGGCATCGAAGTTGTCGCATGTCAATTGACAATACAAGGTAAAGAGCTTTGTATTGCCTCAATATATATTCCTCCCAGAGCACAGGTTGGGCAACGGCCGCTCTTTGATTTAATAGAACTTCTTCCCTCGCCACGTTTGATTTTGGGAGACTTCAACTCTCATGGCGTGGCTTGGGGTTCCCCATACAATGATAACCGCTCCTCTTTAATCTATAACCTTTGCGATGACTTCGACATGACTATTTTAAACAACGGTGAAATGACACGTATCCCGAAACCTCCAGCGCGCCCAAGCGCTTTGGATCTATCCTTATGTTCGACGTCGCTACGGTTGGATTGCACATGGAAGGTAATCCTTGATCCTCACGGTAGCGACCATTTGCCTATTCTTATTTCAATTAATAACGGGTCGACTCGCATGCGACCAATTGACATTCCGTATGACCTCACACGGAATGTCGATTGGAAGTTATACGAGGAAATGATTTCAAAAGCGGTCGAGTCGATTCAACATCATCCACCACTTGAAGAATACAACCTCCTCGCGGGCTTGATTCTCGACGCCGCGTTGCAAGCCCAAACGAAGAAATATCCCGGCGTAACGATCAAAGAACGGCCTCCCACTCCGTGGTGGGACCAAGAGTGCTCCGATGTCTACACGCAAAGATCCGACGCGTATCTGACCTTCCGGGATACAGACGATGCCGACGACTTTAAACGTTATTCGGAGCTTGATACCAAGTTTAAAAGCTTGACTAAGGCAAAGAAACGCGGATATTGGCGTCGGTTCGTAAACGAGACGTCGAGGGAGACATCGATGAGCACTCTTTGGAACACAGCCCGAAGAATGCGGAATCGCGTAACGGTCAACGAAAGCGAGGAGTCTTCAAGTAGGTGGATATTTGATTTTGCCAGGAAAGTATGTCCGGACTCTGTTCCTAAGCAAAACATTGTTCGCGATGCGTCTCCGGGCCACGACGCGATTGAATCACCTTTTACGATGGCAGAATTTTCAGTTGCCCTCCTGTCCTGTAACAATAACGCGCCTGGGTTAGATAGAATCAAATTCAACTTGTTGAAGAATCTACCCGGCAATGCCAAGAGGCGCTTGTTGAACTTGTTCAATAAGTTCCTGGAGCAAAATATTGTACCGCAGGATTGGAGGCAAGTGAAGGTGATCGCCACCCAAAAACCAGGGAAACCAGCTTCTGATCACAACTCTTATAGGCCGATTGCAATGCTCTCCTGTATCCGGAAATTGATGGAAAAAATGATACTCCGTCGTTTAGACCATTGGGTCGAATCAAATGGTCTACTATCAGATACTCAATTTGGCTTCCGCCGTGCCAAAGGGACGAATGATTGTCTTGCGTTGCTTTCAACAGATATTCAGCTGGCGTATGTTCGCAAAGAACAAATGGCGTCTGCGTTCTTGGACATTAAGGGGGCTTTTGATTCCGTTTCTATTGACATTCTTTCGGGTAAACTTCACCGACAAGGATTTTCTCCAATTTTGAACAATTTTTTGCACAATTTGTTGTCCGAAAAGCACATGCATTTTACGCACGGCGATTTGGCAACTTTTCGCATTAGCTACATGGGTCTTCCCCAGGGCTCATGTTTAAGCCCCCTTCTTTACAACTTTTATGTAAATGGCATCGACGAATGTCTGGCAAACTCATGCACGATAAGACAACTTGCAGACGACAGTGTAATCTCTGTTACAGGAGCCAAAGCTGCCGATTTGCAAGGACCATTGCAAGATACCTTGGACAATTTGTCTGCTTGGGCTTTACAGCTAGGTATCGAATTCTCTCCGGAAAAGACTGAGATAGTAGTTTTTTCTAGGAAGCATGAACCTGCTCAGCTTCAAACACAATTAATGGGTAAAACGATTTCTCAGGTTTTGGTACACAAATATCTTGGTGTCTGGTTCGACTCTAAAGGCACCTGGGGTTGTCACGTGAGGTATCTGATGAAAAAATGTCAACAAAGAGTGAATTTTCTTCGTACAATAACCGGACAATGGTGGGGAGCCCACTCAGGAGACCTTATAAGGCTTTACCAAACAACGATATTGTCTGTTATTGAATACGGGTGTTTCTGCTTCCGCTCCGCAGCAAACACACATTTGATCAAACTGGAGCGAATACAATATCGTTGTTTGCGTATCGCCTTAGGTTGCATGCAGTCGACCCATACGATGAGTTTGGAGGTCTTAGCTGGAGTATTACCATTGAAAAACCGCTTCTGGAGCCTGTCTTCTCGTATTCTTATCAAATGTGAGGTCTTGAACCGTCCCGTGATTGAAAATTTTGAAAGGTTAATCGAACTTAATTCTCAAACCCGTTTTATGACATTGTATTTCAATCACATGTCCCAAAATATTAACCCTTCTTCGAATATTCCAAATCGTGTCGACTTATCAAATACTTCTGATTCTACTGTGTTTTTCGATACATCCATGATAGAAGAAACTCGTGGAATCCCGGATCATTTACGCGTGCAGCAGATCCCCAAAATTTTTTCCAATAAATATCGAAACATCAACTGCGACAATATGTACTACACTGACGGATCACTTCTTGATGGGTCCACTGGCTTCGGTATCTTCAATAACAATTTAACCGTCTCCCATAAGCTCGATAATCCTGCTTCTGTTTACGTCGCAGAATTAGCTGCAATTCAGTACACCCTAGGGATTATCGGAAAAATGCCCACGGACCATTATTTCATCTTTACGGACAGTCTCAGTTCCATTGAGGCTCTCCGATCGATGAAAGATGTTAAGCACTCTCCGTATTTCCTGGGGAAAATACGGGAACATCTGAGTGCTTTATCCGAAAAATCTACTCAGATTACCTTAGCGTGGGTCCCTTCTCACTGCTCGATACCGGGTAATGAGAAAGCGGACTTTTTGGCTAAGGTGGGCGCAACAAACGGTGATATTTATGAAAGACCAATTGCCTTTAATGAATTTTTCGCATTTGTACGTCAGAATACGATCATCAGTTGGCAAAATTCTTGGACCAAGGGGGAACTGGGAAGGTGGTTACATTCCATAATCCCCAAGGTATCGACGAACCCGTGGTTCAAGGGGTTGGATGTAGGTCGGGATTTCATTTGCGTGATGTCCCGGCTTATGTCCAATCACTATAGATTTGACGCGCATCTCCGTCGTGTTGGGCTCGGGGAGAGTGGTATCTGTGCCTGTGGTGAAGGTTATCACGACATAGAGCACGTTGTTTGGTCATGCCCTGTACACCGTGACGCCAGGTCTAGATTAGTAGCTTCCCTGCAGGCGGAAGGTAGGCAGCCGGCTGTTCCTGTTCGTGATGTCTTGGCGAGCCGTGACCTATCCTACATGTCCCTTATATACGTTTTCCTGAAATCCATCCACGCCCCAGTTTAGTCCTATCCCCTTCCGCCTACATCCAACCAAACGACAAGAACACGTTAAGACCCCGGATCCGGAAACAGCAACTAGACCCGCACGATACTCTCAGGCCCCGAGGGAGCGACCCAATATGCCAGTCCGTAATATCTTGGCCCAGCAGCGGAACATATTCAATATGCTGCTTACCTATGGCGATGGAAAACCATCAAACAACAAATCAGTGCTTTTCATGCAAAACATTCTAGCTTAAGTTAGATTTAGTTTCAGCTCGTAGTCGGCAGCGAGGATAAAAAATTTGCTTTTAGTTATTAAGATACTTTAGAAAGTAAGCTACCAGATATAATTGGCGCCGTTAAACATTGAATTGTATTTGTGCCGTGTCAAATAAACTATAGATGAGGAAAAAAAAAACATACTTTATGTAAACGATGCAAGTATTTTGGTGTATACTGATATAATTTTGTCGTGAATGTGAATTCCGCACATTGTACCGTTCATTATAGCTTGGCACAATCTCACCCCAGAAGGGCGCGAAAAAACTAGTTTGGAAAAACATTATTTTCTGAGCCAACACAGGTTCAATGCACAATATTTTCTCACCACATTGGAGACGACATCCTAACGTACCAGCTGAGTAGTAAGTTGATGTGATTTCTTGATCGGGTTGGTTTCCCTGGGACATTTTTGGCTAACGTTATTTGCGCACGTTTTTCACCCTGTACTTTGAAATAATATTTAAGTGGAACAGTTCACTGATATTATCTATATTCCATTTAAATTTGTGAATAAATATGGCACGTTTCATAAAGTATTGAAATTGAGGTATTAGGTTCAAGAAATCTTAAGTAATTTAACATACAAACATTTCCCGTTTTGGCTCAATCTCACCCCCGTGGCTTAATCTCACCCCGGCAGACGGTACAGAAAAACCAAATCAATTTGACGATTCCTTTGTTTGCGTGCAGAATAAACAAACCGGTTTCAAGCAAGTGTGTAGTAGTTTTGTGTAAAAAATCATACGCTTTCCAATCGCGCGAGAATGTCTAAGGTAGGTGGGTACTTGTTCAAAAATCGATCTCTTTGGAAAAAGAAATAAACATCTTGGCAGTTAAATCCAATATGGCAGCCACCAATTTTGATATTTACAAAATGAGGTCCTATCTTCCTTTCTCAAATGATAGATAGGTTTGAATAATTCCATAAAAAAGTGGAAGAGGTTGTTTATAAGAAACGAACGCAAGGTTAACGTAGAATTACGACAGCCTGTCTTATGTCAATAATTTTTTGCAATAGCTTTGGAAATACACTCGATTATGGTTATTCATTTTAATGGTGTTGTCGATGCAGCTAAATAAATTGTAGGAAACTGATTTTGACAGCTTTTATTATCTGAGTGTGATGCTTCAAATCTACAAATTGTTGTTATTAGTATTATACATTTAGTTATTCTCTTTTAGCTTACATTCAGTGTTCCTCCTAAATCTGTCTTTTGGCTGCTGGGCACGTTTTAAAGTGCGCCACGTGTTTTAGGTTAAGCTGAAGTAGGGAATATTTTTATTAATTTTAATTTAAGCTACAAATATCAAATACCTCTTACTTAATAACTCCTATTCAACCTCACTGACATTAATAAAATACTACTTTTAACAATTTATATTTTACTTTTAAATACATTCACTTTTATTAGCTAAACACGTCTTGCTGCTATCGCCTCTGGACTTAGAAAGAAAGACCGATCACCTGACAGTTTAAACACTTCCGCCGCAGATCTTTGTCATTTGAGGCGCCACTTCGACGGTTGTCAAGCGCCCTTCGGGATCATTATTAACCAGGGTGGCTAGTTCGACGGTTTCTCCGCTAACAGACTCCCCCGGGTGTAGTCCGGAGCTCTCCGGATCTTCACGACTCTTTCGCACGTCGAGCAATGCCAACCGCGATACCGGTCGTAACACGCCCTTTCCGCCGATCATGACGACGGCTCGTCTAATTCGACCGTCCGGTGCCTGGATCAATCGAATGATTCGTCCTCGTTCCCATCCATTGCGTTTCATCGGTTCAGCGACCATCACCAGGTCTTCGCGTTCCAGAGCCCTAGTTTCGTCGAACCATTTTGGCTGTCGTCGAATCACCGGAAGATATTCAAGCAACCAACGTCCCCAAAATACTGTCAATTGCTGCTGAATAAGGTCTCAAGACTTTCCCAGAATTTGTCGACGTGTTAGTTCGCTTAATGGTTCCCAAGGTCTATCGTGAGATTGTCTCTGCCCGCTCGAGCTCAACAGCAGAAAATGGTTCGGCGTTAAAGCCTCCGATTCCGCTGACTCCAACGGTAAATACGTCAGAGGCCTTGAATTAACTATGCTTTCAGCCTCCACGACCAGTGTCTGCAACTCCTCGTCATCGAGTGTTCCCTCGGTATATGCTTCAGCAATGGCTGCTTTAACGGATTGCACCAACCGTTCCCACGCTCCACCCATACGAGGCGCTCCCGGTGGTATGAAATTCCATTTGGTGTTAGTGTTTGTGAACGTTGCGCTCAGTCCCTGGCTTATCTGGTGCTTAAGTACTCGATCTGCCCCCTGGAAATTCGTTGCATTATCGCTAAAAAACTCCACTGGCGGGCCTCTGCGACTCACGAATCTACGGATGCAGGATATGCAGGATTTAGTAGACAGAGTGTAGACGATTTCGAGGTGACCAGCTCGTACCATCAGGCAGGTGAATAATGCTACCCACCGTTTGACTTTCGATCTCCCCAGTTTCACCTGCAGCGGCCCGAAGTAGTCCACTCCTGTGTAGGTGAATGCGCGCTCGTTGTGTGCTAAACGCGCTGGTAGCAATGGTGCCATCGGTGGAACTCTAGGTCGGGCTCGGCGAATTTTACAGTGCTGGCAATCACGGCTAATTTTCTTCACCGCCACGCGAAGTCTCGGAATACTGTAGAGCTGGCGCATCTCGTTGACAACCGTTTCGTTGTTGCCATGCTGATAATAGCAATGGTATTTGTGAATCAGGAGTTCCGTAACTCGATGCTTTCTCGGCAAGATCACGGGATGACGCACAGTATATGGTACATCAGTCCATCCAATTCGTCCCTTTTCCACGCAACAAACCGTCGTTATCCAAAATTGGCTTCAGTGGGTAGATGTGGCTGTGTTTACCGATTGCTTCTTGTCCAGTTTCATTTGGCGATTTTTTTTTTCTCGCTTATTTTCCGTCGGTCTAGTTCCGCCACTGTTGTGGCCAATCACCGACGCCGATTTGTTGGATAATGCTGCAACTTCGTCTGGGTAGAACTCACGCTGAGCGAGTTTGAATATCACCTCTTCGGCTGCTTGTAGTTCAAACTGCTGCAGTTGTCCAGAAAGTTTCGTTCGGTTTTTGTACACATTATGTACAAATCGAAGAGCATATGCTGCTGCACGCAGTAATCAGTTCCAGGAAGAAAAACGATGAAATCTTGTAAACGGTTCGTATGAACAATAATACAAGATCGATGCACGCATTTCCTCAGTTGTAGCAGTTACCTGTTCTCTGGGACGTGGCCACTCAGTTTCTTGTTCTAGCAAAAAGTTTGGTCCTTTAAACCATTTGCTTTCGCGATCGAAGTACGGGCCACTACCCCATTTCGTCGCTTCATCTGCTGGATTAAACTTCGATGGTACCCACCGCCAGTCGCTGGCTGATGTGTGTTCTAGAATTTCTTCTACTCTGCAGGAGACAAACTGTCGATAGTTACGAGGATCAGCTCTTATCCAAGATAAAGCCGTACTGGAATCACCCCAAAATACCATTCTAGAAACCGGGACAGCATGGTTCTCTCGGACGAATTTTGACCATCGCACGCTCAGAACGCAGGCATGCAGTCCCAGCCTTGGAATTGACCACGGCTTGAGAGTAGTGACTTTCGCTTTGGCAGCTATCAGACAAACCTGAGGTTTGCCGGCTTGGTTGTTCGTTCGTAAGTACACAAGAATATGCTGCCTCGCTCGCGTCGACAAAAACGTGAATTTCAGAGCCGTGGTAGGTTTTTCGGGTGGCACAGGGGAAGTAGCATCTTGGAATTTTGATGTTTGCAATGTACTCAATCATGTGTATCCACCGTTGCCATTTTCCATACACCTCGTCGCCGACTTACTCGTCCCACTCAGCACCTTCTCGCCACAAGTCTGGAATCAAAGTCTTCCCATGGATGATAAATGGCGAAAGCAGACCTAGCGGGTCGAACAGAGTCATAACACATCGCAGGATTTGTCTTTTTGTCGGTCGTGAGGCTGTCTGAACCAGCCGTTGCACTTCCTCCGTCATCTGAGTGCAGAAACTCAGCTCGTCAGTTGATGGACTCCAAAGCATTCCGAGCACCCCTTCGTTTTTCACACCGTCACCCAAACTGAGCCACTTATCTGGTCCATGTTGCACCTCTCCTAAATGTTTGAGCACTGCGCTACTATTGGAACGCCAGTTATGTAGCTTGAAACCTCCATTGCCATGAACGTAGCGGACTTCGCTCGCCACCTTCGCTGCTTCTTCTTCGGAACCAAAACTGGCCAAGTAGTCGTCGACGTAATGGTCGCTGATGATCGCTTTTGATGCTTCCGAGTAGAACTCAGAATGTTCTTCTGCATTTTTGTTCTTCACGAACTGTGCCGAGGCTGGCGAGCAGGTGCTACCAAAGGTGGCCACATCCATTAGAAAAATGCCTGGCTTCTCCGATGGATTGAAGCGCCACAAAAAGCGCTGGGAATGTTTGTCCTCTTCTTTGATTTGAATTTGGTGGAACATCTCTTGGATATCCGATGTTATGGCAACTGCGTATTGGCGAAAATGAAATAAAACGGCTGGAAGAGATGCCAGCTGATCCGGGCCTTTAATCAGTGCGCTGTTAAGGGATATGCCATCAACCTTGGCGGCTGCGTCCCAAATAACGCGCACCTTCCCCGGTTTCTTAGGATTAATAACAACTCCGACCGGCAGGTACCATACTCTTCTTGGATCTGCTGCTTCCAGTTCTTCTTTTGCGGCTCTATGCGCATAACCCTTAGTTTCGTATTCTCGTATTTGTCGGTGAAGATTCTCTTTTAACGTTGGGTCGCGATCCATTCGGCGTTCGAGGCATTCCAGGCGACGCAATTCCATTGGGTAGCTATTTGGAAATTCTACCTGATCATCCCTCCACAACAGGCCCGTCTCGAAACGATTTGCGACCCGCCGGGTGGTTGCCTCTAAAATATTCGAAGCTCGTTGATCCTCTTTTGACAGTGGTATGTCTTCTGGGCCCGACCCGATCGACTCGATAGCAAAAAACTGTTTAATTGTTTCGTGTAGATCTTCGTCACGAGTGCATTTGCATACGTGAAAACTGTACGCCTCATCTTGGCTGCCTCCTCGCGGTCCGTAAATGCACCAGCCAAGTCTAGTTTTTACGGCCACTGGGCCGCTTCCGTTTCCCTCTCTAATTTTCAACGGCAATGCCAGTCGCAAATTATCAATTCCAATCAGGATTCTGGCTCTGGCGTTCTGATAACTACGAATTGGAATGCCCTGTAAGTGCGTATACTGTTTTACTGCTTCTTCCATATTAAAGCTTTGACCAGGAAGACTGAGATTTTCTACTGTCCTAGCATTCAAGAGCTTATGCCGCTTCTCCTGCTCTCTTCCACTAACCGCCAATGCAATCCGTTGGGACCCATTTTCCATACGTGTCGTGTCGCCTGTCCACCTAAGGCAAAGAGGTTGAGGGCTGCCTTCCAAGCCCAGCGACGCCGCTAAATCACTCTCCACCAGTGTCAAGTCCGAGCCTTCGTCAAGGAAAGCGAAGGTATCAATCGAGCATTTGTTTCCATGAAGAGTTACCGGGATAATTCTGAAAAGCGTCGACGAAGTCAAAAGACGATGGGTGTGATTCTCAGCAATCTGCGCCGCAAGCATCGGTGGTCCCCCCGGGGAGTGAAGAAGTGGGTGGTGACGAAATTGACAACCTGCTATGTCACATGATTTGCGCCCACGACATGCTCTGCGACCGTGATTAAATAAACAATTTTTACAAAGTCCTAAGGACCGGACAGTTTTCCAACGATCATCCACCGTAAGCGACTTAAAGCTAACGCAGTCGCGCACCCGGTGTCCTGTTTTATTGCAAAATGCACAATCAATCGGTTTTGAATATTTTTTCGGCTCCCTAGCCAAGTCTCTATTTTTCCAGTTACTTTCCACTGTGTGGGAGTTCACGAAACCTTTGTTTTTTAAACGATCGTGAGGTTGGCTTTGCCTACGTTCTGGCTCGAATGTAACAACACTTGACGCATCTCGCACCACAGACGCCATATAGTCGCCAAAGGTTCTTAAGTCCACATACTGGAATCCACGCTTGTATCCCGCCCACATCATTTTCTGGTCCATGGGCAATTTCGCGACGAGTTTCAGCAAAAGCGATGGATTTGACAGGTGAGCGTGTTCGTTCGCTGCTTCAATATGATCGCATAATGACTGAACCGCCATCCCGAAATATATAAGACCTTCCAACCTGTCAGATCTTGGCGCTGGTATGTCCCGTACTTTACGAAGCAGCGCGTTGATGAGTAACTCTGGACGGCCGTACCTCATACGTAAGGTTTCAATCACCTGCGGGACCGCTGCTGGTAATACTAACCGACTGCGTACCGCTTCGAGTGCTGGACCCGAAAGGCAACGCTGTAAGCGAAGCATATTCTCACCATCCGAAAGACCGCAGGCTTCCGTGGTGTAATTATAACACGAGATAAATATCGGCCAGTCTGCTGGATCACCGTTGAATCGAGGAAGTTCTTTAGCTAGGGACTGGCGTGCTGCTAGCTGTTGCTGGGTAGGGAGGCCTAGGGCTAATGGGAAATTCACTTGGTTTCGATTTACATTTTCTAACGTACGATGGGGCTGAGACATTTCATTTAAACCGACGCGCACGGAAGGGTTATGTGTTTGCTCTCCGGCAATGTTCAGAGGGGGTGGAATATTGAGCATAGTTTGGTAATCTATGTCACCCGGGTGCGCGTGTTGGATTCGCTACTGCTCACGGGGATTGTTGAAATTTCCCTGGCGTACGTTAGGTTGCACCGGCTCACGGGAGGTACAATTAAGTTGAGTCGTGGGGCAATGATTGAAATCAATTCTGTTAGTATTTTCAATATAATCATTCAAGGCATGACGCTTACCTAGGGTTTCCGTAAAAGTCTGATCTCCATCGGTAAATTTATTCGTCTGACTTACCGATATTAAACCAGCTTGGCCTACCGGGTTCCGAAGAGATGAGTGAAGATCGATTTCAAATTGCACATGTCGCTCAGGTGGATTGCGGCATTCCCCTGACACCGGCAATAGAGACCGATTCGCTTTCGGGATGGTACCAGTTAATCTCACTAGGTTGTGTTGACTAGCCGCTGGTACGTTCGCCCTCTCTGGATGGACGTGAGCCGAACTCGGCTGCGATGTACTTCCCGGCTGAAACTTTGCCAACATGTTACGGCAAATTTCCAACTGCGCCTGCAATTCTGACAGCTGCTCCGCCGTTTGTTTCGACTGCGCTTCGCACTGCTCGACGCGGTTCTTAAGTTCTAGAAGAGCCTTCTGTGGATCTCTCTCTTCTCGCTGACATCGCCCAGCAGACTCTTCCAACACAGTTAACGGAATTGTGACCATAGGTGTTGCTCTCGGTGTGTCTGACGCCGACGCTGAACGCATTGCGGATGAATTAGGTGAAGATGTGTTTCTCCCACTAAGTGCTATCGCATCGTCACGATGAATGCGCGGTTCGGCTCTCCCGTTCGCGCTATTCAGAATGTGCTGCTGCTCTTCTCGGTGGCGGCGTCGCAGCTCGCGCTCAAGATGTTCCCGCTCTATTCGCTGCCGCTCAACCAACTGGTTCAAATTAGCGGACAATCTTGACGCCGAACTCGAGCCGCTGTGTACACTCCGCACTGAAACGCCGTCACCATCGACGTGTAGTATATCGGCACATTGGGTGCACGCCCACGGCTGATTCTGGATGCTGTCGTTCACTTCGGCGCATGTATAGTGTAACCAATTGTCGCACTGGTCACTTTGCACCATGTCTTCTGCGTTGTCCGGGCGTTGACATGTCGCGCAGTTGTACTCCTCTTCTAGTCCCGGTGCACTATTTCTGCTAGCCGCCATCTCAGTCTTTTCACAGACTGAATATTTGAAGATTGTCGATGCAGCCAAATAAATTGTAGGAAACTGATTTTGACAGCTTTTATTCTGAGTGTGATGCTTCAAATCTATATATCTTTTATCTGAGTGTGATGCTTCAAATCTATAAATTATTGTAATTAGTATTATACATTTAGTTATTCTCTTTTAGCTTACATTCAGTGTTCCTCCTAAATCTGTCTTTTGGCTGCTGGGCACGTTTTAAAGTGCGCCACGTGTTTTAGGTTAAGCTAAAGGTGGGAATATTTTTATTAATTCTAATTTAAGCTACAAATATCAAATATCTCTTACTTAATAACTCCTATTCAACCTCACTGACATTAATAAAACACTACTTTTAACAATTTATATTTTACTTTTAAATACATTCACTTTTATTAGCTAAACACGTCTTGCTGCTATCGCCTCTGGACTTAGAAAGAAAGACCGATCACCTGACAGTTTAAACACTTCCGCCGCAGATCTTTGTCATTTGAGGCGCCGCTTTGACGGTTGTCAAGCGCCCTTCGGGATCATTATTAATCAGGGTGGCTAGTTCGACGGTTTCACCGCTAACAGGTGTGAAACGATATATTTTTCCGTATATGTTTCGTATATTATTTTTGCTTCAATGGAATGGAATGGGATGGGATAACTGGAAAAATAGGTGTGACTAAATTATTTCCAGTTATACCATTCTACAACGTACACGTACATACATATACATCTCATTCATTCTGGCTCGGAGCGATCATTTGATAAGCTCCACCTTTATTTTTAGTTTTAAAGTTTTACCTCAGTTTCGTAGCATGGATGTACAAAAATGATTTCTTGTGGACATTCTGTCGAGCCGGACCGATAGCACTCTCATGAAGGCAACAAAATAACATGTATTGTGTCGTGTTGCGCGGCTTGGAAGGAAAAAATGTTTCTTTCCCCGTGTCGCGAGGAAGCAGATTGTTGCGTGTTTGATACTGCCGACGGTAGACATTAGTATGAAGGTGATAATTCTGCTGTGATGTCAAGCAATAACCGTCTTCTTCAAGACGTTACATACTTGTTAATGACGTGTTATGAATTTTATAAAACGGACTCAGCACCGTGAGCAGAACTTGCTGAACTTTTCTGTTTGAAATCGAATTTGTTTCGCATATACCGCTTGTGATGCACAGTATCAATGAATCGTAATATACACCACACTGCTGCGCAATTGCAGCAGCATCAAACTGCAATCAAAGTTGCAGTTTAGTAATAACCATTCAGTATGCTCTTTCCAATACATTTAGCAGCCTTGAAAAAGGCTGGTTGCTGCAGTTGCAAATTTCATTCAACTATCGCATAAATGCTTCATGATCCAGATAGCGCGCGATATCCGCTCTGACATAGATTTTTCGCACGTTGTGGAATGGGATAACTGGAAAAATAGTTGTGACTAAAGTCGCATGGAAGCAGATTGTTGCGTGTTTGATACTGCCGACGGTAGACATAAGTATGAAGGTGGAAATTCTGCTGTGATGTCGAACTATAACCGTTTTGTTTTAAGATGCAATAGCGTAAGTGCTGCATTTCTGTTGTTGAATGTTGAATTTTTCTTGTCTTGCGAATGCTGAAATTAGCGGTTTTCCTTTGTGTTGAGAAGTCACCAGTGTTGAGAAGTCATCATTTGTGGTTGGACACACATACTCATTACTTACTAATATTTATCATAAATACTTAAGCTACTAGTGGTTTTCCGTCTGTTACACATGATGAAAAATCTTAACTTTTTCAATCACATAATTGTGGAGCACCAACAGGTGCTATTATATTTGACAACAGTAACAAACTGGCAAGTTTGTTCAATTATCATCATTTCGGATAACCATTCGCCGATGATTCTAGTTCTCCCGTTTTCTTTAGTAGAATTGCCTGCCATTTCCAATAATTCTGCAGCTACCGAAAACTCAATAACAGCCGCCAGATAGTCAGGTGCTTAAGTATCAACGCGCCCAGCGCGATCAGCCAGAAATTGAAACCTGGTTTTTCTTTCTTCTTCACGATCAGCAACCAACGTCCGTGTGGTATCGGCACAATCATGAATTATACATAAAACACAAAGCGCGCATTTTTAGTCAACTAGGTATATTCTGTCGACCTTGTTAGGGAAAGAAGCATTGTGCGACCAATCAGAGGTCGACATTTGCGTTTCGACAAGGCTTGACAATTTTCAATAGTACAATCGTTCGAACAATCAGATTACAACTTTCTGCATTTGGACGCATTTTTAGTCAACTAGGTATATTCTGTCGACCTTGTTAGGGAAAGAAGCATTGTGCGACCAATCAGAGGTCGACATTTGCGTTTCGACAAGGCTTGACAATTTTCAATAGTACAATCGTTCGAACAATCAGATTACAACTTTCTGCATTTGGACGGGCGCTTGGTTGATTTTTCAATCGATTACTGCAAAATTGACGAAAATTGGTTGGAAACTGACTGAGCTTAAAACGGTTGAAAATGGACAATTTTTGTGACGCTCTCGATGTTTTTGGTTTTTGAAATTGGATCCCTGTAATGAAATTGGTCCCCTGTATATGTTGCCGTAAGACGTTATTCTACGTCAAAAATTAGAGGTAAAGCAGTTTTGTTAATTCAAGTTTTAGCATAGCATAGCATAACATAGCATATTTGATCAACAGTTTTGTTAATTCAAGTTTTGACGAAAAACTAAGGGTCTATTAAAAAGTATGAATTTTTAGTTAGGGGTTATATACCTTTTTAGGTTTCAAAAAATCGAATGTTTTTTTATTGCATCACCTTAAAGTACAACATCTTGAGAGTATTTTTACAAATTTTTACAAAGATCTGAGCAATAGGGAGAAAGTCAAACTTTATACGCGAAAGCTGAAACTTTATACGCGTTTATCTCGGAATGGTGTTTCTCAAAAAATGGCTTTGCCGTGTTTACGATTGCAGTGAAACTACTGAACCGGTTTTCTTCAGCTTTTTTTTCGTTTTAATGTTCGTTATTAAATTCCCCGGTCGTTGAACGACCGACTTTTTACACGAAGTTTAACTTTGCCGATAAAAATAAGCCTTGATGATTCATTCCGATTCGGAATTTGACCTTCTGTTTGTTATACACAGACTTCGCAGCCAACTGTTCAGTGTACAGGACAACACTACGATCCTACTGACACTAACAGTCTCTCCGGAGCCGACCATCTGGGAGATGAGATAAAATATAATGCAATTTTCAGCCCGCAAAACAGTTTTTTTTTCGGGGAATACGTTCCTGTTTGCGCTTGTTGTGTTAATTTTATTGAGGTTTTAACATAGTAGTCATTCACCTCCTTACCCTAATTTACATTTTTAGTTCATAACAAAAAATCCTAATATCTATATCTTCTTAATCCCTGTTAATGGAGCAAAATCAAGTGAGATTATCGGAGGCGCAGAATCCCGAGACATTAAAGAAAACCATTTGCTTGAAAATAAACGAACTGTATATTTAAGGATTAATAGAAAAACACGTCGTGTCTTGTTAACTTTCTCTTTTGTACTGAATTCGCTTTGTCTTCTCCAATGCTGTAACGGAACTGCTATTTGCAAGCAACTATCTTGAAAACGAGGGATAACCCTTCTGTTCATCGAGGTGTAAGAATCCACACGAACATCATCCCGCCCCTTGAGGCAGCTGCCTCAATCGCAAGGAAGCAGCACAAGTTTATGGATTGGTCGCTGATATTCGATTTGGCCTCGCCGAAGTGTCACATTGCGGACAATCCCGTATTGATCCGTGTGTGTTTCCACCACCCTAGCAAGCTCCCATGTTGCTGGTGGTGTATTTTCGTTTTTAATAAGGACTAACTTACCAACGGTTACATTCTGCTGAACGCTTTGCCACTTTGTTCTGGGTTGTAGAGTGGTTACATATTCGTCCCTCCAACGAGTCCATAGATCGTTAGTGAGCCGTTGAATTCGTTGCCAACGATCAAGTCGGTGCTCCTTGATGTGGCTTAAGTCAGGTTCAGGAAGTAGATTGAGTGGCTGTCCGATGATAAAGTGTCCGGGTGTCAGTGGTTCACAGCAATCGGCTGAAGAGGACAACGGGCAAATGGGGCGAGAATTAAGGCAGGCCTCGATTTGGCTCAAAACAGTTGAGAGGTCCTCGAAAGTCAGGATAGTATTTCCGAGCACTGCTCTGAGGTGTTTTTTCATACTCCGTACCGCCGCCTCCCATATACCTCCCATGTGGGGAGCGGAGGGAGTGATGAACTTCCATTGAATTCTAAGATCCGAAAGAAAATGAATGATGGTATCGTTAAACTCCTTGGAATTAAGGTGGTTTCGAATTAAACGG
This sequence comes from Wyeomyia smithii, assembly GCF_029784165.1. Taxonomy (NCBI): domain Eukaryota; kingdom Metazoa; phylum Arthropoda; class Insecta; order Diptera; family Culicidae; genus Wyeomyia; species Wyeomyia smithii. The sequence goes on from NC_073694.1 coordinate 78,038,356, forward strand.
TCAGCTCCGACGAAATTCGTTCCGTGATCAGACCATATTTCGCTACACAATCCCCGTCGTCCAATAAAGCGTTTAAGAGCGGCCAAGAATGCATTCGTTGATAAGTCCGTAACTGCTTCTAGGTGTATTGCCTTGGTCGACAGGCAAACGAACACTGCAATGTACCCTTTAGTGGTTTTTGCAGTACGGAGATTCGAAGTGCGAATAATTATAGGTCCAGCATAATCAACTCCACAATGGACAAACGGTCTCGTTGGTTTAGTTCGCACGGAAGGCAAGCTACCCATCAGCTGAGATGCGGTTTTCCCTTTCAATCTACAGCAGCGTGTGCAATTATTGATAAACTCACGTATTACTGACTGGCAACCTTTTATCCAGTATCTTTGATTGAGTGTGGCTATCATCAATGTTGGTCCAGCGTGCAGGTTTCTCAAATGCAAATCAGCTAGAAGCAGGTATACATAACGGTGCTGCTTCGGCTGGAATGATTGGATGTTTTATCTCATACGACTGGCATGAGTTTTGCAGGCGACCACCAACGCGTAGAATTCCTTTTGCATCAATGAAGGGATATAAATTCTTAATTTTACTGGTTTTTGGTAATTGAAAACCTTTTCGTAAGCAGCCCAATTCTTGTTTGAAGCTTTCATATTGTGCAGTTTTAACGAGCTGCAATCCGGAATCATTTATTTCATTAGCCGATAAGGGGCCGTTTAGCTTAGAGTAATCGTGCTTAGTAGAAAGGATATTAAATCTGAATCGATTCACCCAGCCAAAGATTTTTTCGATTTTCGATAACGACGAGAAACGATTCAGTAAATACATTTCAATCTCATAGTTATAATTTTCGCTTGAAATAGAAGACGAAGAAAAGCATGAAATAGCAGGGTATTTTTCCAACGCATCATGCCTCTCCGGAGAACTGAATGATTTCCACTCAGATTCGTTTTGTTTCAACCAGCTTGGGCCATTCCACCAGAGAGGGTGGTTTATCAAATCAATTGGTGAAACGCCGCGCGATGCACAATCAGCGGGATTATCTCTCGTTGACACGTGATGCCAATGGTGTCTAGGAAGAGAATCAAGTATTTTAGAAGTGCGATTCGCGACAAATGTCTGCCATTTTCTTGGGTGTGCTGATAGCCACTGCAGTACTATTGTAGAGTCGGTCCAAGCCACCAATTCAACGTCCAAATGTGAGAAGGACTCCAGGAGTTTCACCATCAAATTCGTTAAGAGCTCAGCTGCTAACAGTTCAAGTTTTGGTAGAGAGACTTGTTGAATCGGAGCAACCTTAGTTTTAGCGGCTACGATATTTATTTGAATTTCCCCCGCACTATCTACTGATCGAGCATATACTACAGCACCGTAGGCTACTTCAGAAGCATCTGAGAAACCGTGAAGTTGCAGCTTGCCAGCGGTTGAAGGAATCCAGCGGTCAATGCGAATCATTTCAATATAGTGAAGAGTTTCCTTTAGTTCAATCCATTCATTACAGATACTCGCTGGTAGAGGATCATCCCAGTCAAGATCGTAAAGCCATAAATGTTGGAATAATATTTTCGTGCGAATGACTACTGGCGCGATCCAACCAAATGGATCAAAAAGTTTGGACGAAACTGATAACAATTGTCGCTTTGTATTGATACTATCAATGTCCAAATTTACCTTGAAACAGAACGTGTCTTCTTGGGGGATCCATTGTATCCCGAGAGCTTTTACTGCATCCCCTTCATTAGGCAATTTGAGAGCAATTGGTACATGACAACTCAATTCATTATTTAGAAGCTTCGGTTCCTTCGAGAACCACTTTCGTAGGATAAATCCACCAGACGCTAAGACCTCGGTAATTTCATTTTGAAGAAATTTGGCTTCCGCAAGGGTATCGGCCCCGGAAAGTAAGTCATCCACATAAAAATTTTTCGCTATCCTGTCAGATGCAAGCGGATGGCGTAACTTGTTGTCTTCGGCAACCTTTCGTAGTGCTGCCACTGCTAGATATGCAGCATTCGCTGTTCCATATGTAACGGTTAGTAAACGGTAGTACTCCAAAGGCTTATTCGGATGTTCGCGCCATACAATGCGTTGAAAATCAATATCTTCCCGATTGAGGAGTACCTGTCGGTACATTTTCTCGACGTCAGCTGTGAATGCAATTCGATACGTTCGCCAACGCGAGAATACATTGAACAGAGGTTCGTTTACGTTTGGGCCAATCAGCAACCGGTCGTTGAGAGAGATTCCAGTGCTTGTTTTGTTTGAAGCGTCAAAGACAACGCGTAACCTTGTTGTTGTACTATCGTCTTTCAGTACCGCATGATGCGGAAGGTAGAAGCATTTATCGACGTCTACTACCAACTCAGATGGCGGAATCCTTTCCATGTGGCCAAGTTGTAAGTATTCAGTCATGAAATTTGTATATTGTTTGCGAAGTTCTTCATCAATACTGAATTTACGCTTCATAGCCTTGAAGCGACGAATAGCTGAGTTTGCCGAGTCACCTAGTGCCGGTTTAACTGCATCAAATGGTAGCCTAACCACATATCGCCCGGATTCGTTCCGAGTACACGTTTTCCGGAAATGTTCCACAGCCTTACACTCGTTTTCAGATAGCGGCTTTGTTTTCGGAAGATCTTCTAGTTCCCAAAATTGTCGGAGAGTTCGATCCAGATTAATTTCGGTGACAATACTTACTAGCCTTTGTTTGGCTGCAATGTTTGATACTGCACCGAAGCGACCACCAATCAGATAACCAAATATTGAGTTTTGTGCGATAGGATACCCACGAAAATCCATCAGTTTGCCAGGTTCTAAAATGGAGAAGAATACTTCCACACCCAATAAAAGATCAATTTGACCAGTTTGATTGAAAGTAGGATCTGCAAGAGATTCTTCACGTAGGCTGTTACATTCAATGTCGAATTCCTGACACGGCTGGTCCGGAATGAGCTGATTAAGAATCAGCGCTTCTACCACGATAACAATCAGCTCGTTGAATCGTGACGAAATTTGTAGTACTACAGCTCCCTCAGTACGACACGGCTTTTCCGAATTAATTCCGCTAACAAGAATACTGGCGTTGCGTCTGTTCAAACCAAGACGTTGGAAGGCTTGCTTCGTAATCAAAGAGCTCATACATGCAGAATCTACCAATGCTCGTACCTCATGAAAAACGTTGTTTTTTCCTAAACTTTTAACAATAGCTGTCGGTAGCAAACTCACAAATTTTTTAGAGCAACTGGTTTCACTTTTAGTAGCGTATGATTCGACCTTGGCTTCCTCTTGAGAGTGCACAACTGCAGCCTCTCCGTTACTGTCTTCTGAAGCATCCGCATATTGAATAGCTACCACTGGGGATGTAGTTTCAGTTTGGCACAGGAGCGTATGGTGCTTTTGATGACACATTTTACAGTTTGTTGTTGAAGTGCAGTTCCTTGAAACATGTGTTGCTCTGAGGCAATTAAAGCATAATTTTGCTTTCTGCACAATTTCTCGACGACCACTCGCCGCCATTTCCTTGAAGCTGGCACACTGGTATATGGTGTGAGCTTGAGAGCAATTCGGACAAGAGAGCTGTGTGGATGTGTGAAAGCTTTGAATCGGCTTGCTCGATAAAGCGGATTTGTATCGCTTCTACGATCACCTTCTTTCTTTACCGTGTCACTTCCTTTTTTGATAAAGGATGCGCAAGTTTCCAATGCATCACATCGTCGCTCGAGGAAGGTAAGAAAATCGGTAAATTTTGGATTTTCGATATCAACAAGCTTCTGAGCCCATTGTACACGCGTTTCACGGTCAAGCTTGTCCAGCAGTAAATGTATCAACCACGGATCGCGACTTTCATGCTCTTCACCAAGAGCCTTCAATTGTCGTATCACTTCATCCGACGTTGTAACGAGTTTCCGAAGCGCGACGAGAGACGGAACGGTTACCGGCGACTGCTCGATAAACTCTTTTACTAGTGCCGCGACGGTATATTTTTTCTTATCATAGAACTCGTTCAGTTTTTGCCACACATGTATGTAATTTGCATCCGTAATCGCAAAGGCACTGACCAATTTTTTGGCATCTCCATCCAAATGGGAAAGCAAATACTGTAATTTCACTGATTCTTTTAGCATTTTTTCATGAATACAGCTGACATACAAATCTTTAAATGAGTTCCAATGTTTTCGATCGCCATAGAACACTGGTAACGACAGTGTCGGTAAACGAATATCTAACGGAATTTGAGGCTCAACTGGAGCGGTTTCCGCAACAACACGAGAATGATTTACGGGATTTATTTGGCAAGCTAATTGGGAAACTGATGACGCAGCAGCAGATTGTGTTGACATCATGAGCCGTTGAGACTCTAGCAGCAAACGTACTGCCTCCTTGATGTCGTCGTTCCTTGATTCCGAGTGAATCGACTCGTTTCCATCCTGCGACAAGTGTTGGTCGAGCAGGCGCGTATATTCTTCTTTTGTTGCATAATATAGTCTGTCAAACTCTAATCGATGATTAAATATTGATGCCGTTTCGCATACTCCTGGTGTTGTTTCTTCAATTTCACTTTGAACGCGGTCGAAATTGTCGTAAAGTTCCGAAAGTTTTTGCAGGCGCTCCTGCAACTCACTCGGAAGCGGATTCCGGCTGATAACGGTACTTGCATTTGAATGCTCCCATTTCACGCGCTGGAACAAAAGATCGCGTCGAATTTGCGACGGGTCCATATCTCATTGGCGAAATATCCGGAATCGAAGGTCCATATGTTAATGGAGCAAAATCAAGTGAGATTATCGGAGGCGCAGAATCCCGAGACATTAAAGAAAACCATTTGCTTGAAAATAAACGGACTGTATATTTAAGGATTAATAGAAAAACACGTCGTGTCTTGTTAACTTTCTCTTTTGTACTGAATTCGCTTTGTCTTCTCCAATGCTGTAACGGAACTGCTATTTGCAAGCAACTATCTTGAAAACGAGGGATAACCCTTCTGTTCATCGAGGTGTAAGAATCCACACGAACAATCCCGTTTGCTCTGAAAATAAAATACTTATAAAAACGATCGTTCAACTACCCGGCACACGTCTAAACTAATGAAATAATATAAGTTTTTTGATTTCGATTGATCTGCTACGTCGCTATCGTAAACATCGCAAACCACTGCAAAAAAGCGTTTCTGGGAAACGGTCATTACTCCCCCAAATAATTGGTATTTCTTATGAACAAAGGTGTTTGTTGTTGTTGAATAACTGAACTTTCAGAAAATTACTACTTTTATGCAATAAAAACGGTGCTACACGCTTAGAAAAAATCCAAACTTTGCTCTTATTTTCGATCAAAAAGGTATATAACCCCTTAACGAGGGATTTATTACATAAATGCATAAATGCATAAATGTTTCCTTCCTTAATTAACATGGGCTTTCAAGCAAACATAACTTGAAACGCTTTTCAAAACTTCATGAAAACAGTGATCCGATCTCAACGGGAATTACATACTCATGTTGGATTTTATATTTATAGACTAAATGTACGTTTAGACCAGGCCCATGAAAAGACGCCATTTTTCTATGACCGAAAAATAACAAGCAAAATATTGGAACCACAGTGGGTTCGAAATGGAAATGGAGCCACAAAAAAGTCACATACAACCCAGTGCAAAAGCATAGGCGCGTCAAAGGCCTGGTTTAGACAATTAGACATGTCGGTCTGATTTTGACTACGGCAGAAATCGGAAGTCTGCTCGATTTACCGTTCGACATACTTTGTCGAACCCGTTTGCATGGAAGCGTTCACACTGCTTGCACAAGTCGAAAGGAAGAAGTGCCAAATGAATTTTTTCCTCCATTTGCATATTGGCCAGGACACAAAAAACGAAAATGATGTTTGCTATTGCAAGCCAAAACAAAAAACTGAAACAAATTCAAAGGTTGCTATGTTCTTGAAGTCGAACGAAAAATAGGAACGTTTCTATTCCATTCGACATATCGAACGGCATGTCGAATCACAATATCGAATAGGTGTACCGTGCTGGATCGAAACCCGTACAGTATCGAAATCCGTACACCTTGACGTTTTTCTTCGATTTTAAGCATTATAAAAATAAAAATTCATATGATAGTTACATGTACATGTCCGTTGAGCTGTTGGCCTTCTGTTAAATTAAACTTTGCGTCAGTAGGCCATGAAACAAAAATAATAAAAATAAAAAATCAATCGTGTATCGGTTTCAGTTGTCATTTCGTTGTATCGTTAGAAAATTTACTAAGAAAACGTTCTTCAGATGAAAACGTTTTTCAAGTGGGCTATACGTGTTTTACTCTGTGAATCTTTTTGAAATTGATGGAAAAGGTAAGTCTTCGTCATTTTCGAGCTGTATATTGTCTGGTGAATAGTGTAAATTGTATTTATTCAACAAAAACTGTGCCGTACGGATTTTGATCCTTGTTAATTGCTTGAATCGAAATCCGTACAGCGTGTGTATCATGCATATATTGTTGAACTTTCTTCTTGTTTTCAGCATATAATGGAAGAAAACAAGTGTAAATATACGGCAAACAATTTCGAAGGAGCTGTGACTGAGGTGCGCTAGGGAAAGTCGTACCAGGAAGCTTCGAAAGGTTCCGGCGTTCCGGTTGCTACAATAAGGAGTGCCGCAACGAAACGCTACGAAAAATTGCACTATTTCAGCTGATATAAAAAATTAGAAAACCGTGTGAAACTTCAGGAACAAATTGATCCTCAAAATATATTTATTCGTAAATTTAAAGATAAATTATAAATAAGAGATGTTCATTTATGTACTTCTATATCTATACGGATTTTGATGCATTTCTGCATGGACTCTAATCCAGTCTATATCGCGTGTGTGCGGATTTCGATTCAAAAGTGTACGGGTTTTGATTCAGACAAAAATCTGTGTACGGATTTCTATTCAAAACATGTTCTTTTAAAACATGATTTTTTTCGAGTTTCAGAGTGATTTTAATCATTTTGCTTGAAAATAGTGATAAAATATAAGTAGACTTATAAGTAAACATGTCAGTTTAAAGCGATATGTGATTTCTTGATTTTATATTGACCGTCGAAGATTATCATGTGCTTAGGTGTACGGATTTCGGTCCAGCACGGTAAACGTAAACCAACATTGCATTCGATATATTTTCGAGCAATCAGGTCGAATTAGATGAAAAAATCAGATACTCTAAACATACCTTAACATGAACGGCTAGACTGCTTTCTGTAAAATTCACACGAACGGTGAATTGCAAAAGTTTGTATTAACATGCTCTCACTAATTATAGACATATTGTATATTTACATCATCAGTTTTTTGAAGTAGAATACTTCTCTCAGGAAGTTCGGCTACATAGGGATGTGAAATGAAAATCTAAAACCGAAAACAACAAGTCATTGAAAGTTAATAATTTTTGTCAACGCAAGCAAGCATTCTGTGTTGCATCCTAGCAATTTAAACCTGTCGCACCCGTCTAATTTACTGAATGTGAAATAGCTTCCACAGTGCATGTTGTCCGTGTATCTTAATTCCCCCAATGTTAGGGCAGCTCAAAGGTTGTAATTAGCAACCGATTTTGAACCGCAAAATGCTTTTTTCCTGGCAAATAGAAAAATAATAGAAGGTTAATAATTTTCTGGCATCAACACAAGCAGACATTCTGTGCGGGATGCAATCAAATTCTATTGTAGTTGTCAAATTTTTACTTTATTGAGCTAACCCCTCACTGTTGGGGCGGCGCAAAGGCTGTGATCAGCATAACCGATTTTGAATAACAAACTGCCCTGTTAGAACGCATTCACAAAAGCAGTTAGTTCGACTATGCAGAGTTAATATGAAGTCGATTCAATCAATCAGCATGAACAGAATTTCGTCGTCACCCAGCTGCCAAGTTGCAACATGATGCAATACGCAACAGCGAGCAAACGCAATCGCTTGATGTTACGCAATCGCTTGAGTGTTTCTGGGAAAACTAGCTACATTCATTAGTCGGAAGGTGAGCTGGATGGACCGTCCACAACGTTGACAGCAGATATCAGCACTCAGCAGTAACAGAGGATAGCAGCGGGTTGCGCCTGTGGCTGCCTTCAAATTAAACAAATCACTTGCCCTGTGGTTGGTCACCACGTCTCAGGCCTCTACCAGGCTGACTTTCGCACGATAGCGGCGGTATTAGCGGTTGATGCATTTGCCAACGCTTACTCCAGTAAAGCCGTGTCTAATTTTGAATATGAAAAACACCTTTCTATTGTGTTGGCCGTGCGCATAAGGCCTCTGCCAGGCTAAACGCGAAAAGAAGCGCGAACCGATTCGCCCGGCCGTAGGTTAATGTACAGCGTAAGTAGAGCTGTGTAAAAGTGTTCTACTTCAACCTTGCGGTCGTGGCTTTGCACACAACCCTCCTGTGATTTTTTTGTCTCAACATTCTCCATGCAGGCTACTAGCCATTAGTTGCATAATATTTTACGAAGGTGGCCCAAATTGGCGAAGTTACTTAAAACGTCAAATAACTAGCGGTTGTTCGCATAGAAATTTGCGTTATATCTGCAGGCTAGCGAAGCTGTGAAACAAGACTAGTCTAGTGACGTCAAAAAGAACTAAAAGAAACACAGCAACTGAAAAAAATGAGCGACAAGTGCACATATCCTCGGGATACTGACTTTTCAGCTTAGTGTTTCTTTCTCTAGAAAGGTGTTTTGCTTGAGTTGTAAAACTAAAAGTAGGTGTGTATATATATATATATATATATATATATATATATATATATATATATATATATATATATATATATATATATTTTTTTTTTTTGTTTCAGGTGGAGGGGAAATTTGCATCCAAACCCCTGAGGTGACCAACCTCAGGGAGTGTGGGGTTGGTTTGAATCAGTGACCGGACCCACTAAAACCCCTCCAGTCTCCAGCCCATAATACTCCCCGGGACCACCGCTAGGTATTGCTTCGGGGAGCGGCTTTTGTGCTCTGTGCACCCTCTTGGTTCTATAGATCTCTTTGCTTACTTACCTAACTAACCTGGAGACTGGCCGTTAGCTAACACTGGCGTGTCGGTGGTCAACCTGTCGCCTGTTTTGCAATTCTAAAACTATTTGAGAGGCGGCTGTACAAACCGCCCTCCAAATGTTTGGGTCTTTACACATCCTCCGAACTAGGTTGTCCGGAGTGGTGTCTGGCCCGCTCACTACCATCATGTCGCTCCGCGCATGCACAAAACGAGGGCACACGAAGAAGACATGCTCAGCAGTTTCTTCCGCATCCGCGCACTCGGGACACATGGGGGACCCCGCATGCCCGAATCTGTGTAGATACTGCCTGAAGCAACCATGACCTGACAGAATCTGTGTCAAGTGGAAGTTAACTTCTCCATGGCGCCTCCCGACCCATCCGGATACGTCCGGAATAAGTCGATGCGTCCATCTACCCTTTGCGGAATTGGACCATTCCTGCTGCCATCTGATCATCGAGAATGACCTTCTGGTGCCTCGTATACCCCTTGTGTCACGTTGATCGAAGCATTCTACATCCTCCTTAATGGCTATGCTGATAGGCATCATGCCGGAAAGGACGCAGATTGCGTCGTATGACACTGTACGGTACGCGCTCACAACCCTCAGGCACATGAGCCTGTAGGTACTTTCCAGTTTTCGACGATGACTGTTGGTACCTAACGCTTTGGACCACGCTGGCCCACCATACCTAAGTATGGACGAAACCACGCTGGCAAGAAGTTTACGCTTGCTGCCATATACCGCTGAGCTATTGGACATCATTCGAGATAGTCCTGCAGCGGCCGTTGAAGCCCTCTTACAGGCATAGTCGACGTGACTCTTAAATGTGAGCTTATCGTCAACCATAACCCCCAAGAGCTTCAAGGAACGCCTTGAGGTAATGGTGCAGTCACCGACTCTGACCACCGCCTGTTGCTCTAATTTGCGGTTGTTCACAACCGTAACCTCCGTTTTATGGTGCGCTAACTCCAGTTTCCTAGAGTGCATCCAGTCTTCGACCTTGCGTATGCAGTGCGCGGCCGTCAACTCGACCTCTTCGATCGACTCGCCGTAGACCTCTAGCGTGATGTCGTCTGCGAAACCGACGATCACAACCCCTACAGGGAACTTTAGTTTCAACACCCCGTCATACATGACATTCCACAACACCGGGCCCAGGATGGAACCTTGCGGTACCCCTGCGGTGATTGGGACGCACTTCTGACCCTCCTCCGTGTTGTAAACTAGTACCCGATTCTGGAAATATTTTTCCAAAATCTTGTACAACGACACCGGTACGTGGATGCTCCTAAGCGCGAGCGCTATGGAGTCCCAACTGGCGCTATTGAATGCATTCTTCACGTCAAGCGTGACGATTGCGCAATAGCGAATGCCCCAACTCTTACGCTGGAGTGCTACCTCTGCCGTCTTGGTGACAGAGAGAATAGCATCCAGCGTGGATCTACCTTTCCGGAAGCCGAACTGGTTACTTGCCAGACCGTTTACACCCTCTGTGTACTTCACCAGTCTGTTGAGGATAATCCTCTCAAGCACCTTGCCCGTAGTGTCCAGCAGACAGATAGGTCTGTATGCCGATGGGTCCCCTGGCGGTTTCCCAGCCTTCGGCAACAGCACCAATCTCTGTCGCTTCCACCTGTCCGGAAAGAGGCAGTCATCCAGGCACTTCTGCATGACTGCTCGAAATAGATCGGGGGCCACTTTCATGGCCGTCCTGATGGCCAAGTTCGGGATTCCATCCGGTCCCGGTGCCTTGCTCACCTTTAGGGAGTTGGCGATCACGATGAGTTCCTCATTCGTAACCCTTACCTCCTCCACAACCTCTGCACGGCTGCCGTCTCTCACGGATTGGATGCCCGGCAGGTTGGCCGACCATCCCTGGTCTGTGTCTGAGATACTGGAACGTCGGACGTGAGACTCAGCAACCGGAGGCCAAGGATTTGGCTCGTGTCGTGGAAAGAGTCCCTCGATGATACGCTCCAGCATCGCTGGTGATAGCTCTGCAGGCGCCAACACGCCTTTGGTCTTCGCCATTACGACTCTGTAGGCGTTGCCCCACGGATTCGTATTGGCACACGCGCATAGCCTATCGAAGCAGGCCCTTTTGCTCGCCTTTATCGCACTTTTAAGCGCCGATCTTGCAGATCCGAATACTACACGACGCTCTACCCTCTGTGCATCGGGACGTGCACGTTGCAACATCCGTCTTGCACGGAGGCACGCGCTACGGAGGTCCGCTATCGCGTCGGTCCACCAGTATACCGGTGACTTACCATTCCTAGGTTGGCGGGTCCTAGGCATGGTGGCTTCGCACGCCCGCGATAATGTGGCAACTAATTGGTCAGCACTTGGGCGGAGCCAACTGCCCCCCTCGCGCTCTCTTCTCATTGCTTCTGCAAATACCTCGGCATCGAAATGCGATGTCTTCCACCCGCGGACGGTCGGAGTATTGGCTCTACCCGTCGCCTGCCGCCTCACGTTCTGGACTACGCTATAGCAGACCGACTGGTGGTCACTATAGGTGTAGCCATCGTCTACCCTCCAGTTCACGATCAGTCCTGGGCTGGAGAACGTCACGTCGATGATCGACTCCGCACCATTTCTGCTGAAAGTACACTTGGTTCCAACGTTGGCCAGATCTAGGTTGAGCTTTGCCAAAGCTTCCAACAAGATCTGACCCCTCCGGTTCGTGCGGCGGCTTCCCCACTCAACAGCCCAAGCGTTGAAGTCGCCCGCCACTACTAAGGGTGTTAGTCCCGTCAGCTCCATAGATAACAAATCGACCATCTGGGTGAACCTTTCGATAGACCAACGCGGCGGAGCATAACAACTGCAGTAGAACACTCCGTCCACCTTGGCAACCGCGTATCCTTCATTTGAGGTTGACACAACCTCCTGAACCGGGAACTTGCTGGTCGTGCATATGGCCGCCGTACTGGACTTATCTGCAACCCAATTACCGTTTCCGGGAGGAATGCAGTAGGGGTCCGATACGATTGCGATGTCCGACCGCGACTCAGACGCTGCTTGGTATAGCAGCTGCTGTGCCGCATAGCAATGGTTCAGGTTCAATTGTGTCACCCTCACGCCCGTGGTTTCGTGGCCGCCTTACCGGCTGGGCACCGTGGGCCTCCCATAAAGTGCTTGGCGTCCCGTTTTCCAGTACATACCAAGCACCTGGGAGGCTCCCCGCAGTCTTTAGCTTTATGGCCAGCACCACCACAACGCCTACATAACTGGCTCCTATCGGGCCCCTTGCAGGTCCAGGACTTGTGTCCTCCCTCGAAACACCTGAAGCAAACGTCCGGCTGCTGGAGTATGCTCAGGGGACATACTGACCAGCCAACCTTAAGTTTGGCTGTCTTCAGGGCCAGAGTTGCATCGGCCGATGCAAGCCGGAAAGTGGCCACCTGGGTCCCCGCAAGACCCTTTCGGAGGCGAATTACCCCAGTGGCTACTTCCACTCCGCACTTCTCCTTGAGGGCCTGTGCAATATCGCACCTCTCGGTGATTTCATCCAGGTTTTTGAGCTGGAGAGTCACCTCTGAGGTGAGTGCCCGAATTTGCACATCTTTCCCGAGGACCTGCTCGGCTACCGTCTTGTAGGCAGCGCCCTTGTTTTTAGCATCCTTACGGAGCTCAAGGATCATCTCGCCGGTGCGAGAACGACGGATGGTCCGCACATCCGCTCCCAGATCCTTGAGCTGGGTTTCGCCTCTCATTTTCTTCAAGACTTCGGAGTACTTGGACCCCTCCGTCTTGAGTATGAGGGCGTCGCCCCTGCTTCGCGCCTTCTTTCCCATTTTTGGGCGATTTGTCGCCTTCTCGTCGTTGCGCTTGCTGTCTTTTTGGCGCTTCCTTCCTCCCACGGTAACCCAAGGGTTTCCCGTAGCTGCCACTTCGGCAGACTTTTCGGCGGACTATATATATATATATATATATATATATATATATATATATATATATATATATATATATATATATATATATATATATATATATATATATATATATATATATATATATATATATATATATATATATATATATATATATATATATATATATATATATATATATATATATATATATATATATAGTATTCCCCTGTTGGCAGTTGCATGTGAGACCTTAAAGTATTTCGCTTTGTATCGTTTCAAACGAGTAGCGAAAATAATGACAATAAGGTAGTTTATATTTTGTTTGTATAAAATGTGGTTTGCTTGCTACCTCTGAACTAATGGAAGTAAATAATTGCTTTTTCTCACTCTGTATGTCAAACAAACTATAGTCGGCACAGAACGCAAACGGTTAACAATTTTTTTTAGGAAAACTCATTTCGTGTTCGCGATTATATTTTCATGACTATTATATGTTACAAAATCATTATTTTTGTTATTTTCCAGAACATAGTTATAAGTTAAGCATTACTAAAATGCTTTGGAGGGTACAAAACGAACCAACGAAGTAGTCAAATATTTCTAATCAAAAGAGCTTTTCAAAGACGAGGCTCATGAGGAACTATTTAGGATCGGCTATGGCCCAGTCTCATTTGAATATGTATTGTCCTTTTTTTGAAATACTACAAGGTATACAGCCCTAGGGGTTGTATGAAATGGTGACGTAGGACTAAATATATAATATATGCTAAACTAAATATTATTATATGCTGCGCTAAACTGTTCATAGGTAACACTACCGTTTATTTCTGATAGTCGTTATTTTAAAACTAACGATGCATGAATACATGAAAATTTTACACTAGTAGTAGTTGCGAAAATTCTCATAACTCTTATCTTCAAGCATCTATAGTTTTGAAAAGAACCGATTCCATAATATTCGGTTAGAAATTCGTGCTACAGAACGCTGATAATCGCACCATGAATATTTTGTTGGCCGCGCATAAAATTTGCTCTCGGCTGTGCCCTCCAGTAGCTGTGCCAGCAAAATATCCTGCAGCGAACGATGGTAACTGTTGCTGCCGTATGCAAAATAAAGGTTCCGCAGTGCCTGGTAGTTGATTCGTATGCAGCTCTCGATTCTCGCTTATGTGTAACAAACTAAACTGAAGCTGAATTTCCTACACGTAGTCTTTTGTATCGAGTTCAGCATCAAAAGAAAGTTTTTGCTTTCCCGATGTGCAAATCACCCTGGTTCTTAGATTAACTAATTTTCGTTGCTAATATTTGACTGATAACGGTGTTCGAGTGGGCACAAACATACAATTAAACCGGAAAATCACTCAATTTAGCAGTGAAAATTCTTGAAATGAGGGTTATGTCTTGTTGTGATAAACTATTCATAGGCAACACTACCGTTTATCTCTGGTGCGCCCTGGTCGTTATTGTAAAAATTATTTAGAAATAGATGGACATTTTACACTAGTAGTAGTTGTGAAAATTCTAATAACTCTTATCTTCATCATCTTATAGTTCTGAGAAGAACCGATTTCATAATCTTCAGCTCGAAATGTATGCTACAGAATGCTGATGATCACAGCACCACCGGTAGCATCGATTATTTTGTTGGCCACGTTTAAAATTTGCTCTCCGCTGTGCCCTCCAGCAGCTGTGCCAGCAAAATATCCTGCAGCGTACAATGGTTATTGTTGCTGCCGTGTGCAGAATACAGGTAACATGTTCCGCGGTGCCTAGAAGTTGACTCGTATGCAGCTCTCGTCTCTCAATGTCGCAAAGCTTTAACAGCTGCACCGCACTCGCTATTGTGGAACAAACTAAACTGAAGCTGAATTTTCCACACGCAGTCTTTTGTATCGAGTTCAGCGTAGATATTTACCATTAAGGCGTGGCCACGCAGCTTAGACAAGGACAAACAAACCAAAACACTTTGTTGTGTCAAAATATGTAGGCAGTGGAATTTATTTCGTCCATGTTATTGTTATCTGTGCTTGGAGGGCAAGCCAAGAACAAGGGAAATGTATGGGAAAGCTTGACCTTGGAACTTTTCACCTTTTTTCACCATTAAGAAGTAAAGCAACAATGTTGAGCATAATATCAAAAAATTGTTACACATTTTATCTATCCACCGACATATAAATGACTAAGATGCATTAAGTCGTTCGCTTGCTATAACCGTTTGAAATCTGACGCAACATTTGCCAGTTTCATTTTCATTTTCACAAAGTGCAATCTAGTATAGAAAACAAAGACGTAGTCCTACGTCAAACTACAAACAAGATCGACATGTTATTGTCGGTTTCTTTTCAAACAAAACCCACCGAATTCGTCGCAGAAATCGTTGCCGCCGTACAGTTTCTATGGCGACGATTTCTGCAACGAATTCGGCGCATTTTGTTTGAAAAGAAACCGACAATAACATGTCGATCTTGTTTGTAGTTTTTTTTTAAAGGTTGCTTTAGTATTTATAATAAATATTAGTGAATTATAAGTTTGAATGGCCAATCACAACTTCTCAACTCTGTTAGAAATTTGCAATTTTAATTGTTGAAGATTGATTATGATTATGTTATGGATGGCACGAAGCAATTGATGCGTATGAAAATACGCTTCGTTTTCTCAATCTGTTTAAAAAATTAGAAAAAAAAACACAGACATGTTTGAGTCTCACGAAAACGGGGAGGGGTCCAGCGTGGTGGTATCTTCACCAAACTTAGAGCAACTGTTTCCCTTCAATAATATTTCAAGTTTTTCTAAATCGGCCGTGGCAGTGCTGAAAACAATCATTAAAAAAAAGTTCCGTTCCGGGTATTTACGGGTTAAACCAGCCGACCGGGTAAACTTTGTTCCGCCGTTTTCCCCTTATTTTGAACATTTGAAGGCATAAGAATTGGGTTGTTTAGCTATATCAGTTCTAGATAAACATTTTAAAAGGTCCTATCTGCTGTCATCGTTTTTCCGAAGCGTCTTTTCATTTTGATAATGGTTCAGCTTTAGTAACTCACCCAAGCGTAGTTTTCGTTCAGAAGGCTAGAGTGATCCCTCCGCTATCAACTTGTGCAAATAACGTGTCATAAAAGATGTTTTATAAGTTGTGGTGATTGAATAAAAGTGATCGATCAAAAAATCGATCAAAGCAGATAGGACCTTTTGAAATGTTTCTCAAGAGTTTTTTATGTCATGTGAAAGAGCTACATTTTGTAAGCAAAACGTGATTTTCTGTCGTTGCCATTTTTAAATCAGAATTAAAACTGCTCGAAATCGCTACAAAGACAGTTCGTCCACATACTTAGACATACGTAACACAGGCGATTTTTGGCTTTCTCCTAGAAAGGTATAGCAATCACTCGCAAAACCGAAAGTATAAAAGTGCTCCAAAGGGCCGAATGGCATATATCACTCGACTCAGCTCGACGAGCTGAGCATTTTCTGTATGTGTGTGTGTGTGTGTGTGTGTGTGTGTGTGTGTGTATGTGTGTGTATGTGTGTGTGTATGTGCAGATTTTTATTCTCACTCACTTTTCTCAGAGATGGCTGAACCGATTTTCATGAAATTAATTGCAAATACAAGGTCTTGTTGTCCCCTAGACCCTATTAAATTTCATTGTGATCGGATTTTTAGTTTAGAGGTTATGTATCAAAATGTAAAAATCATGAAACATCATTATCTCAAAAACTACACAACCGATTTGAACAAAATTGGTTTTAAATGAACGAGCTACCTAAGAAACCCTTAACTTTTCAATCTTATGAAGATTGGACTTGTGGTTCAAAAGTTATGAAAAGAAACGTGTTCTGGAGACTGTTTAATCTCACTCATGTTTCTCAGAGATGGCTGAACCGATTTTCATAAAATCAGTGTCAAATGGAAGGTCTAGTTGCCCCATAAAAACCTATTGATTTGTTTTGCAATCGGACTATTACTTTGCCTGTTATGTTTAAAAATGTGAAATCCAGCTATGAAAAGGAACATATTCCGATGACTACTTGAACTCACTCACTTTTCTCAGAGATGGCTGACCCGATTTTCACAAAATTAGTGTCAATTTATAAGTCTAGCTGCCTCATAACAACCTAATGAATTTTACTATAATCGGACTGTAACTTCGTCTGTAATGTACCGAAATGTGAAAATCTCGAAACTTCATTATCTCAGAAACTACACAACCGATTTGATCAATATTATTATCAGATGAGCGGGCTAGTTAAGGGTTAACTGACGAATTTTGATTGAACACGTGGTTTCAAAGTTTGGCTGCCCTATACGTTCCCATTTCATTTGATTATAATCGAACTTAAGCAACCGTTATGTATTAAATCGTTAATAAAACAACGAAAGTCTATTATCTCAAAGATTACATGACTTGACATGACAAATAACAAACTCCATATATTTCAAAAGTTCACATCAATAGACAACGTAATTCTAATTCCCTAACAAAAAAAAACAAATTTCATAACAATTTGATATGTGGCTCAAAATGGAAAGAGAAGAAATTCAAAGACTATTTAAAACTATACCTGCATTGATCGATATATTTGGCCTCAACACAATTTAAATGTGGTATCGTACTATTTGAACGTTTCTAATTCATTGATTCCTTGCGATGTGTTCAAAGTCTGCAAATGCACGACGAATCGGCCATAGGATATGATCAAAGTCAAATAACAAATCGTTTGAAATGATTGGTTTTATCAAAATAACAACATCCTCGACTTTAGGCTTCTGTACATCACCTTAATTCTGAATATATTCATATAGGGTGGTAATCGGTCATTTTCAGCAGATTTTCTGGCATCAATCTGACACCGAAAATACCCATATTGGGGGGTATTTAGTTATTTTGGTGTCCAGGGTCAATGTTTGGTTTCTATGGATCATGTTGATTATGAAAATATACATATTGAATATTATTCGGTCATTTTCGTAGAAGTTGCCATTAAGCAATTCAAAATGAGGTCGCTGTTTCGTAGAAGTTGCCATTAAGCAATTCAAAATGAGGTCAATTGTTAGCTCATTACATCATTCTGGTTCCAGAGATACTCATATTGGATGGTATTTGGTTATTTTAGGCTGTTTTTCACAAACCAGAAGTCGCCATCTTGGATTTCGAAATGGTATTTAAGAAAATTTCTGGCCTCTGAGCGTCATTCTGCTTGAATGTTTTTAGAGGTAACAAATATGTCCATAATGGTTCGACGCCCCTCCCTCTTTCCGAAGCACATGTTCCTGGGAAACAGCCGGAAAAGATAGCATTACACCCAATAACGAAAGTCGCCATCTTAGAATTCAAAATGGTATCTATGGTCGATTAGAGCTCCTGTGTATCATTCTAGATCCGGATTCTGTTATATTGGGTGGAAATCGGCCATTTTTGGCTGCCAAATTTGGGTCCATTTAGTTGGTTAGCTCTCGAGATGTGCAGAAATTTGTGTTTCATTTGTATGGAACCCCTCGCTTCCAGAAAAGGGAGGGGTATCGAACCATTATGGACATATTTGTTACCCCAAAAAACATTCGCATGCTAAATTTGGTTCCCTTTACTCAGTTAGTTCTCGAGATGTGCAGAAATTTGTGTTTTATTTGTATGGCATCCCTCCCTTCTAAAAGAAGTAGGGGTGTCAAAACATTATGAACATATTTATTACCACTTAAAACATTTACTTGCCAAATTTGGTTCCATTTAGTTGATTAGTTCTCGAGATGTGCAGAAATTTGTGTTTCATTTGTATGGAGCCCCTCCTTTCCAGAAAAGGGAGGGGCGTTCAAATATTATGGACATATTTGTTACCTCTTAAAATATCCACATGCCAAATTCGGTTTAATTTGCTTGGTTTGTTTTTAAGTTGTGCAGAAATTTCTGTTTCATTTGTATGGGACCCTTCCCTTCCAGAAGAGGGAGGGGTCTCAAACTATCGTAGGAACATTTATCGGCACCAAAAACCCCTACATACAAATTGTGACGTCGATCGGTTCGGTAGTTTTCGAGCCTATATGGATCAGAAAGACAGACAGACAGACAGACCGAACTGCATTTTTATATGTATATATTGCAACATCAATATTTTTGAACCTAAAGAGTTAATATACATTTATTGGATTGAAGCGTTCATGTAAATCTATTTTTACAAATAAAAGTTTGAATGAGAAAGGCTGGGTCTGACCGCTAGGTGGATTAATTTAAGTTTTTTTGGTACTCTTTGCCCCACATCACCCAGTACCAACACCAGTATGAACTGCTCGACGAAAATGAACGGAATGAATTTTCTTCATCGCGGCTCTGCACGAGCCCATAACAAAATCCCTTAAAAAACTGTCAAAAAGTTGTTTACAAAATCAATGCTGCATTTTTCGAGTGGGAACGAGACAAATGCAGGGCTGCGCAGGTACACAACCTCCATAAACTACTCAAGCAAAGGTTTTTTTACAGAGGTTGGTACTTTCGAGTAGTTCATTTTGTACCAACTTTTTTGGAAGATTTCTTCCTGAGTGTTACGTATGTCTTATGTATGTGGTTTGTCCACATACATAAGACATACGTAACACTGGCAATTTTTTCTGGTTCACGTTGCCTCATAGTACTCCGTACCTCGTCCTGTCCAACTGCTCGACAAATAATGAACAATATAAACTTTCTTTTTCTCGGCTTTATCGAGCCCCAACGAAAATCCCATAAGGACCTGTCAAAATGTAATTTACAAAATCAATGCAGCATTTTTCGAGTAAGAACGAGACAAATGAAGGGCTGCAACTCAAACAGTAATTTTATTCTGAGTGTGGTACCATTCAAGCAGTTCATTTTGTACCAAATTTTTTGGAAGATTTCTTCCTGAGTGTTACGTATGTCTTATGTAGGTGGAATCACATACTAAGACATACGTAACACTGGCGATTTTTTTTTTGGTACTCTTTGCCCCACATCACCCGGTACCAACACCAGTTTGAACTGCTCGACGAAAATGAACGGAATGAATTTTCTTCATCGCGGCTCTACTTGAGCCCATAACAAAATCCCTTAAGAAACTGTCAAATAGTAGGAGGGTGGTATTCAAGACACGACCGCATGACGTTGACTACCGTATTCTTATATTCCATTAAAACAAATAGTAGAGGGAATTGCAACTCCAGTATTTGTTGCAATTTTATCTAACAGTGCATTTCTGAATGCTGAGACGTTAAAACGTTATAAATAATAATATATACTAGAAGAATGGATCTCTCTTATTTAATCGCTGTCATTTCATACATATTCGAATCAAACCTTTGTTCGTAACTGCACTACCAAGACAATCATTTAATTTAGCGAACTGGGTAAAATTTTCCTATCTAAGCAAAAAGCAAACTCAACGAAACTATCTGAAATTGGAGACCAGAACGATTCAAGCAAAAATTTTAAATTTAAAAATTGTTTGACATTAAATAGATAAAGCTCATGCTAGGTTAGGTCCAGCCCAGCATATAACTTCATGTATTTAAAATAGTAGGAGGGTGATATTGAAGACCCGACCGCATGACGTAGGACTCTATATTTTTCATCTAACAGTGCTTTCTTATTTGCTGACATTAGAGCGCTTTGAACAATAATTAATAAATAATATAAATGACATATATGGATGAAACCTTATTTATATTGGCATCCCCGCTTCCCAGGTATTCGAATTAGAAAAGCATTTGTTCGTAGTTTGAAATGACAAGACAAACATTAGAATTAACAAATTCGCTGTATTCCGAGAATTGCGCTTATAGATCATGTTCATGTGTCGAGACATTGCGAAGATTCTCAATATATTCGTTTTAGCACTAGACGAAACTGATAGCAAATTACTATAGCTGTAAACCTCTATTACAAAAATCCGTATCGTCCGTATGTCACTGGTGCGGTTTTGGAATCAAAATGATGGGGTGAAATGTTCGAACGATACGTTTTATACCAAGGCTTCGTCAGATAATTAGAAAGAAGGAGGGGCTACATAGATGATGGAATGGTAGAGACAAATGTTTCTTGAAAGCTGCGCCGGCCGCTGTCGTAATATTAACACCAACACAAACATTCATTTTTGCAAGGTTTTTTTCGCTAGCAGCAGCATTTGGTAAAACAGAAAATTCAATTAGCAGCATCTGTAACAAAATTTCGAGGTACCAAAAGGTGCCAGTTGCCGATTATATTGTTGTTTTCTGGTTAGTTCGTCCAGAATTCCAGCCATTTTAGTATTTTGCAGTGCCATTTATTACTAACAGCCACCAGCATAACGGGTGAAACCGTCACGAGATGACCGGTACTCTTTTGTCTTTCCTCCTTTCAGCTGCCAACACCTAGCGTCCACATGTCACTGGTGCGGTTTTGGAATCAAAATGATGGGGCGCCGACCGCTGTCGTAAAATTAACACCAACAAAAAGATGCATATTTGCAGGGTTTTATCCGCCAGCAGCAGCATTTTGTAAAACTGAAAATTCAATTAGCCGCTTCTATTACACAATTTCGGGGCACCAAAAGGTGCCAGTTGCCGAATATATCCTTGTTTTTGGTTAGTCCGTCCAGAATTCTTTCAAGATAGCGTCCGTATGTAACCGGTGCGGTTTAGTAATGAAATTGATGGGGTGAAATGTTCTAACGATACGTTTTATACCAAAGCTTCATCAGATAATTAGAAAGGAGGAGGGGCTACATAGATGATGGAATGGTAGAGACAAATGTTTTTTGAAACAGATCGACTTGAACTGTCCTACAGTACGGTCGCATTTTACCAACAGCTCGAGGCTAAGTCTTAGACTACCGAGAGATATTAATTTTTTTTTTTTTTTAAGGGGGGATTTGTTAGTAGCTTAAGTATTTATGATAAATATTAATAAATAATGAGTATGTGTGTCCAATCACAAATGGTGACTTCTCAACACTGTTAGAAATTTGTAATTTTAATTGTTAGGATTTGTTTGCTTTCGCAATTAGGACTTATCATTCGTAGGGATTTAAACCTACTTGTCAGAAAAGGGGAAGTAAACTTACAACTAACTTAACTTGCTAACTTATTGGCTATAAAGAGAGCTTATCGTAGCAATTGAGGATTGCAACGATTTTTGTCGAAAATTGTTAATAATTTTATTTGACATAGCTTCTAATGGTTCAACACCAGTAAGTCTATGTAATTCGAGTGTACCAAACCAAGGAGGACGCTTCAAAATCATTTTCAGAATTTTATTCTGAATCCTCTGGAGCGTTTTCTTCCTTGTTGAACAGCAACTTGACCAGATCGGTACAGCATAAAGCATTGCTGGTCTAAAAATTTGTTTGTAAATCAAAAGTTTGTTCTTTAAACAAAGTTTAGAATTCCTGTTAATGAGAGGATATAAACATCTCGTATATTTGATGCACTTGGCTTGTATACTCTCAATGTGCTCTTTGAAAATAAGTTTTTTATCATAAATTAGTCCCAAGTACTTAACCTTGTCGGACCAACTTAAAATAACCCCATTCATCTTGACAACGTGATTATTGTTTGGCTTGAGGAAAGAAGCCCTAGGCTTATGCGGAAAAATTATCATTTGAGTTTTAGAAGCATTGGGAGAGATTTTCCACTTTTTCAAGTAGGAAGAAAAAATATCTAAACTTTTCTGCAATCGACTGCATATGACACGAAGACTTTTTCCTTTTACGGAAATGCTTGTGTCATCGCAGAACAATGACTTTGTGCATCCTGGAGGCAAATCAGGAAGATCTGAAGTGAATATGTTGTACAGGACTGGACCCAAGACTGAACCTTGAGGTACACCTGCTCTGACAGGAAATCTATCAGATTTTGAATTCTGATAGACAACCTGCAGAGTTCGATCAGTAAGATAATTTTTTAAAATTTTGATTAGGAAAATTGGAAAATTAAAAGTTTGCAATTTCGCAATCAAACCTTTATGCCAAACACTGTCGAATGCTTTTTCTATGTCTAAAAGAGCAGCTCCAGTGGAATAACCTTCAGATTTGTTAGCTCGTATCATATTAGTAACTCTGAGCAATTGATGAGTTGTGGAATGCCCATGGCGAAATACAAACTGTTCATTTGCAAAAATTGAATTTTCGTTGATGTGTGACATCATTCTGTTAAGAATAATTCTCTCAAACAGTTTACTTATTGAAGAAAGCAAACTGATTGGTCGATAACTTGAAACTTCAGCTGGGTTCTTATCCGGTTTTAAAATGGGAGTAATTTTTGCATTTTTTCATAATTTGGGAAAATATGCAATTTTGAAGCAGCAATTGAAAATTTTTACTAAAAATTCCATTGTGCTCTCAGGGAGATGTTTGATTAGTATATTAAAGATTCCATCGTCACCAGGTGCTTTCATATTTTTGAAATTTTTAATAGTTGATTTAATCTCATTCAAGTTAGTTTCAATTATTTCTGCAGGTAAAAAACTCTGGGAAGAAATTAAATCTAATTGACGTGTGACTTCATTTTCAATTGGACTCACAAAATTCAAATTTGAGTTATGAACACTCTCAAACTGCTGAGCAAGTCTTTGAGCCTTTTGTTCATTGGATACAAGAAAACGTTCACCATCTTTTAAAACTGGAATAGGCTTTTAAGGTTTCTTAAGACAGCTTCCAAAATGGTTTTGAATATGGTTTCAATTTTTCAACTTTAGTCTCAAAATTTTGATTTCTCAGAAGAGTAAATCTATGCTTAATCTCTTTCTGTAAATCTTTATAAATAGTTTTAAAAACAGGGTCACGAGAACGTTGATATTGGCGACTGCGGACATTTTTCAAACGAGTTAGAAGTTGAAGATTTTCGTCAGTTATTGGTGAATCAAATTTCACTTGAGCCTTTGGAACAGAATAATTCCTGGCATCAATAATTGCACATTTTGATGCTTCCAAAGCGGAATCAATATTCACTTCGTTTTGCAAATCAAGCTCATTATTGAAATTTCTCTCAATATGAGTTTTGTATCTTTCCCAATTAGCCTTGTTATAATTAAAAACAGAGCTCATAGGGTTTAAAACTGATTCATGGGATAAAGAAAAAGTTATTGGAAGATGGTCAGAATCAAAGTCAGCATGTGTGATCAAATCACTACATACATGACTTTGATCTGTTAGCACCAAATCAATTGTTGAAGGGTTTCTTACAGAAGAAAAGCATGTAGGACTATTCGGAGACAAAATAGAATAATATCCTGAAGAACAATCATTGAATAAAATTTTGCCATTGGAATTACTTTGAGAATTATTCAATGAACGATGTTTAGCGTTAAAATCGCCGATTATGAAAAATTTCGAACGATTTCTGGTGAGTTTTTGTAAATCACCTTAAAAATAATTTTTGAGCTCGCGTGTGCATTGAAATGGTAAATATGCTGCGGCAATAAATAAAATCCCAAGTTCAGTTTGAACTTCAATTCCCAAAGTTCCAATAACTTTCGTCTCAAGATGGGGAAGAGCACGATGTTTGATTCGGCGATGAATAACAATTGCAACTCCACCGCCGGAACCCTGAATCCTATCATATCTATGAACCACGTAATTGGGATCATATTTTAATTTTATGTTAGGTTTCAAAAATGTTTCAGTAATAATTGCAATATGCACATTATTTACTGTTAAAAAATTAAAAAGCTCATTCTCACTGGCCTTCAATGAGCGAGCATTCCAATTTAATATTTCAATTGTTTTATTTAAAATCATTGCTAAATTTTAAATTAGAAACAATTTTAATAGTAAAATTTGTGCCTATTTGAATGGCTTCAAACATTGATTTTGCCTGCAACATGGCGTTCATAAGATCGAACATTGCCTGTTGCAAAAAAGAAAGTTTACCTGCCGTAATAGGCCCCAGGCAGTTGACATTAGAAAAAATATTTTCGGCAGCAATATTAGCTGGAGTAACAGGTGTACAATTATTTTCTAGCGTGTTTTGCTTACCCATATTAACGGTCATTTTCAAACTACCAACACTAGGCGGTATAATGTTCGAACAACCTGTAACCTGTGCATAAGTTAAACGGGTATGCAAAGGAGTAGGTAAACTATGCGACACTGGTACGCTTGGAGAATTTTGTTTTGAAGTTGGTTTTAATTGAGAATTGCCTTGCCTTAACAATTGCTAAACGGACTGGGCATTGATAAAAATTTGACATATGGTTGCCGTTACAATTCGCACAGCGAAAATTCTTACTCTCTTTCACAGGACATGTGTCCTTTTTGTGAGAAGAGTCTCCACAATTAAGACATTTTTGGTCCATGTTACAGAATTTGGAACCATGGCCATAACGTTGGCAAGTACGGCATTGGGTGATATGCTTTTCACCTCCGCCATACTTCCTATAAATTTCCCACTTTACACGCACATTATACAAAGCATGTGCTTTTTCAAAAAATTTTAAGTTGTTAACCTCATTGCGGTTAAAATGAATTAAATAATTAACAAGGGAAATTCCAGTTCTCTGACTGTTTTCGCCTCGTGATTTTTGTTTCATTAGAATTACTTGGGTAGGGGCTATGTTAAAGTAAGTTTGATCTCATCAACGGTTTGATCGTTGGTGAGACCTTTCAAGACAACCGTTCTTGGTTCTTGGCGTTCTTGGTGTCATATGTAAAATATTTGTACATCTTGTCAGTTAAATACTGAACAAGACGATCACGACCCTTTACTGAGTCGGCTAATAAGCGGCATTCACCTCTACGGCCAATTTGATAGGTAACTTTAACGTCAGAAACAAACGTTGAAAGTTCCTTTTTGAATATATTAAATCCAGAAGAAATAGTTACCACAATAGGTGGAACTATCTCCTTTTTTAAAGATTTTATATTTTGTATAGTTTCATTAGTAATAACTTCCATTTCACCAGCTTCTTGCTCAGGCAAAATATCAAAAGGATTGTCACTACAGACACTCGAAGTGTCAGAAAGAGATGCCTCTCTTATCCTCCCCGCAGCGATGCGAGGTTTCTTTTTCCGTCCAGCCATTTCAGGTGATACGAAAAAAGTTAAAACAAATGTTAAATTCAAAAGTAGGTAGTCTTGAGAAAGACTGATGGGAAATAACTTTCAGGTAATATTTAAAAGACACACTGACAAAACACGAACTTTGAAGCTATAGGCAGTCAAAGACCAGTCCACAAGCAACCGAAAAAACGTCTGATCTGTAGGACAGTTCAAGACGCACTGGAGATATTAAAATTTTGTTTTTCGCTTTCAACAGGCAATCTTTTTAAAAGACTACCTGTTGAAAGGCAAAGTAATAAATTTGTTTTTAAAGTTAACGAGTGTTTAGTGAATTAATTTGGTTTGAGATATTTCTACTCAAATTCTATAGTGAAGTGAAAGTGTAGTGAAGTTGTCCAGTTATGCCTGGAAAAAATTAAAAAGCTCGCTTTGATGCGGCATCAAGGAAACGTGAGGCATCTCCTCCAAGTGACACTGAAATTTCGACTAACAGGTATGATATTCTTTCTTCTGTTAGGGATCTAGAATTCCTCTAGAATTCCAAACTTCTCATACTGAGCATAAAGCCGTTATGAAGAAGCTTAAAGTTCCACCTATTGTGGTATTTGTAGCAAACTTTAAAGCATTTCGATCAGAACTTTCATCATTTCTATCGAATGTGAAAGTTAATTTTCAAATTGGTCGCCAAGGCGAAATTCGTATTTTGGCCGAATCTTTTGATGGCCATAAACATCTTTTACAGTATTTGACTGGAAAGATGTATAAATTTTACTCTTTTGATGCCAAAAACGAGAGATCGTTTAAGGCTGTGTTGAAAGGTCTCTCAAATGATCAAAGTATTGATGAAATCAAAGATTGTTTGTCAGAACGAAAGGCAAATGCCAAAATTTTTCAAACTGGAATACACCAGGAAAATTACTTAGTACATTTTGATCGTACCAAAGTACATAATTTAAAATGTTTAGAAAAAGCACGTGTTTTATTCAACGTGCGAAAAAAGTGGGAAAGTTTCAAGAGACATGGAGGAATCCATAATCTTACGCAATGTCGGAATTGTCAAGCCTATGGTCATGGAACTCGAAACTGCCATATGGCTGCAAAATGTATGATTTGTGGTGACACTAGTCACACGAAAGATATCTGCCCCGTGAAAGAGATCACTAATAGTTTCAAATGTGTAAATTGTGGGGGAAATCACAAATCTAATTTCTTTAATTGTGATGTAAAGTCAAAAATTATTGCTTCTAGACAACGTAGGAATTCTAAACAACCTGTTGTCAATGTGGGTAATCAAAAGACTTTCAGTACTGTTCAGGCATCACCAGCACTTTCATTAGCAGGTGTGTCGGTAGGTAATAATTTAAATTCAGATAACAAATTTCAGAAAAATAATCCTGTTCAGGCAACACCAGGCTGTTCATATGCCAGTGTCCTTTCAGGTAATATTTCAAATTCAAACAGTAACAAACCATTCGTGTTTGGTGTTGAAAAGTCAGCCAGTATTGATTTAGGTAATCCAACTCCCGAAAAGATTGAATACCTACAACAATCCATGCTGCAGCTAATGTCCGTTTTGTTGAACTGTAACTCGATGTACGAGACTGTTCAAGAAGGTATAAAATTTACAACTAATATTGTTATGAAATTGAAATTCAGCAATGATTTTAAATAATGCTGTAAATTTTCTAAATTGGAATGCTCGCTCTTTAAAAGTGAAAGAAGATGAATTTTTCAATTTTTTAACAGTCCACGATGTGCATATTGCAGTTGTGACTGAAACGCTTTTAAAGCCAAATATTAAACTAAAAAAGAACCCAAATTTTATAGTTCATAGGTTTGATAGAATTGATTTGCCGGTGGTAGAGTTGCAATAGCTATCCACCGTCGAATAAAACATCGTGTTTTACCCCATCTTGAAACCAAAGTTATCGAGAGTTTAGGAATTGAAATTGAAACAAGTATTGGCATTTTATTTATAGCCGCAGTGTATTTGCCTTTTCAATGCACTGGTGAGCGAAAAAATTATTTCAAGGGAGATTTGCAAAAACTCACAAGAAATAAATCTAAATTTTTAATCATCGGTGATTTTAATGCGAAACATCGATCTTGGAATAATGCTCAAAGCAATTCCAATGGAAAAGTATTGTTTAATGATTGCTCGGCTGGATTTTATTCAGTTTTATTTCCAAATGGTCCTACATGTTATTCTTCTATTAGGAATCCATCTACAATTGATTTGGTACTAACAAATCAAAGCCATTCATGCAGTGATTTATTAACTCATGCTGACTTTGATTCTGATCATCTTCCCATAACATTTTCTATTTCCCATGAAACTATTTTAAATCCCACTAGATCTGTGTTAAATTATCACAAGACTGATTGGGATAGATATCGTTCTACGATCGAGGAAAATTTGAATGATGATATTATTTTACAAAATAGTGCTGACATTGACAGAGCATTAGAAAACTTTAGCAGCTTAATACTCAATGCCCGGAATTTATCAGTTCCTAAGGCAAGAGTGAAATTTAATGCACCAATTATTGACAGTGAACTTCAACTTCTTATACGTTTGAAGAACATACGGAGACGTCAATACCAAAGATCTCGTGATCCCGCTTTGAAAATTATTTTTCAAGAATTACAAAAGGAAATTAAACATAGATTCACTCTCTTGCGAAATGAGAATTTCATGAGAGTAGTTAAACAACTAAAACCTTATTCAAAACCTTTCTGGAAGCTATCGAAGGTTCTTAAGAAACCCTCGAAGCCCATTCCAGTCCTTAAAGATGGTGATTGCATTTTTCTAACGAATGAACAAAAATCTCAAAAACTTGCTCAGCGGTTTGAGAGTGTTCATAACTCCAATTTGAACGTAGTAAGTCCTATTGAAAATGAAGTAAACCAAAAGTATGTTCAGATCACCACCCAAGAATTTCTTTCCGAAGAGGTATTGGAGACAACCTTGAATGAGGTGCGAACCATTCTCAAAAAATTCAAAAACATGAAAGCACCAGGAGATGATGGGATTTTCTATATCCTCATCAAAAGACTTCCCGAAAACTCTTTAAATTTCTTGGTAAAAATTTTTAACAGATGCTTTGCACTAGCACATTTTCCTACGAAATGGAAAAATGCCAAAGTCACTCCAATTTTAAAACCCGAAAAGAATCCAGCTGAGGCATCAAGTTATCGACCAATTAGTTTACTTTCCTCTATTAGCAAACTTTTTGAAAGAATAATTCTTAATAGAATGATAACACATATTAATGAGAATTCAATTTTTGCAAATGAGCAGTTTGGTTTTCGCCATGGGCATTCCACTACTCATTAGTTACTTAGAGTAACAAATATGATTTGAACTAATAAATCTGAAGGCTATTCGACTGGAGCTGCTCTTCTAGATATAGAAAAGGCATTCGACAGTGTTTGGCATAAAGGTTTAATAGCTAAAATGTCAAATTTCAGTTTTCCGCTTCACCTCATAAAAATGATACAAAGTTATTTAACTGACCGCACTCTCCAGGTTAACTATCTAAATGGTAAATCTAATAGATTGCCTGTTAGAGCTGGTGTGCCTCAGGGGAGTATCTTGGGCCCAATCTTAAATAACATTTTTACTTCTGATCTTCCTGATTTACCACTAGGTTGTGAGGAATCTCTGTTTTGTGACGATACAAGCATTTCCGCAAAAGGAAAAAGCCTTCGTGTTATATGCAGTCGGCTTCAAAAAAGTTTAAATATATTTTCTTCATACTTACAAAAATGGAAGATTTCCCCTAATGCTTCAAAAACACAGGTAATTATTTTTCCTCATAAGCCAAGAGTTTCATTTCTCAAACCCACCCATAACCACGTTATTAAGATGAACGGTGTGGTCCTAAATTGGTCTGATCAAGTTAAATACTTAGGGCTAATTTATGATAAGAATCTTACTTTCAAGGAGCACATTGAAAATATCCAGTCAAAGTGCAATAAGTATATCAAATGTTTATATCCTCTTATCAACAGGAATTCTAGACTTTGTCTCAAGAATAAACTGTTAATTTACAAACAAATATTTAGACCAGCAATGTTTTATGCAGTTCCCATCTGGACAAGTTGTGCAACCAGGAAGAAGACACTTCAAAGGATTCAGAATAAACTTTTGAAAATGATTTTGAAGCGTCCTCCCTGGTTTAGCACGAACGAGCTACATAGGCTCACTAATGTAGAAACATTAGAAAATATGTCAAGCCAAACTATCAACAAATTCCGACTAAAATTAGCTTCCGACAAATTCCGACGATTAGCTCACTTTATAGTCAGTAAGATAGTTTTGAGTTTATTTTAAGTTTCGTTTTATTCCTTTTATTCCTTATTTTTTCTTGACAAGTAGGTTTAATAATTTTCCTACAATTACATTATCTTAACTGCGAAAGCTAATAACATTCAATAAAACTAAAAAGCGTACAAATATATATAATAGTGTTGAAATGTCACCATTTGTGGCAGAACACACAATACTAATTCTGAACAGATATTTTAGTACATAAATAAATCATTACAAACTCCCCCCCCCCCCCCTATAAAAAAAAATGTTTCTTGAAAGCTGCGCCGGCCGCTGTCGTAATATCAATAACACCAACACAAACATTCATTTTTGCAAGGTTTTTTTCGCTAGCAGCAGCATTTGGTAAAACAGAAAATTCAATTAGCCGCTTCTGTAACAAAATTTCGAGGCACCAAAAGGTGCCAGTTGCCGATTACATTGTTGTTTTCTGGTTAATCCGTCCAGAATTCCAGCCATTTGAGTGTTTTGCAGCAGCCATTTACTACTAAAAGCCACCAGCATTACGGGTGAAACCGGCACGAGATGACCGGTACTCTTTTGTCTTTCCTCCTTTCAGCTGCTATCACCTAGCGTCCGCATGTCACTGGTGCGGTTTTGGAATTAAAATGATGGGGCGCCGGCCGCTGTCGTAAAATTAACACCAACAAAAAGATGCATATTTGCAAGGTTTTTTTCCGCTAGCAGCAGCATAAACATC
Organism: Wyeomyia smithii; assembly: GCF_029784165.1. Lineage (NCBI taxonomy): Eukaryota > Metazoa > Arthropoda > Insecta > Diptera > Culicidae > Wyeomyia > Wyeomyia smithii. The sequence goes on from NC_073694.1 coordinate 78,069,267, forward strand.
GGAAACAGAAAGTGACAACAACAATAACAACGAAGTTAGATCGATTGTATCCGTTAGTGTCGACTGTGCTTGGGAAGAGAGGTAGTGATTGGCTGCGCGGTATGATTTAGACCAGCGGTTCTCAACCTTTTTCTGTTCGCGTACCCTTTGTGATATTTTTCATATCGATTGTACCCCCTGGCTTGAAATGATTTCGCAGAGTGGGAGAGAGTAGTGATAGATCATGTTGCGGTAGTCTTGTTTAGGTTTCAAATTAAACTATGGTTTGGTTGATTGCTACAGTCATGTTTCAAGAGCAAGATAGAAAAACAAATGAATTATTTTAGAGAAAAATTGCTTTGTCCGCCATTACTAATTTTTCTTTCGCGTACCCCCTGAAGGCTTTCGAGTACCCCTAGGGGTACGCGTACCCCAGGTTGAGAACCGCTGATTTAGACAATCGATATTGATTACCAATTTTTCAATAGTGTATCTCAAAAAATAGTTTGTTTTTGTTACATAAATTTAACCGTAAAAGAATTTCTGATCGATTGATGCCAAAACCTCGAAAACCTGATTATAGATGACTGCAAAATATGCGCTCAAAACCTGACCACTTTTCCCTGGTTTTCCCTGGTTGAATTACTAGATTTTCAAATTCAGGGGCCTAACTTCGATATAGACGTTAGTCAACGTCAAAATTTGTTTACAAAATCAATGCTGCATTTTTCGAGTGGGAGCGAGACAAATGCAGGGCTGCGCAGGTACACAACCTCCATAAAGTACTCAAACAGAGGTTTTTTTTTACAGAGGTTGGTACTTTCGAGTAGTTCATTTTGTACCAACCTTTTTAGAAGATTTCTTCCTGAGTGTTACGTATGTCTTATGTATGTGGTAGTGTCGTTCTGGTTTTTGTTTAAATTGATCGTGTAGTGATCGATTATTTGCAACTATGCTGAAATAAGGCAATAATTTCATTAAACTTCACCGAGCATTATGTTCTCGTTAAAAATCATGGTAACGTCACAACATGCATAACACTGGCGTTTTTTCCTGGTACACGTTGCCCCATAGTATTCCGTACCTCGTCCTGTCCAACTGCTCGACAAATAATGAACAAAATGAATTTTCTTTTTCTCGGCTTTATCGAGCCCCAAAGAAAATCCCATAAGGAACTGTCAAAAGGTTATTTACAAAATCAATGTGGGCATCAAATGGTGAGTTGACAACCTGGAAGGAGCGTCCAACATAGCTTCGGCCCTCACAAGTTCCTATCTCACACCTCCACGAGTCATATGATTACACTAGACTGCCGGTTGAAACATGGTTACAACTGGTTGGTGTTGCCTGGGCAATGTTGTCATCCGACAATAGCTAAGTGAGAAGGCGCGACGCGATCATTGGCGCGTTAACCATATTCCGGCGGTGGAGGAAATGCTTCGTCAACCCGAGCGTCTGTTCACCAAGATGGTGCGGCTCAAAACAGCGTTTGATCTCCATGTTAGGAGCGGCTGATCAACGTCCTGGTGGCAGCGTGGGACTCTAAACAAAGCTGACGAGATGGTCCCGCGGCGAGACAGGGGGTTGGAGATGGCCCAACGAGCCGCCCGGAATACAACATGTTACAAACAACGTAAGAGATAATACGGATCGGAACAATCGGCATGGACCTAGGCAACGAAATAAGGACTACGATTGGAAACTTGGGACATGGAACTGCAAATCGCTCTGCTTTCCAGGATGCGACAGGATAATTTATGACGAGCTACATCCACGCAACTTCGAAGTCGTAGCGCTGCAGGAACTTTGTTGGACAGGACAGAAGGTATGGAAAAGCGGGCACCGGGCGGCTACTTTCTACCAGAGTTGTGGTACCACCAGCGAGCTGGGAGCCGGCTTCATAGTATCGGGTAAGATGCGCCAACGCGTGATAGGGTGGCAGCCCATCAACGCAAGGATGTTCAAGTTGAGGTTAAAGGGCCGGTTCTTCAACTACAGCATCATCAACGTGCACTGCCCACATGAAGGAAGACCCGACGACGAGAAGGAAGCGTTCTACGCGCAGCTGGAGCAGGTCTACGATAGCTGCCCGCGACGGGACGTGAAGATCGTTATTGGGGACTTGAATGCTAAGGTAGGACGGGAGGCAATGTACAGACCGGTAATCGGACCAGATAGCCTGCATGCCGTGTCTAATGATAACGGCCATCGGTGCGTAAACTTTGCGGCCTCCCGTGGTATGGTAGTCAGAAGTACCTTCTTCCCCCGCAAAGGTATCCACAAATCCACCTGGAGATCACCCGACCAACAGACAGAGAACCAAATCGACCACGTTTTAATCGACGACAGGTTTTTCTCCGACATCTTCAACGTTCGCACCTACCGCAGTGCGAATATAGATTCGGACCACTACCTAGTAGCTGTGTGCATGCGCTCAAAACTATCGACGGTGTATAACACCCGCCGAAGTCGAACGCTGCGACCAAATATTGAGCAACTGCGGGACGCCGAGGCTGCACAGGAATACGCGCAGCAGCTGGAGGCAGTGCTACCTACGGAAGAGCAGCTTGACGCAGCTACCCTCGAAGATGGCTGGAAAAGCATCCGGTCCGCCATAGGTAACACTGCAGTAGCGCTACTAGGTACAAGGGCCCCGAATCATAGAAATGACTGGTTTGACGGCGAATACAAACGGTTAGTCGAGGAGAAGAATGCCGCACGGGCGAGAATGCTGCAACACCGTACGAGAGCGAACGTGGAACGATACCGACAGGCACGGAACAGCCAAAACTCAGTCCTCCGAAGGAAGAAGCGCCAGCAAGAAGACCGAGATCGCGTAGCGATGGAAGAGCTGTACCAAGCTAACGACACTCGGAAGTTCTACGAGAAGCTGAACAGCTCCCGCAAAGGCTTTGTGCCGCAAGCCGATATGTGCAGGAGCTTGGACGGCAACCTCCTAACAGACGAGTGTGAGGTGATCGAAAGGTGGAGGCAGCACTTCGACGAGCATCTAAACGGCGATGCAGTAGAGTGCGAGGACGGTATGGCAATTGATCTTGGTGCACGAGCAGAAGACATCAGAATTCCAGCCCCCGATCTTCTGGAGGTTGGTCGGCTGAAAAACAATAAAGCTGCTGGAGTGGACCAACTTCCCAGCGAGCTATTGAAATACGGTGGAGAAACACTGGCTAGAGCCGTGCACTGGGTCATTGTCAAGGTTTGGGAGGAAGAACGAGTACCGGAGGAGTGGATGGAGGGTATTGTGTGTCCCATCTACAAAAAGGGCGACAAACTGGAGTGCTGCAATTACCGGGCAATCACTCTGTTGAACGCCGCCTACAAGGTACTCTCCCAAATACTTTGCCGTCGACTATCACCATTTGCGAAGCAGTTCGTGGGGCACTACCAGGCGGGATTTATGGGTGCCCGCGCCACCACGGATCAGATATTCGCGGTTCGGCAGGTTATGCAGAAATGCCGCGAATATAACGTGCCCACACATCATTTGTTCATTGATTTTAAATCGGCGTACGACACAATCGATCGGGACAAGCTATGGCAAATTATGCACGACTACGGATTTCCGGACAAACTGACGCGGTTGGTCAGAGCGACGATGGATCGAGTGATGTGTGTAGTTCGAGTTTCGGGGGCACTCTCGAGCCCCTTCGAAATGTTTAAAAAAATACGTTAATTTCAATAACTTACAGCAACAGCTCAATTACACGTTTTTCGGTAATTGTTATCAAGATTTTGGCGAGTGACAGGAAAATATCTTAACTTCTTCAATTGTGATTTAGAGCATTTCTAATTGTTTTGTTATTTTTCACGATAGCGACAAGTTTGTTTCTTTCTCTGTGTGCGAGAAACAAAATCAAAACCGCGCACCGAGAAACAAAAACGAAAATTTAATGAATGCTCATTGAGAAAACTTGCAACTCTTTTCACCAATAATTTATAATACTCAAAAGAACCTATTTCGATTTAAATGAAATTTCTAGTAAATAAATGTTGATCATTCATAGGCAGTAATTTTTTCTCGATGAATGACTGGCTGAAGAAGTTAAAATCGCTGCTGTAAAATCAAATTCACAACTGTGTTCGTTAAGACGTTTTAATATTTTTAATGACAATAATAATCTTCGATAAACACCCGCTATAGTTATCCACACACATGCTATAACTATCTATACACGCGTTAAAACTATTCATACACACGCTGTAGCTATAGTTTTTCATACACACATGCTAAAGCTATCCATACACACGCTATTCCTATCCGTACATCCGATACAACTATCTATTAAGGTGGGGAAAAATCATCGATTTTCCAGAACCAAGTTTTTTTGGTTCCTTTTGGGGTCCCAAACAACCCTAAACTTACCTGAAGTCGATTGGTTTTGTCTCCGCTTGGCGCATTGCATTTCAAATTTGTATGAAAATTCATATGGGATAACCTACTTTTCTGCATTTACCTTTTTAGAGAGCTCAATAATGCTCTAATAATGCACTACATCATGTCAATGTATAGTATTTTAGATGCCTAACAATTTTGCAGAAGACACTGAAGAGCTAGAAAGTCCCTAAGAAGAACTACAGCTGTTCAAAGTTCAGTATGTCGATTTTAATGCAGAAAATCTTGTTTTCTGCCAACATTATAAATGTACTGGCGTCAGTAGAATTCCCATCAGAGGTAACCTTTCGTAACGAGTTTATACACTCAGCTGGACCAAGCAAACAAATTTAAATCAATATTCTAGGCGTAAATAGAATCTACAACGTGTTTCAGAGGCAGAGATGCCAGTCTTTTTTTTTGGCAAGTCTGTATAATCCATAAAAATGTCTGTATAAGTCTGTATACCGCTGCAAAAAAAAAGTTACCGATACATTGATACCTAATTATTTGTCGACCTGTCAGATTGTTTTGTTTTATTGCCTGTTTTGATTGTTTTTTTTTCGAGTCTATCATAGTTGGTCGATTAATCGATAACTAATTTATCTTTTAAATTTAAGTAACGCATAGAAGTAAGAGTCTTTCCCGTGATAAAAATCGTCGTTCGTCGTAATGTAGCTAAACTGATACATGATGGCAGAAGTCTCGCGGTTATAAAAATAGTACCTTCAAGGTTTGGGACATTTTAAGCAATTCTTCAACGTTGGATATTGCTCCGAATAAAACAAACGGTCTTTTCACCAATATAACCTGCATGGCAATCGATCGAGACAATCAGCTGTTTGTTACTGGGGGCGAAACAGGTAGATTAGTGCCCACGGGGCCGATAAAAACCCCGATAGCCTGACTCGATTCCCGTTGTCATGATTTCACTCTAAAAAACGCAAGATTAATATGTTCAGCAAAGTGTTCAGTTCCTAGTTCACTTTCTCCAGCAACGGCTACAGTGACTTTTGGTTTTTGTGTTCGGTTTTTTGTGTATACTGGTAAAACCATTATGTAGAATATCAGATATCTGTGTAATATCTGTATTATACTAAATGTCTGTATAAAATCTGTAGGCTTATGCGTGTCTGTATCGCAACACAGAAAGTCTGTATAATACAGATTTTTTTTGTATATCTGGCATCTCTGTTCAGAGGTTACTTATGATGGAAATCTGACTGACGCCGGTACACTGGCAGTGTTAGCAGAAAAAATGATTTGCAACATAAATTTCGACATACTCAACTTTGAACAGCTCTAGTATTTTTTGACACACCCTAGCTCTTTACTGTCTTCGGCCAAGTTGTTAGGCATCAAAAAACCTACCATTTGAAGTCATGAAACCTATGGTTGAAGCTATTTTGAGCTCTTTAGAATGGAAAATGCAAAAAAGTTGGTTTTTTCATACAAATCTCCATATAAATTTAAAATGCAATGCGCCAAGCGGAGACAAAACCAATCGTCTTCCAATAAATTCAGGATTGTTTGGGGCCCAAAATAGAACAAAAAAACTTGGTTCTGGCTTTCTACTATCAAGTTTCGTTTTTTCCATATAACGATTCCCCACCCTACTATCTATACACACGCATAAGCTATCCAACCATGTGCTATTACTATCCATACATACGCTATAACTAATCATTACACACGCAGCAGCTATCCACATACACGCTATAACTGTCCGTATACACGCTGAAGATATACACGCAATAGCCATAATATGCTACACATGCTATGTCTTACACACGCTATAGCTAGCCATAGACACGCAACAGCTCTAGCTATCGAACTGAATGAAGAAATGCAGCTGCCCACTCCCTCCGCCGCTGCTGCCTGATACCACCGCTCTGGCTCTGCTGCAGCTCAGTTTCGCCACTGGAATCAGCCACCGCTGCTGATTATTCAAGACCGTTCTAGTGGCCTTCCACTTGTTAACTGATGACTGCTATGAGACGACGCAGGCTATTATATAGCCCAAAGCAAAAATCCATCCGCGAGCAAAGGAGAAGCGAGCTTGCGATTGGTTGAATGTGCACGACTTTTAACACAACTTTTAGCTAGTTTAGTATCGAAAACATATTTAAATTATGATATGACAATCTTGCGCAATATTTCCCCTATCAATCAAGCCATTGGTGTTTAGAATCTGTTCAGTGGTAATGATAAAAGAAGCACTTTAAAGCGGTGTTGAAACACCTATTGCAACTACCGAAAGCGAGCTCTTTATTGGTTGAAAGCTGCGAGACTGTTTACAGAGTCAGATCGGTTGTATCCGTTAGTGTCGACTGTGCTTGTGAAGAGAGGTGGTGATCGGTTGCTCGGTATGATTTAGACGATCGATGTGATTTATCAATTTTTCAATAGTGTATCTCGAACAAAAGGTTATTTTTGTCACATATATTCAACCGTAAAAGAATTTTTGATCGGTTGATTCCAAAACCTCGAAATTCTGAAAAGAAATGACTGATATATAAGCGCTCAAAACCTGACCACTTTTCCCTGGTTTTCCCTGGTTGAATTACTAGATTTTCAAATTCAGGCGCCTAACTTCGATATAGACGTTAGTCCAACGTCAAAATTCATGTTGTTCATTATTTGTCGAGCAGTTGGACGAGGTACGGAGTACTATGAGGCAACGTGTACCAAAAAAAAACAAGTGTTACGTATGTCTTATGTATGTGGTCATACCGTATCATCTCACTATAGTGTGAACACCCGAAGTGATATCCGATATCATTTGGCGATATCAGGTAATATGCGGCGTAGTCTGAACAAGGCATTAAGCAAAGATGACTAGAACAAGATACCTGACTCTTGAAAAATTCGTCGGACATGATTGTCGCTGCGCGTGAGCAAAAGTCGAACCAATTAATACACTGTTAATATGATGTATACTTATCGTCAAAATCAACTGATGACAAGGCCAATACATGAGTGTTGAAAGGTGAAACATTTTTTTCAGTATCCATGTGGACCACTGTACGGTATTGCCACATACTTAGACATACGTAACACTGGCGATTTTTTTTTTGGTACTTTTTGCTCCACATCACCCGGTACCAACACCAGTTTGAACTGCTCGACGAAAATGAACGGAATGAATTTTCTTCATCGCGGCTCTACTCGAGCCCATAACAAAATCCCTTAAGAAACTGTCAAAAACTTGTTTACAAAATCAATGCTGCATTTTTCGAGTGGGAACGAGACAAATGCAGGGCTGCGCAGGTACACAACCTCCATAAACTACTCAAACAGAGGTTTTTTTACAGAGGTTGGTACTTTCGAGTAGTTCATTTTGTACCAACTTTTTTGGAAGATTTCTTCCTGAGTGTTACGTATGTCTTATGTATGTGCCATCCGAAAAATGATAATAATGTGTACGAATGTTTAGTTCTCAAACATGGAACTTTCCGAAAGAATCAAGAATTATCGGCGCAGCATTAAAAATTAAGCGTACCATAAGAACTTTCTGATAACTCCTATAAGCACGCTCTACAGCCAAGTTTTCCACTCTTGCCGAGGTTAATAAAGCAAAAATCGGGTGTCTTGGTGAACCTGACCATATGCACAATGGTTCTGAAACCTGGCTTGCGACATATCAAACTTTAAGTTTCGGTAGAATGGGACCTGAAAATAAATATAACCCCTCAATATAAACCTCCACTCTGACAGTCAATTTCACACTTTCTTTTGTACTTTGAAGTACAAAATATATAACATTAGCATTAAGTGCAAAAAATGGCAATATCATTAATCTGCATGTTATCTTAAGCGTCGAGCTGACCAAACTGCTACACCTTTTTCATTTTAAGTTTAAGTTTAAATCAATGTTTAGGTTACTTTTTATGCTTTTAAAAATAAATAGATTTTTCAGAGTTGGGGTTTTTCAAGATATTCAGTTTATAATATACCTTTCTTTAACCTAAAAATAAAAACTCATTAAACCTGTCTGTATGATTTTTTCGAAGACTTATTATGTATAGAGTAATAAAAATAATTATTAATTTTTTTTATTCATATTTGAATTTTTTTCAAGTTTTTCTTTGAAGAACAAAATTACCACCGACTTTATACTAATCAAACTGCCAAAAAAAAATTCACAAAACTTGAGCTAGTAATATTTCTAGTACTCCATGATCCAACGACCATCAAATTTTAGCTTACCTTATAACTTTGACCTCCTTCGAAATGAACTCTTCCAAGCTGGCTAATTTCCCTTCTCTGATTAGCTTTTCAGGCTCCTTGACTCCTCGAAGCTGAAGCTTGAAATCTAGTTTGTCTTCCGTCAAATATTGAATCTCCATCTCGAACCAAATATCACTATCTTCACGTATCTGATTTCTAGCTCGCCGGCGATTCAAAATTGTAAAAATGGGTTTTTATCGTTGGGTGCCAATATAACTTGTTTTCTGTGCACTCAAATAGATCGCGCTAATATCTCTCGCCTTAGAGGTGCTCCACTAGCATAAAAAAAACTAAATCATGCGTTTGACATTTTATATTTGGTGATTATTATCGAACTACCCTACATGCTACCCTACCTTACTAGTGATCTCGAACTTAATGATTGCGCTGTTTTCTGCTCGCGCTTTTGTCGAAAGCGCTTGGTTGCCGGCACTTGATAAGAACACCCGCGATTCTGCTTCGCCTGGCAATTCTGCGTTACTTGTCCCGATTCCTTGGGACTTGGTTGACTAGCATGTTCCTTCAGCCCTCGTTATCTACTGCACCACTTCGTCACTCAAGCTTCGTGACAGTGCGTGGCCTCTTCACCTTTGCATATTGACCGCTACCTGTCGCTTCTGTCCGCGCGTGCTTGCTTCCCTGTCGAGAATGGATGGTTTCTGCTGCACTACCACCCTTTAACGTCACCCGGAGCGAGGAAAATCTAAACTGTCTAATTAAAAGGCCCTGAGAAACGTTACAGGAATGAGTCACGACTGTGCTTAGAACCTGGAGGTGTAGGTAAGTTACCTCCGTGGAGAGCCCTTGAGGATGCGATCGTTGGTCGTCTCCTGTCTTTGAGGGACTTAAACGGTTTGCCCGCGCGATGGTTAAATCTTGTCGCCTTGAAGGTGTCTTGATGTCGTTCGTTTTCTGGTGCATTTCTGATCGTTTGGGTATCGTATCGTTTGAGGCTGTCGCCGCGTGGCCGATCTTGCGGGAATTCAGCACTGATGAATTTGCCCCAGGACGGAGACAATTTTTTTCCGGTGCTGGTTCCGCGATTTGTGTTAATCACTTGAATAAATTTATTATTTTACGTGCCTTATCTTGGCTGCAATTCCACCTTCGATGGAAGCGAGTTTGGAATAGTGATGGGAAACTTATCGATACTTATCGATAATATCGATAAATGCTAGTCATCGATATTATCGTTAATTTTTTGACACTAACGATAATTATCGATATTATAAGGGTGAGCACAAGTCAGTGCGGCTGGTTACTGGAGGAGACCCAAAAGAAGGAGACCTCACCTACCCTACCCCAGGAGTTGCTTTTGCCGCTAGGTATTTGTTGGGTGCTGCTATTCGACAAGATTTAGCATTGTTGGGGGTGGTGTAACGGTTCGCCCCGGGTGTCACTGAGTTTCTGAGAAATATAGGTAACTAAAAAGGTATTGATAGTTTTTAGTTTCCTAAGAACAGATGAATTCGACAACTTAGTACTGGAGAACTTTGAAAAAATATCCAAACTTTTTGCACTATCTCATAAAAAGCAATGATACGAAATTGTAATAAAATGCATTTTCTTTGGCTCGCCAACTCTTATAATATGATGGACATGCATAGCGGCAGTCTATTGGTAATTGTTTAGTTTAACTTGGAACTGTTTAAGTTTAAAGTATCTGTTACCCAACAAACAATTTTTAGATCCACTAAAAATCCAAATCAACGAAATTTTTTTTTTTCCTCATCTATAAATCAACGAAATTGTTGCGCCAAAAAAAATACTTATGTATACAGGAGGTAGACAAAATAATTGAAATAAATAGAATTCTCTCGGATTTTAAATGGCCAGAACTTTACGAAAAATGAATCAATTTTGATAACTGGTTTCATTCACTGGAAAACAGTATTATATTAGTATTACTTGGGAACTTGGTGTGACCTACCCACACCGAAAATGTTTCGGATTTCAAAAGTGTGTGTCAAAGTGTACATTTTTGCAACGCATAGAGCGTTTTAGGCAACTAAATTGTCTATCTAAAACACTTCATTCAAAAAAATCTGAGATCACCGATATTTTCTAAAATCCTTTTTTGTTCTTAAAATTATATTTTTTTCAGAGTAGGATCTTAAACTCATTTTTTTATATTTTCGAAGGAAAGTTCAGATAATTTTTACTAAGATATATTGATTCATGAGAAAAAGGTTCAAATACAGTTAGGTTTTCTTACGCGGGGGATACATGCCTCGTGAAAAAACCATGTTAATTCAAAAATCCGCTTGATAAACCGCTTTAATTCAAAAATTCGCGTAAAAACCACGTTAATTTGAAAATCTGCATAAATAACCTTTTAGAGAAAATCCGAGTGAAAATAATCTGATCTATTTAAATGTTAATCCAGATAAATTGCTCTATGACCTACACACCCACAATGTTCAATTGAATTCTGCTAGAGTGCTGCAAGCTCAAAGAAAATTAGTACCCAACAGGGAAAAAACCGCCAAAATCAACACCCATACTTAATAAATTCATACCTCGATGATTCCTTGGCGAATTTCCAATCTTTGGCTACCAATGAACCCGAAATAAATTCTTATTTATTGACAACATATAAACCTAAGTGAAACAGAATATCATAAAAAGTTCTACGCGTTGCAAAAATGTACACTTTGGCACACACTCCGGAAATCCGAAACATTTCCAGTGAACCTTGATCACGTCCAGTTCTCAAGTAACACTAGGAAACTAGGACAGTTTTCCAGTAAAATGAAACCTGTTTTGTCAGAATTGATTCATTTTTCGTGTAGTTTTGGCCATTTAAAAATTGACAGAATTTTGCCTGCTTCAATTATTTCCCTTATTATACAACCTTCAAAATAAACTTCGGCTTGAAACTACTCCGTAGAAAGCACTCTCGGCGTAAAACCCGAAGACTTTCCAAAACAAACTGTTTAACTCGTCCGGTTGTTTAAATTTTCATTTGCAGTATCGTAAGATTTGTCATTCAAGGCCTTAACACAATGGATACGTTGCGGCTGCGTTTGCGGCAATTTGACAGTTAGCCCATATATTTACTGTCACATTGACGTCAACGCAACGCAACGTATCCATTCTGTTTGGGCCATCACTGTCTCTGTTTTTAACAAATTTATATAGCAAAATTGCATTTGTCGAATAACGTTTGCGGTAAAAAAAATGAATCATAGTAACCCATGAGTTAGCAAAAAAAATGACAGCCCTATCAGTCAAACTCTAACTGTGATGGCGAAAAAAGTGAAGCTACTCAGTTCAGAAGTGTGCGCGTTCAAAGAACGGTACCCCGCCGCGTCAAAAACGGACATCGTGCGGCACTTTGTGGACCCCGGGTATGTCGGTTTTGGCATCTACAACATCTTGACACTATTGGACAACGATCAGAGCATCGAAAGAAAGCCCGATTCCGGACGGCCAACGACCCTGAGCGACAAGAAGCTTCCAAGGATGCTGAAGAGGAAGACCGAGGGAAAAGTGGCTAAATCGCTGCGTGCACTTGGCAGAGAGATTGATGCGTGCTCTAAAACAGTGAAAGCATCTGGAGAACATGGACATACATGTAGGAAGCGGCAGTCCCGTCCACTGGTCTTGGAGCTGCAGGCAATGACGCAGCGACAGCGGTTGAAGATGGTCAAGTCAATTTTCCCGGCGAATCGCGACGCGGCAGTGGTATTGGACGACTAGACCTATCTCACCCTGGATGGCAACGACTAGCAGGGCTCTCCGTATTTTACCTCTCCCACGAAGGAAGTGAGCATCGAGGTAAGGTTTATTTTACAGACCAAGTTCCCCAAGAAGGTGCGGCTGTTGCTGTCAATCAGCGAGAAAGGGATGTCAAAATTGCTCTTCTTTCGCTCCGGGCTGGCCGTGAACGGGGAAATTTATAGTACGAACAGGGTTGCCACATTTAAATCTGTGTTTTCCCTTGAAAAAATCTGAACATCTGTATCTGGAACAAAAATATCTGTAAAAAAAATCTGTGTTGTTTAAACACAAAGAACTTTGTATTTTTTGAGTTTTTATGGTACATAAACGAAATTTTTAGCTTAAAACGTGTGAGGAGTTGAAAATATGTTCAATTTGCTCAATATTTAATGAAATAAAATTTGGATTGTTTTTTAAATTTAATGTCAATTTCGAAAAATCTGTAAATCTGTACTTTTCGACGAAAATCTGTATATCTGTATACACAGATTCTGTACCGTTACTTCGGCCAAAAATCTGTAAAATACAGATTAATCTGTACATGTGGCATCCCTGAGTACGAAGTGCCTGACAGAAGTTGCGTCGTTCATCAAGAAATACCATAAGCGCGAAGACACGGTGTTCTGGCCAGATTTGACGTCGGCCAACTATTCGTAGCGATCGTTGGAGGAGATGGAGCGGCTGAATATTGATGTGGTACCGAAGTCGGCGAATCCGCTCAATGTCCCCCAGCTGCTTCCCATCGAGAATTTCTGGACAAGTTTGAAGCGCAAGATCTATTCCAACAATTTTGTCTCGAAAACGGAGGAGGAATTGAAAAAAACGCAGAAAGAGCTTAAAAACATGGCTACACGCATGTTTTCGTCCGCCATGGCGAATGTTCCGGTTAACTGTCGAAAGGCTGCACGCAAGGACGTAATATTTTTTGTGAGGAAGCTAACATGACAACCTTCCATGGGAAATTTATCCAACTCAATTATCTATCATAGTTTTTTTTTCATCGCCATCTGAAATAGTTTTTTTTCATCATCTCAAAAAAAAAATTTTCACCGCAAACGTTAGCTGTCAAATTATCGATACTTATCGATAATATCGATGAAAGTCCCGAAATTATCGATTGTTATCGATGTCCGTTCTGGGCGATATTTCCCATCACTAGTTTAGAAGTGATGGCGGCTCTAATCTTATTCGATCGCCGTGTTGGCGGATGTTCGATCGCTCTTTCCAGAGAGCATTGGCGAGAGAGTATTGTAGTGTTTCCACATGCACGATTGGTTATTTTCGTGCAGATTGTGTAGAGTTAACAACAACCCAATGTCGAATATTGGGAAGGTGTGACCTATTGCGAATTTATTTTGCTAGCAATCTTACGAACTTTTTGTAGATTTTGCAGACAAAACATGTTTTTTTTTTGATAAATCTAGAAAAAAAATTTAATTCTATTTTTTTTATATTTTCTTTAGTTTTTTTTTACAGTGTATACTTTTTTCGGATGTAAAAAACTTCTTTTTTTAACTCTGCCGGAGACATCATACCAATCAAACAAACCATCCTGGCTCGGAAATTATTTTTGTTCATTAATACCATTTTTACACAAGTTTATTAAGAGATTTGCCCAAAACTGAACGCGGTCTAATCCAAACACCGCGCTTGAATCAAAGGCCGCGCTGAGTTGCCAGATTTATGCTGTTCTTATTTGCATCAACCTTCATTGCTAAAGAATCAGGAAAATCCTTGAAGAAATCACTGCTGGGGACAGTGGAGACTAAAAAGGATTACAAATCACCAGAGGAAAATCTATTGTATCATATACTCACTTCGTGGTTTCTGTTTTATGCCTTGTTCAGACTACGCCGGATATCACCTGATATCGCCAGGTGATATCGGATATCACCTCGAGCGTTCACATTGGAGTGAGCTGATATGATTTGACATTTGCTTTGGTGATTGAAAAGAGAAGAAAACAAAAACAGATCAAAGCTAAAACAAGACTGATCAGGCGATATGCGGTGTAGTGTGAACGGGGTATTAAGCATTATGATATCAATCTACACACTTAACTGCGTAATGTTTTCTCGGTTAAGGAAAACACCGAACTACCTGAAAATATTTTAGTTTAGCGTTGTTCAGTAAGAAAATTACTGAGAAATCGGAAACCGTAAGTATTTACCGGGGTACGGTAGTTTTGTTTATCGAAAAAATCCGTAAAACCGAAAATTTCCGAGTTCAGTAAACTAAAATACCGAATCTCGGAACCCTGACATCATTTAACCGACATTTCGTCGAACAAAAAAAAACTCACCGAGATTCCGAAAAACTGAACTGTCAAAATAACGTGTGCTTCACTAACAGTTTTTTTCGTGTTTCGGTGTAGAGGAAAGAAGCAGGTTTTGCGGCTGATTATTATTATGGAGAAATCTGCAAAGTTCAGATTAACTAAAATATTGAGTGAGTATACACTATTTTTTCTGAGATCTCGTTTTTTTGTTCCGAAGAATATTTAAAGAAAACGATTAATACTTTCTCTAATCAATTTTGTAGGTTACCAACTCGCTCGCAGGATGGAAGTTGCAGAGTGATAGATGTTACTTTATTTCCTGAAAGCAATACAACACTCCAGTTTTTACCGAAGCTGTGTTTAGTTGAATCAGTTGACTTAGTAATTAATAAATGAATTTGTATATTTAATTGTTTTAATCATATTCTGGGCTATCTGAGGCACAAAAAAGACAAAATACGTACCTCAGTAAATTTTACCGAAGTTCTCGTAATACTATGACAGTTGAACATTATCGAGAATCTCGTTGAAGTTGACAGGTTTTTGATTATTTCTTTTACAGAATCTCGGTGTTTTGATGCATTACCGAGATCTCAGCTGTTGAAATCTCGGTAATTTATTTTACCGTACTCGGTGATAAAATCTAAGCGTGTATATTAGAGTAATCCGTAAACCTGGCACCCCTGACGTCACCTTCAGTGTGCTGCCAGAATCGAAGTTTGTTTTGATTTTGGAAAGGGTTGCCAAGACAGGTAGATTTAATTTTGGCTGTTGCTTACGGTGTCCCGAGGAAAATATAATCGATTCGACAACCAAGAAGGGCATTTGGTTTCAGAGTTTCGGTTTATAGCGCGGCGAATAAGTTTCAGTGAAACTCACAATACTTAAGCCTGCACTCTTTGACCGAGCGTCAAATATTTGTCACTTTTTGACAGATAAAAATTTGGTCAAAGATAATTATTTGTCACTCTCCAATTTTAACATGGGGCAAACACGGGCAAACAACAACCATAATGTCAAATATATTTGACCATTATGTCAGAAGGTCAAATATTTGACCATTTGACAAAGAGTGTACTACAGACTTCAGTCTTGTTGAAAAAGTATTACTAGAAAAGCTTCAACCAAATCGTAAATGGTCGATTAATCTCGTTGTCTTATGTGGCTTAAAATTGTTTTACTGATCCTGTAAATATTGGCTTTGTAGTGTCGAGGCGTTTGGGTCTTGAAGTAAAACAACAAACAGTTGTATACGTGGCGGTTTTGGCGGATTACTCACGGCTTTCGATATTTCCGAAAGTAGACAGATTCAGCGATTAAACGTATATTCACGAACAAAACAATAGATTTTTAGACAGAAAAACCTTAAGATCCGTTGCCGCAAAACAATAGCGCATTAACTGGTTGCCAGCTGAAGGGTTGTTTTTGATTATTTCTGTGACCGTCCGCGCACTATCAAAACAGAAAGGGGTCAAATGCAATCATACCACATACATAAGACATACGTAACACTGGCGTTTTTTTTTCTGGTAAACGTTGCCCCATACACGGTAAGAGTCGAAAACCCATTAATGGGAATTGTTCACCCATTTTTTTCTGTCATATGCGGCTGTTAAAAAAATGGGTAAATTTAAAAATGTGAAATGGGTAAAATTGTACGCATTAGAAAGACATGTTCTTAGAAAAAAAATGGGTCATTTGTTTACCCAATAATGGATGAAAAAATTCTTCAAGCATCGTTTTAGTTTGTTCTGTCGATTTGTTCGCACGCGTTACTTCTACGATCTGTTTTGTATATTTTTTGTCAACAATTGCCATGGTAGGACTTTAAAGAAGATTCCATACTGCGTCGTTTAAGAAATTGCAAGGTAAACAGTATGTTATATCAAGTATTGAATTTTACAATGTGAGATTTTCTTAAATTAGGTCTAGAATGTTCACTATCCGTATGGTATTGGCTTTGTTGCAGAGAATAGCGATTCTGACAATTGATGATAGCAGATAAAATACTCCTGTATTCGTGAAACCTGCGCAGCCCTGCATTTGTCTCGTTCCAACTAGAAAAATACTACATTAATTTTGTAAATAACTTTTTGACAGTTCCTTATGAGAATTTTTTGGGGCTCGATAAAGCCGGGAAAAAGAAAATTCATTTGGTTCATTATTTGTTGAGCAGTTGGACAGGACGAGGTACGGAGTACTATGAGGCAACGTGTATGAGAAAATAGTAGAAGGGTGGTAACCATGACACGACCGCATAGTTGACGTAGGACTACAATAATTTTATAATTTTATTTTGAAACTATGTTTGATTTGAGCTCATTTTACTTTTGTAGTTTGCTTGATTTATTTTACCCAATTTAAGCTCAACATCTTCCAAAAGGAAGATGTTTTGGTTCCGGTGGTAATATCAAGTATCTAGGTCGTCAGCCCAAATTCATCAAGCGACACCTCCAACGACTTGGAACTAAAACTAGTTCATTGGTGGCCATTTCTACTGTTAAGGTCGTCTTTGACCATTTAAAAAGTCAAAAAAGTCATGAAAAAAACCGTTTATTATTGGCATGGTTCGATTTTGGCAACAGAAAAAAATCTGGAGTGTTGCCAAAATCGAACGGGGTCTGTATTTTGATTATTTCTTTGCAGCACTCTATCTTAGAAGAAAAAATATTCTCTTTAACATTCACAATGGTCCAGAAACCAAATTTAGGAGAAAATTTGGGTCTAGAGCTCTATAGCAATGTTTTAGAAAAAAACTTTATTTTACAAAGTTGCTTAAAATTACTGGAGCTATAAAATTGTAAAACAAGGTTTTCTATCTACAAAAATAAAAAAGTTAGATACTTGATTTTCCCCTAAATTTGGTTTCTGGACCATTGATGAATACCTTTCATTCTAATACAGCGAATTTTCTTTAATGCGCGAAAAGGCAACCTTCTATAAAATATTTAATTGAGTACGATTTAGTAGAATTAAACTTTCTTCTATATCTATTTGTCTTGTTGAAGTTGGCTCACTCACCGATCACAAAGCGGCAAAGATGTCACATAAATTTTTTTTCTGTAATTACAAGCTCGTGGAAAAAAAAATCGATAACGAATTACAGTTTTAGTAGAAAATGTATATTCACAGAAAATTTGAAATTGACATAGAATTTTATGAACATGTTAACATTCAATTCAGGTCAATTTAAACATTTTATCAGTATACAGAATCAATCAGAAAAAAATTTGATCAGTTTCAAGATACCAAAGAACAACGAAGATACCATATTTGAAAGTTATATGTCCGTTATCTTCGAAAATAAACTGGGCTAGAGTGATGCACAACATTAGCCTCAGCAATTAATGTTTGCATAGCGTTGTTCAATTACAAGTAAGGTTATGGAAAGTAATATTTTCTTGCAAATGCTAATTCAAAAAAATTTCTATTGAAAAATACAAACACTAACGTCGGAACTCTAATATCAAGATGAAATGAATTTGGTTTTTCTCTAAACCGCCACCGCGTGATGCAACTAGTATTGTCATATTGGACTAAATTCATTTAGCTAGTAAAATATAATCATCAGTACAGCTCGTTTAACTACCTATTCAAAGATCTGTACGGAGCATTTTGGTTTTCTATTGTCTTTTAAATACCCTATATTCAGTTATTTAAATAAATCTAAAAAAAGGCAGAGTGTAGAGTTCAAAAATAAACAACGCATTTTGTTGTCCCCGGCGGCGCAGCCTATTTTGCGACATCCGAAAAATCATATTGAATTCTGATATTTGCTGCTATACGAAACAAGAAGAAGAAGAAGACAATTCAAACGGCGATTCGATTGTGTTCCACGCCCAACTGTGCTTCAACAGTGGCAATGTAGTTTTCACTTGGCTTGACTGCACAAAAATGAATATCAACCTGCACTGATAGACGACGAGGAACCAGCGCTCTGTTCATACATTACTTGGTGCAGTACTGTTGCCTGTGCCATCATATTCTCCTTCAAGACATCAGTTTTATTAACATTAACATATTTGTTAACAGCAGAACGTAAAACTGTCTGGTAGTGGAGGTGGTTACGAACTTTCCGAAAAAGCTTTACCTCAAGACATCAGTTTAGTCTAGGCTGATGGAAGCTAACATTAGTCGACCTATTGGGACGGGGAGATTCTGTCAAATTTTTTTTTGCCACTGCTGTACAGGATATCACTGCAGGCAGTTGGTGTCTATTCATGAAGTCTGTGCTAGGCGTGCTCGCATATGATTGGTACATTGTTGGTGAAAATTCGACCTTGAAACTTTTATTCAATTTTCACTGTTTAACAATGAAGTGATTATGAAAATTGAAGAATCACAAAATTGTCCATCATTTTATCAATCCAACGACATATCGATTATTGTGGTCCATCATGTGGTTACATCAGTATAACCGTTTGAAATCTTTCATTCCGTCGTTACATCTTGGTTTTAGTTTTCGCGGAATGTATCTCGGTATAGTGCGGTTAGACGTAGTCCTACGTCAAAACGCCAGTGTTACGTATGTCATATGTATGTGTGTGGCTTGAATGGGGTCCTAAAATTTTAAACGGTTTACTGATTTTTATATATCAGCTGGAAGAGTGCAATTTTCTGAGCAAAACGTGATTTTTAAAAAATGTTTATCATTTTCCTTTGATTTTTAAATGAAGGATAAAAATCTGCTCGAAATGCCTTAAATGACAGTTCTCTCATAAACCGTACATGGGCGAAACGTCATCTAAGACCATTCGAGCAGTTTTTTTATTCTTCATTTAAAAATCGAAGGGAGAAGATAAACGTTCCCTGTCCACCGTGACGCCAGGTCTAAATTAGTAGCTTCCCTTGAGGCCGGAGGTAGACGGCCAGCTGTACCTGTTCGTGATGTCTTGGCGAGCCGTGACATACCCTACATGACCCTTATATACGTTTTCCTAAAATCCATCCATGCCCCAGTCTAGTCCCGTTCCCCTCCGTCTACATCCAACAAAACGACAAGAACACGTTTGAACCTTAAGCACAGATTTTGGAATCAGCAACTGCACCCCACTCGAATTCGCCACCCGAGGCCTTCAGTGATATCTTGGCTCAGCGGCACATACCATATGGCCACTTGAACACTAGCGAACAACAACAACGAACCATAACCAGCAACTAGACCCCGCACAATACCTCCAGGACCCGAGGATACAAGCCCCTGCCCCAGCTCATGACATCGGCCATTCGAAGAGCACCAGACGACCATTCAACAACAAAACACTGATTGAAAAATTCATGCTAGTTTTAAGTTAGACTTAATTTCAGCTCGTAGTCGGCAGCGAGGATAAAAAATTTGCTTTTAATTTTTAAGTCACCAGATATAATTGGCGCCGTTAAACATTAAATTGTATTTGTGCCGTGTCAAATAAATGATATATGAGGAAAAAAAAAAGATAAACGTTTTTTGAAAATCACGTTTTGCTCAGGAAACGCGGCTCTTTCAAATGATATATAAAAACCGGTATTGCTTTAGGACCCAATTAATCAATCAAACAGTGATTTTATTCAGAGTGTGGTACCATTCGAGTAGTTAAATTTTTACCAACTTTTTTGGAAGATTTCTTCCTGAGTGTTACGTTTGTCTTATGTATGTGGTAGTGCTTTTTCAAGTGATATGCATTGAGATTCGAAAGTGATTTCTATTATATATTTTAAATTGAGGATCAGTTGGTTGCAAAATGTAAATCTCTTGAAAATCAATCCAAAACAACTTCAAATTGTAGTGACTGCACTGTGGTCGAGAAAAATCATAGTTTTCAAATTGCTAACTGAACAAATGGCGCCATATTGCGTTAAGATTTTGGATACGCGATATTCATTAAACGTCATACCCCTGTTACGGATTGAGTTAAATGCACAATCCCTTGAAATAAACATGACAATTTTTTACCGTGCACGATCGGTTCATGGACCAGCGTGAGCCGTTTGCCCATCTTCAATGAGCAGTTTGTCGCTGATTCAGGCGATTCAGTTATTTATTCCTGGCATCTCTGACTCTGTTGATGCAAAAATTGCGCGCAGAAAAATATTCATTCAAAAGACGAGTTATAAACAATATTATAAACATGGCAAAATACCGACAATACAGTATAAGTGGTATAACAAACTATCTTTGAAGCTTTGAGAAATTATGTTGTTCAAATTGCAGGTAACATTTTTGGTTGTAATAAGAACGAAGTTTCGCGCTTTGTGGGTGAAGATGTTAAGCAGTTCATGCAAACGAGCAAATACTGCGAAACTTATTCACTACCTATAAAAAATGAAGAATTGCCTATCCGACTGTTCAAATTGCAAGTTTATTATTTGAATAACAAGACCCTGAAAAAACTATTGATTCTAGCGAAGGACCGTATCGGAAAATTATCTACCAAAGAGTCTCGTCAAGAATTTGGCTACTTTGTGTGTAGTGGAATTAGGACGGAAATCAGCGACTTTATGCGAAGAATATTAGGACAAGGGGAACATCTACTAGAAACAAGAAACTTCCATGAGATTTACACGATCGAAAATTCTCTACCGAAAATAGTGCACGTTGTAGAAAGAAAGTGGGCAAGTTCGATGAAAGGTTTGGATAGATTAGAACGAGATTATTATCATGCAATATTGGAATGGTACTGGTTGAATCTTCTTATTACCTACGAAAGCAAAAAGTGCGAAGAAAATAAGAAACTATTTGAGGCAGCATTTCGTAAATTGTTGGAAAACCTCACTAGACTGGCTTTGTTTAAGTATAAAGCAATAGGACAAGAGGAGCTGTTGAACCAGAATCAGTTCATTTGTCCGTGCACTGAGAAATTATGGATTGGATTGATGTGTTTGTCATCGGCCGAAAATAACATAAATTTCTGGGATTGTCTGCAAAAAGTTTTAGACAACGTTGAAAAAGAACGACGAACACGAAGAACTTCGAAGTTATCGGCCCATGATTTTCTTTTTCATGTATGGTTCATGAACGGCATAGTATCTTTGTATCAGTATCAAATATTGCACGGTGTAGTTTCTACGCCAGTAATAACTCTTGCCGCAGAATACTCTATACTAGACAGAGCTGTCCAAGATATTATTCAAGGTAGCAAGTCCGAGCAACAAATGAGGATAATTATACTTTTGCTGAAACCTATATACACCCAGTGGTGGCCAATGCGATATGATTTTATTATCGCGCTATGGGACTATTTCCGCAAACGTTTGAACCTTTCATTTCAATTGCCTTCTGAAAAGCTGAATAAAATGGCATTCATTGGCCAGTCGCCATCGTCTCTTTTAGAACAAGCACGTATACGAGCCAGCCAGGAAGAATTTGAAAAGCTTAACATTGAAGAGTCAAGTTATAAATTATTTTTATCAATTTTGGCTTTTGTGGTTCGACATTATACAACAGCTGGTCTAAGCGTTAAAGTACAAATCCTTTTTCTTCGAACAATTCTCAGCATTGCACCCCCAAAGATGAAAATCCTGACTGAGCAGGCGATGTGGAACCTTGCACTTTTAGGGCTTACTATGCTAAAAGCTACTACCTACACCAACGATTATTCACGCGTTTCAATACAACTATTACATCTCAGAATAGATCCAAGCACAAGTCCTATAGATTTGGAGAGTTTAGTTCGACGCACTACGACAATAACCCTAGTTCATACGGCTTTACTTTTGGCATTTTGCGAGCGAGGTTTTGACAGGAGCTTACATCTTCAACGTTTCTTGAAGGCTTTGGAGGAAGCGAGAATCAAATACGGTGAACGATTACAACCGGCATATAGAGTGCTATCCGAAGGAATGTGTGCTATATTTTTGAAAGATTTGAGATCAGGTCAATTGGAAATATGCGACGCAGCATTTTTTGGCAGCTGGTTACGAAGCTACCTGAAACGATGTAAAGAGATTGATCGCAATCTAATTATAAGAAGTAAGTTTCACCTACTAACTATTGAGGGAATTATTCGAGAAACTACTTTTGAATGAAATCATGTTATTGAGGCATTCTTAGGTAATTTAACCAATAAGGCGTAGTACACAAATTATGTAACACTAAAAATCTAGATTTCAGACCCCCATGTAACATTAAGTAGCGTTCTCTGATTCCCCTTCTTAAATTTACGTCACCCCCTCACTCATATGTAACAATAAGTTACGCAAATCCAACTCCCCTGCTTCATGTGTTAAGTAATTTATTTACGACGCCTTAGCTAATCGTCGCATTGTACAGATTACAATTTACTACCAAATTACACTTTTCTTTTATAACTGAAAATCCACATAAATTATAGGTTCTTTCTCTTTCATAGCTGTTATTCGAATACTTGATTGTTATCAGAGTAAAGAAAATCTGGAATCTGGAGAGTATACCTGTATTTTACAACCATTATACGAGAACGTATTGCCATACATACGAGAATACTTTAGCAACGATACTGCGACAAGCCCGTTGGTTGCGGAATTGGCGGCAAAATTTACTTTAACATCATACGAGCCTCTGGCTTCATTCTTGCCGATGTTTACTTTTTTTGCAGAAAACGCCACCGCTAATGCTTATCTACGCTTCCATTACGTTAAGGCAATAGTAAAGAGTAATCGATCAAGTGAACTGAAACAAACGTTTATTATCAAAAATTGGTTGAAATTCGCGTTACTAATTAATCGTAATCAGTTAAACGATCTTTCCCGTGTGGTTTGTCGTTTGCAAGAGTTTCGAGCCTTATGCGAAATACCAGAATATGATCTTTGTGATATAGATGATAGTCCTATTGAAACGTTCTTTAAATTCATTGGACTCAAATACAAAGAACTGGAAGGTATTAATGATCGAGAGCGGTATGAGATGAAAATAAAAGTTCATTCTCTATTTCAAAATTTTGATAAATGGATAGTGAATCCAAATGCCATGGTATTGCATAAAATCTTCTATGCCCTAGCAATTGCTTTGAAAGAATGCGGAACAATCATCTACATCAAAGGAAATTTATCATGTTTATACCACATTGCATTTCGTCAATATTTTCTTCCAACCAATGTACTAATGTTCAATGACTTGTCACAGGATATGATACAAACAATGGCTAAATTTTGGTATCAGATAATGGATGCGTTGAGTATGATGAATTATGAAGGAGACCCAACAATCGGTGACCACGCTTTCAATATGATGATCAAATGGGCACCGCAGTTTTTTAAGTTGAAGGATAAAGATGAAATTGCGAAGCCATTTCTGACGTTTTTTTTAACGCAGAACGAGTCTATCATTACTTATGTTTTTAGTCGATATATGTGCACATACGTTCAATTGTATTCGTTCGCTCCTAAACCTAGAGCTGACATCGGGCTCAAGATTCTCCTTTACATGCTGGATATATTGTGCACAAAGAACGAAAACGGAAAGATTGCTCTTTTCATAAAACTAGCTGGTAATTGCACCATGGAGCATGCTTTTATAACCCACGAGTTATCTAAAACTAGAGTTGTTGCCACAGACATAGTTAACAAAATGCTACAGTGCGCGCAGAAATTATCTGATTCAATCACAATGGAATTAATGAATTGTTTAGCCGCATTTACAAAGACATATTTGCCTATGTACACAACACAGTATTTTAGTTTCATGAACAAACTAGCTGAAAACCATCCAACATTTATCAACTCAATGATCTCGACTGTTCGCTTACAACTGATGGAAGTCGAACGTGCGCGTGGTGTCCAAGAAGATAAACATATGCGACGGTTACTCCTGCAATTAGAAGGTGCGATAGGGGCGAGTTTAACTAAACTTAAGGCAAAAATCAGGTCTGGGCTATAGTGCAATGATATTTTTAAAACACACTACACGCTTGTTATTGAATGCGTTAATAATAAAAGATACACATTTGACACATATTGATCCCACTTATTGCATGAAATGAAAGAAAGTAGTACACTACAGTCTATTTTTACGCAGGAAATACGTAGCACATGAAAAAATTCGTGTAAAAAACACGTTAATTCCGAAAACCGCGTAAAAACTGCTTAAACTCCGAAATCCGCGTAAAAAAAGAACCTTAGTCTAATCTCATTAGGCCGTATTAATAGAAGAAGTTAAGGCCTAAACACAATGAATACGTTGCGGCTGCGTTTGCGGTAATTTGACAGTTAGCTCATGCATTTTCTGTCAAATTAACGTTAACGCAACGCAAACGTATCCATTGTGCTTGAGCCTTTACTCTGCTTCTCCCGTAAGATTTGCACGGGATGAGTAAAGCAAACGCTTTTATTCATACGGTTTATTTACACAAAAGCCTTTCGTAATTTTAAACTTGTATTTTGGCAATTTAGAAATATCAATTTTTTTCCTGTATAGATCAGAGTCTATGTGTATATAGAGTCGCGCGAAGAGAAAATCTATCGTTTCGGCAGCACAGTTTTTGTGCCGTTTGTTGCCAAGAACTATACAGTTCTGTTTTTCACAGGCCTTAGACGCGCCTATGCTTTTGCACTGGGTTGTATGTGACTTTTTTTGTGGCTCCATTTCCATTTCGAACCCACTGTGGTTCCAATATTTTGCTTGTTATTTTTCGGTCATAGAAAAATGGCGTCTTTTCATAGGCCTGGTTTTTCACCATGCATAAGCGAATATAATTTTTTGAAATTCTTCACAAGGTACACAGTTTTGAAAGATTACACCGGTGATGTTTTGTTAAATTTAAGTAAACCAGTGTAGAGGTTTAATGTTGGATTAAAATGTGTAAGTAAAACATCGGAAAAACACATATTCTCCATTACGCTCAATTACAATACTTTTCATCCACTCCTAACATGATCACCTTGTTTATTTACATTGCTCGATTGGTACCCTCGTTTGATACTGATTTGGTTCCTTTGGTTTCATCTTTGCGGGACTCTCACGCTCATTATTTGTTACTCTAAAGTGAGTTAGATATGACCCATTTTTGAAAAAAGTGGAGGTACCCTAATTTGAGTACTTTTACGGTTACTCACTTCTGAGTAAGGGCGTCATACGTCAAAAACTGAGTAGAATCTACTCTGTTTATGCAAACCAGGAATTAACGAAAATGAGTACAAGTTACCCAGTTTGCCTAAATTTGGAAATTTGATGATTTCTGGTTTTTGTAAATCTGACTCAATAAATAAAATAAATTCAGAGCAATCAAAATCATAGATTTATTTTTCATCGAAACATTATAAAAGTTTTAAATCATTCACGTGCCTTTATATAATGCGGCAACCAACCGGTTCACAGTTGCCCGTGAACTGTGGCTCATGTTTTTGTACAGTACGCACAGCAGAAAATCCGTCATCATCCGTCACCAAACACTGCGAAGGATTTAAATTGTATCGATTGCATGTATTGGGCACTGTACATCGATACAAATGTTTCCGTTCATTATCACGAATAAAAGCCCGACTTAAAACGGCATCGCAGGACACACAACATGCGGTTGTTCATTTTGAAGAGATGTTTTTTATGATTTCAAATCCTCGGCAATAATGATGTTGGGCTGAAATTGTTATGGAATATTGTTACATGTTGTTTGTAATGTAATTGATTAGGAAATTATTGATTTGATGAAAGATCAAATACTTACTGCTAGCAAACGAATAAAAAGCGACACCAATTGTTCTTCGGAAACAGATAATATCGCTGTTGAAAACTTTTGACATATACATATATTCAGGGGTGAGTAAAGATCATGGATAATAACTCAAAACTGAGTAAACATGGTAATTATGAAAATTTGGGTAAATGTTACTCAATCATCCAGTACCCGATAACTCACTTTTTGACATTTTGCATAAGAATACCAAACTGAGTAGATCCTAATCAGATTAGAGTTAAAATAAAGCAGCGTGCTTATTATAAACATAGACTCTGGTATAGATCATTGCACGATGACGTCACAAAACAAGAAGAAGAAAGAGATTGTTTTCACACATAAATTGACAATTGCATATGAGAGTTCGCGTAGGTGCGAACAGCCTTAAAAATCTCTTACTTGCGTCAGGGCCAATAAACCTTTTTACGTACGAACTCTATGGGGCCCGCGAATCGCGGATCCGCTGCGATGAAATAAAGCAAATACCATAGACCTTCCTATCTGCGCTAGTATTAGTGGTCGATTTCACTAATACAAGTTTAATTTTGGTTGCAAATAATCAACACGCTGGTAGTAACAAAAAAATTCCTCCTGCCCCGAGCTTTTATTCAAGTTGTAAGCCGATTTTTAGTTTTATTTCATCTGGTTTTCCACTAAAACAAAATGGGTATTCATGTCGAGGTCGTAAACAAATACCCAGCCGTAAAAATACTCACCTCCATTGACGAGTAATGGAAGATACACAGTTTACGGCTGGGTATTCGTATACGAGCTCGATGTGAAGACCCCTAAAGTTTGTCAAAACAAGTAACACTAATGAACTAGGATTCATAAGTGCAATATTTTTCGAAATTGAATATCAGCTGATATTTTGGTTGAAAACAAATCGATTTTATTAGGATACAGACTAAGCCTGTATTGGTGAGATCTGGCGTAGAAAGCTCTACACGCTGCTTTATTTTAACTCTAATCTGATTAGGATCTACTCAGTTTGGTATTCTTATGCAAAATGTTAAAAAGTGAGTAATCGAGTACTGGACAATTGAGTAACATCAACCAAAATTTTCATAATTACCATGTTTACTCAGTTTTGAGTTATTATCCATGATGTTTACTCACCCTGTGTATATGTATATGTCAAAAGTTTTCAACAGCAATATTATCGGTTTCCGAAGAACAATTGGTGTCGCTTTTTATTCGTTGGCTAGCAGTGGGTATCTGATCTGTCATCAAATCAATAATCTCTTAATCAATTAATAATTTCAGCCCAACATCAGTATTGCAGAGGATTCGAAAACACCTAAAAGATCTCTTCAAAATGAACAACCGCATGTTGTATGTTCTACGATGCCGTTTAAAGCCGGACTTTTGTTCGTGATAACAAACGGAAACATTTGTATTGATGTACAGTGCTCAACAATCGATGCAATTTAAATTCTTCGCATTATTAGGTGACGAATGATGACGGATTATCTGGCACAAAAATGTAAGTCACAGTTCACGGGCAACTGTTAACCGGTTGGGTGCCGCATTCAATGAAGACACGGGAATGATTTAGTAATTTTTCTAATGTTTCGATGAAAAATAAATCTGTGTTTTTGATTGTTCTGAATTTATTTTATTTATTGAGTCAGATTTACAAAAACCAGAAATCATTAAATTTCCGTATTTAGGCAAACTGGGTAACTTGTACTCATTTTCGTAAATTCCTGGTTTGCATGAACAGAGTAGATTCTACTCAGTTTTTGACGTATGACGCCCTTACTCAGAAGTGAGTAACCGTAAAAGTACCCTAATTAGGGTACCTCCACTTTTTTCAAAAGTGGGTGATATCTAACTCACTTTAGAGTAACAAAAACTGAGCGTGTATAGACATAAGTGACTTTTCACCTACGCACACTAGTAAACGTGTAAACCCGTGTAAAGTTGCTTTTGTTTCTTCGAACCTGTAAATCATCGCATCTCGTTGCTTCGACTTTTATCACTTTTTCACCATTTTTGGTCGATTATATTTAGCGCCTTCTTCCGAATTCTGATCCCGAATGAGAAAATTTATTCAGAAACAAGTTTAACCCTTTCCCGCTCATGGTGACTCTAGAGCACCAAGAATTATAATCATCATAACTTGACATAAAATAGTTTGTTGTGCTTACGATTGCTCCATAAACTTTAATATGCTGCCTCAGAGCATCACTGGGCATTTTCTTCAAAATACTACAGTTGACAGTAATTTTAGTTAGTCTACAAAGTGTTCAGGTTGAATTTTCTCGTGAAGCTATAAATTTTAATGACAAACCTTGTGAGCGGGAGAGGGTTAAAACATATAATAAGTGTTCAACTGAATTTTTGTCCAGCTGCTAAAAACATAGCATTACAAACAAAACAGCTATTTATAAATATTTTCCCCAACTAGTGGCACTAACACATTCGTACGTAAAAAGGTTTATATATAGAGAAATAAAAATGAGCTTATAAGCGTATGTATCATGGATGTGGAATTCAAAAATGCCTTGCATGCGCTTAAATTGAATAATTGTGATATAAATAAAGTGTTTGATGAGTTATTTTCCAGTTTTTTTTTCTAGGAATTTAGGAATATGGTCAATATACTGCTATTTCTGCTACCAATTAGTGGAAGGTTATGTCGATGGGCTACAAAAACATTTGAAAGTTCATACTGATAATTCAGATTTAAAGTCAGATAACTTTAAAATAAATATTCGCAATGTAAAACATTTGTTTTAATAAAATAACAAAAAACAAAAGAACATTATGTGTGTTGTCTAATAGCGAATTTCTTTATTCCACCAGTTCACCTCGTTTTGACATGGAAGCGCACTAACTGCTGTCAAAACCCTTCTTTATTCGCTCGATTTTGACCCAGTTTTGACCTGGCGTGCTGCCCGAAGCGCACTGTAAAATTTGTCAGCTTCAACCCACCACCGCACGTGCTTAGTTCGTAAACAATTATCTGGCATCTCTTTTTTACTTGCTTCGTAAATGGCAATGCCGTTTTTTTATTGCTTGGCAAATTTACCCTGACGCAGTTGAATAAAGAAATTCGCTATAACTTTTGCTGAGATACAACAGCAAATTCATGTCAAATGCTCAAATGCTGAACAGGCAGCAATTTATTCAAACAACTGATTTTCAACAAAATGATGTCAAAAATTTGACGTTTCGATTTGCTTATCGTTTCAGTGAGAAAGTTTACTGATATTATAGCTGATTTTCCAGCATGTAGAATATCAGCAAAATTTTGCTGGTTTCCAGCAATAAAAATTTAGTGTGATAGAGATGCCAGCTAGCTGCTGGAGTCACTCTGAATCAGGGATACCAGATGTGCAGATTTGTCAGAAAATCGCAGATTTTTAAAGTCCGTGTGCAGATTTTCGTTGATTTGCAGATTTTCTATATTTTCTGCAGTTTCTTGTCAGAGTCTCCTACATTTGCGCAGATTTTCTCAAAATGTGTGCAGAATTTTGCAGACTTCCGGAGCAGTTGCAGACATTTTTCAAAAACCTCTGGCATCTCTAATTCTGATGTTTATGAACCGGTTCCACACGATCGGTTCTTGAGCCTTTCGCCCATCCTCAATGAGTAGTTATTTGCTGATTCATGTGATCCACGCATTGTTGGCATTTCTGACTCTATTGATGCGCGCAAAATAACATTCATTCAAAAGACGAGTTATAAACATGGCACAATACAGCATAAGTGGTAAATAACAAACTATCTTTGAAGCTTCGAGAAATTATTTTGTACAAATTGCAGGTAAAATTTTTAGTTGTAATATGAGCGAGGTTGTTTCACACTTTGTGGGTGAAGATTTTAGGCAATTCATGCAAACGAGCAAATACTGCGAAACTTATTCACTACCCATAAAACATGAAGAATTGCCTATCCGACTGTTCAAATTGCAAGTTTATTATTTGAATAACAAGACCCTGGAAAAACTATTGATTCTAGCGAAGGATCGTAT
The DNA here is from genome assembly GCF_029784165.1 of Wyeomyia smithii. NCBI lineage: Eukaryota > Metazoa > Arthropoda > Insecta > Diptera > Culicidae > Wyeomyia > Wyeomyia smithii. The sequence continues at coordinate 78,099,476 of NC_073694.1, forward strand.
TGGAAAACTATCTACCAAGGAGTCTCGTCAAGAATTCGGCTACTTTGTCTGTAGTAAAATTAGGATTGAAATCAGCGACTTTATGCGTAGAATATTAGGACAAGGCGAACATCTACTAGAAACAAGAAGCTTCCATGAGGTTTACACGATCGATAGTTCTCTCCCGAAAATAGTGGAAGTTGTGGAGAGAAAATGGGCAATTTCGATGAAAGATTTGGATAGAGTAGAAAGAGATTATTATCATGCAATATTGGATTGGTACTGGTTGAATCTTCTTATTACATACGAAAGCAAAAAGTGCGAAGAAAATAAGAAACTTTTTGAGGCAGCATTTTGTAAATTGTTAGCAAACCTCACTAGACTGGCTTTGTTCAAGTATAAAGCAATAGGAAAAGAGGAGCTGTTGAACCAGAATCAGTTCATTTGTCCGTGCACTGAGAAATTATGGATTGGATTGATGTGTTTGTCATCGGCCGAAAATAATAACATAAATTTCTGGAATTGTCTGCAAAAAGTTTTAGACAACGTTGAAAAAGAACGACGAACACGAAGAACTTCGAAGTTATCGGCCCATGATTTTCTTTTTCATGTATGGTTCATGAACGGCATAATATCTTTGTATCAGTATCAAATATTGCACGGTGTAATTTTCACGCCAGTAATAACTCTTGCTGCAGAATACTCTATACTAGACAGAGCTATCCAAGATATTATTCAAGGTAGTCAATCCGAGCAACAAATGAGGATAATTATACTTTTACTGAAACCTATATACACCCAGTGGTGGCCAATGCGATATGATTTTATTATCGCACTATGGGGCTATTTCCGCAAACGTCTGAACCTTTCATTTCAATTGCCTACTGAAAGCTTTAATCAAGTTGAAATCCTTAATAAAATTATTAATCAGTCGCCATCGTCTCTTTTAGAAGAGGCACGTATTCGAGCAAGCCAACAAGAATTTGAAATGCTTAACATTAAAGAGTCAAGTTATAAATTATTTTTATCAATTTTGGCTTTTGTGGTTCGACATTATACAACAGCTGGTCTAAGCGTTAAAGTGCAAATACTTTTTCTTCGAACAATTCTCAGCATCTCACCCTCAAAGATGAAAATCCTGACTGAGTATGCGATGTACAACCTTGCACTTTTAGGAATTACAATGCTCAAGGCTACTACCTACACCAACGATTATTCACGCGTTTCAATACAACTATTACATCTCAGTATAGATCCAAGCACAAGTTCCATAGAATTGGAGAATTTAATTCGACGCACTAAGATAATAATTTTAGTTCACATGGCTTTACTCTTGGCATTTTGCGAGCGAGGTTTTGACAGGAGTTTACATCTTCAACGTTTCTTGAAAGCTTTGGAGGAAGCGAGAATCAAATACTGTGATTGTTTACAACCGGCATATAGAGTGCTATCCGAAGGAATGTGTGATATAATTTTGAAAGATTTGAGATCAGGTCAAATGGAAATATGCGACGCAGCATTTTTCGGTAGCTGGTTACGAGACTACCTGAAATTGTGTAAGGAGATTGATCGCAATCTAATTCTAAGAAGTAAGTTTCAAACACTAAAGGCCCGAATACACACACGGCGTGATAACGAAAATTGTCAGTAGCTTCTTGGAACCTTCCAATGTGCCTTTTAGCTTCTACCACCTTCTACTCGTCTACACGGAAAGCGCAATCGCGCCGTCTTGAGCTCTGAGCTGTGTGCACACTTTCTTGTCATGCCTTCCAATTTATGTTTATTTATTATGTTTGTTGGAAGAAAAAAATGAAACAATGAAGGCCGATGTGTCTGCACAGAAAGCAGTCAAGTGCGTAATAGAAGGCGGGGCCGGCCACCAGAGAAAGCTGAAAGGATCTGGTTAGAAGGCGTCCCAACGGAAGGCGCAATTACGCTTTCTAATTTGTATAGAGAAGACGTCATTACGCTGTGTGTATATTCGGGCCTCAACTATTAAAGGAATCATTCGAGAAACTACTTTTGACTGAAATCATGTTATTGAGGCATTCTTAATATAATGCGTCGTACACAAATTATGTAACGCTAAAAATCTTGATTTCAGACGCATATGCAACATACATTAAGTAGCGTTCTCTATGACTCCCCTTCTTAAAATTACGTAGCATAAATTTTCGGTTTTGAGAAAATAGCACAGTTACGTCACTGTCGCAACTACCTACACTCTCAACCCCCCCGTAATTTATTTACCACACCTAAGCTAATCTCCGCATGATACAGATTACAATTTACTACACAATAACACTTTTTTCTTATGACTGAAAACTTACACAACTATAGGTTCTTTTTTTTATAGCTGTTATTCTAATACTTGATTGTTATCAGAGTAAAGAAAATCTTCAATCTGGAGAGTATACCTGTATTTTACAACCATTATACGAGAACGTATTGCCATACATACGAGAATACTTTAGTAGCAATACTGGGATAAATCCGTTGGTTGCGGAATTGGCGGCAAAATTTACTTTAACGTCATATGAGCCTCTGGCTTCATTCTTGTCGATGTCTACTTTTTTTGCGGAAAATACGTCCGCTAATGCTTACTTACGCTTCCATTACGTGAAAGTAATAGTAAGGAGTAATCGGTTAAGTGAGCTGAAACAAACTTTCATCATCGAAAATTGGTTGAAGTTCGCGTTACTAATCAACCGCAACCAGTTGAACGATCTTTCCCGCGTAGTTTGTCATTTGCAAGAGTTTCGAGCCTTATGCGAAATATCAGAACATGATATTTGTGACATAGATGATAGTCCTATTGAAACGTTTTTCAAATTTATGGGACTTAAATATAAAGAACTGAAAGGTATTAATGATCAAGAGCGGTATGAGATAAAAATAAAAGTTCATTCTTTGTTTCAAAATTTTGATAAATGGATAGTGAATCCAAATTCTATCGTATTGCATAAAATCTTCTACGCTCTGGCAATTGCTTTGAAAGAATGTGGAACAATCATCTACATCAAAGGCAATTTATCATGTTTATACCACATTGCATTTCGTCAATATTTTCTTCCAACTAGTGTACTTATGTATAATAACCTGTCACAGAATATGATACAAACAATGGCTAAATTTTGGTATCAGATAATGGATGCGTTGAGTATGATGAATTATGAAGGAGACCCAACAATCGGTAACCACGCTTTCAATATGGTGATCAAATGGGCACCGCAGTTTTTTAAGTTGAAGGATAAAGATGAAATTGCGAAGCCATTTCTGACGTTTTTTTTAACGCAGAACGAGTCTATCATTACTTATGTTTTTAGCCGATATATGTGCACATACGTTCAATTATATACGTTCTCTCCAAAACCTAGAGCCGAAATCGGTCTGAAGATCCTACTTTACATGCTGGATATGTTGTGTACAAAGAACGAAAACAGAAAGATCGCTCTTTTCATTAAACTTGCTGGTAAAAGCACCATGGAACATGCGTTTTCAGTTAACGAGTCATCTACAACTAGAATTGTTGCCATAGATATAGTGCACAAAATGCTACAGTGCGCGCAGAAATTATCTGCTTCAATCACAATGGAATTAATGAACTGTTTGTCCGCATTTACAAGGACATATTTGCCTATGTACACAACACAGTATTTTAGTTTCATGAACAAGCTAGCTGATAACTATCCAACAGTTATCAATTCAATGATCTCAACTGTTCGCTTACAACTGATGGAAGCCGAACGTGCGCGTGGTGACCAAGAAGATAAACATATGCAAAGGTTACTCTTTCAATTAGAAGGTGCGGTAGAGGCAAGTTTTAATAAACTTAACGCAAAAAATGGATCTAAGTTATAGTGCAATTTTCAAAACACACTACACACTTGATATTTAAAACGTTAATAATAAAAGATACACATGTTACACAAGAATGAAGCTTCCTGATTATTTCATGAAACGAAAGAAAGTAAACTCATTCACTTAATTCGAAGATTTTATAGTCGATAACCTAAAGCATCTACATTAGTGTCGCGACCGATAGCATAAGATGGTTGCTCCATCTCGAATTGATAAACTTGGCGGTGGGCTTATATCGGACAGAAATTCAATTATAACTCTTGTTTTACTGCTACTACTGCTGGTGGCTGATGTTACTTTTTTCGCATCAGAATGACGAATGACGAGAACGCTTGACTTGAATTATCTTTTATTTTGAATTGGTTTACTAAGGTATAATTTTTTGACAGGGCAATTGCTCAGCCCTAATGGCTCATCATCTTTGTTCATAAAAGTGCTTAATAGATTAATTATTGAATTATCTTGGAATTACAAATTATACATCTTTGCCTTAAGGGCATGGAAAGTTTACGAAATAAAATAAAATTGGATAACTTACCTAACTAATACTAACTTAAAACTAAATTGGCAAAGTTCGAATTGCCTCGTAAATCGACCTCTGGCTAGCTTCCCTGAACCTATATAGTATCGCCTGTTTGCACATCGAAAGTGTATCTAGACCGGCTAGTTGGTCTAGTAGGATCTCAGAATTTCGCGTTCTTGGAGGACTGTTAAGGAATTTGTTTGGATAAGCTGTAATTTTTTATGGTGACATTTGGCACAACTTTCCCAGATTGGCAAACCGTATTCTATTACTGGCAGGATTATCATTTTATGGACAGCAAGCTTGTTCTTAAGTGATAATTTGAATTTTCTGTTTATCAGCGGATATAAAGATTTAATTAGAAATTGTTTGATATTTTGTCCACATGTGATCTGAATATAAGCTTGCTGTCCAGAACCAGACCGAGGTACACCATCTCTCTGGCCTAGTCTAAGGGTGTATTGTTAATTTGAACCCTGACGTTATCAGACGAGTCGGGGTGAGTTCGAGTGGAGAAACAGAATTGTCTGAATTTTAGTCACATTGATGCAAATCTTTCAGTTCTTGAAGTACTTGGATAGAACATCCAGAACCGCCTGCAAATTTCTTGTCAGCGAACGAATCACTCGCTCTTTGTACATGGTAACAGTGTCATCTGCGAACATAGACAGGACACCACCACTCGGAAGGGGAGGGACGTCTGACGAGAAAATATTAAAAAGGAACCCTGTGGAACTCCAGCGTCAATATTGAATGTACCAGACTGGGAATTGTTCAGGCAGACTCTAAATGATCTACCCGATAGATAGTTTTTGATGATCTTCACGAGGAAGATCGGAAAGTTGCAACGATGCAGCTTTTAAACAAGACCAGCGTGCCAGACGTTGTCGAACGCTTTTACAACGTCTAACAACGCCATGGCAGTTGTTTTGGAAACGGATTTGGGCCGCCTTATAATGGTCGCTACCCGAGTGAATTGGTGCACTGTGGAGGACCCTTCCCTGAAGCCATATTGTTCTCTAAGAAAAATATTGTTTTGGTCAGCAAACTCTAGTAAACGTCTCAGAATTAGTTTTTCAAATAATTTCGAAATGGACGATAGAAGGCTAATGGGCCTGTAGCTTTTAGCGTCGGTGGGATTTTTCCCAGGTTTGTGGATGGGGATAACTTTAGCAAGCTTCCAACGGGATGGGAAGTAGCTCAGTTCCAAACACTTGTTAAAGATCTTTGCGAGGTGATGGAAGCAATCAATGCTCAAATTTTTCAGCTCGAGATTGACCACACCATCGACACCCGTGGCCTTCATATATTTACAAAATTTAATGGTTGCCATTACCTCATCAGCAGAAATTGTTTCTGGGATCCACCAACCGGGTCTTGATAATTTTATTGAGACGATTACGAGTTTTTAAAAGGAGCAGACCAGTGCGTTGGTAATGACGCCTAGTTGTGTTACGAAGTCTTATATAGGATTTAGTTAGGCTGTCTAGATTCAGAGTGTTACTCACCAGGTCGGAAGCAGGAACATGTTGGTCTCGGGCTGTGGATAGTGCCTCGTCAATGGATTGCAAGCAATGATCGATGTCGTCTGTTGTCTCTGGCTCGATGTTGTAGCGGATGTTGGTGTCGACACACTGTTTGAACCGGGCCCACTCGGCACGATGACAGTTGCGACGACGAGATCTAAATCGGTTGGCAGAGAACTCCACTTCGGCCACCTTTGAATAGTGGTCGGAGCTCAGTTCTTGGTAGGCGATTAGATTCGAGATGTTTGCCATGTTGGTGATGAAGAAGTCGATGGTCGAGTGTACACCAGAACGGTTCAACCGGTTGGGAGAGTCTGGGCTCATAATAATATACGATGCTGCTTGCAGGTCATTGTAAACGATTTTACCGATTAGATTACTCCGCCTATTGCCCCAGGTTTGATGTTTGACATTTAGGTCTCCAGCTAAAATGAAGTTTCGCCGCTGTCGAGTCAGTTTGGCGAGATCGCTTTGCATATAACTGGAAGAATCATTCTTAGAGCTGACTTGCGATGGACAGTAGGCTGCCATGACAATGATAGGGCTGACAGGAGTAGGAACCTCGACACCAACTGCTTCGATAATTTCTAGGTTGAAGCTGAGCAGCAGCTTGAAGCAGATGTTCCTCCTCAATGCGATAGATACGCCACCACCCGTCGTGAGGGCTCAATCGAGCCAAACAACTCGCAAATCGGGGAGATAAATGTTGACGTCGGATTCAAGATGCGTCTCGGTGATGATGGCGATGTCGATATTCCGCTCGTTGATGAAATTGGCGAGTTCGATGATTTTGCTCTTGAGCGGGCAAGCGTTCCTATGTGATAGCGGGAAAGTTTTGTTCGTTGCTCATGGGGACCTTTCTGCGACCGGGTTGGTTGTTGGTCGAGGCTCTTTTGCGGATCTCTATAAATTCCGCCCGCTTTGGGCAGGTTCGACAGGTAGCCTTATGTCCAGCTCCACAATTCGCACAGACTGGGTCGGCGGTTTCCATTAGTTGGCAGGCGTCAGGTGCGTGCGTTTGGCCGCATTTGATGAAGCGGTAGGCCATATGGCAATTTTTAGTTCCGTGTCCAAACATTGGGCAGTTAGAGCATTGAGTGACGTCACGATGCACTGGTTTGTAGCGCTCCCAGGCTACGATGATATGAAAAAGTGCTCGGATGGACTGGACTGCGGTTCCCAACGCGAACACAGAAACTTCATTCTGTGCCGAACACGCATCAGTATAGGACGTGTTTGGTGATCGCTCCGATAGAATATAAAACAAAAGACGCGCGAGCAAGTGTTGGCATTGTTTGCCTGGTCGAGTGAAGGTTCAAGGTCGCCCGCCTTTGTGCAACTGTTTCGCATCGTGGCTGTTTGCTGGTGCGTAAGCCGATTTGGCTGCTAAGTGATTTGTGCTACAGCAGTGGACGAGAATCTCAACACAAAGGAGGAAAAAGAAGAAGCCAACAGTTGACAGCGAGTTGTGTCGCTGTGCTGAGTGATCACACACCCGGCTCGCTGCTGGTGGCTGTTTGGAGCTGCTGTATTGGTGCTGCTGGCTGTAACGGCTGCAGCTTCGACCGTTCGGACAACCAACCCTGCTGAAAGGAGAAGTAAAGAGGTACGTGTTCTGTCGGCGCTAGTGCGCTAGATTTAGCGCGATGGATGTAGATCCCTCGCCTCCCGTGCCACCATCCCCGAACCCCTCCGACCCTGTCCCTCCTGCCGACCCTTCCTCTGTTAATTCTCCAGTCCCCCCTCGCCCCAGGCTTTACCCGGACGGATCTCAGGGCAGCTTTACTGTTTTCTTTCGGCCAAAAGCAGGACCGAAATCGAAACCGTTAAACATCCTGCAGATTTCGAAAGACCTGACGGAGGGGTACAAGGCCATGACCGAAATCTCCAAGGTCAGACCCAACAAGCTCCGTGTCGTGGTCAGCGACCTGGAACAGGCCAACGCTATTGCTCGCTCCGAGCTTTTCACACGCGAGTATCGCGTTTATATACCCACACGAGACGTGGAGATCGACGGTGTCATAACCGATTCGAGTCTGTCGGTCGAGTGTTTGGCAAGCGGTTTTGGCTGCTTCAAAAATGCTTTGTGTCACGACGTAAAAGTAAAGATCATAGATTGCAAGCAATTGCGGTCTGTGTCTCTTGTCAACGGCACAAAAGTGTACACTCCGTCAGACTCGTTTCGTGTTACGTTTGCCGGATCTGCTCTCCCTAGCCACGTCTCGATCGATCGGGTTCGTCTGCCTGTGCGATTGTATGTACCCCGTGTTATGAATTGCACCAATTGCAAGCAGCTAGGCCACACAGCCGTCTACTGCTGCAATAAGGTACGATGTAGCAAGTGTGGAGAAACTCATGCGGACGATTCTTGCAGTGTAAATGCTGAAAAATGTATTCACTGCGGGGAAAATCAGCATGAGCTCTCCACATGCCCGGTGTACATGCAGCGCAGAGATAAAATCAAGCGGTCACTTGAGGAGCGTTCAAAGCGATCTTACGCTGAGATGCTGAAGAAGACCGTGACCACTTCTACCATAACATCGAACCCCTTTGATCTGTTGTCCTCTGATGAAACCGATTCTGACGATTCACCAGCGGGAACAACTTATGCCAATCCTGGGGCGTCTAGAAAGAGGAAAAATATTTCCTCTCCTAAACGTCCCCGAAAAGGTCCTAAGATTTCCCAAAGTGAAATTAAAGTTACAAACAAACCAAACAGTGCTGCGGAAAAACCGAAGCAAACTCCTCCTGGGCTTGCAAATTTAAAGTCCCAGAAGGAGTTCCCAGCACTGCCAGGAACATCTAAAACCCCAGTTGTTCCTTTTGCACTCCCAGTTCATGAAACAAACTCTGGATTAGTGAAATTTTCTGACATTGTGGACTGGATTTTTGAAACTTTCAATGTACCCGATCCAATCAAAATTTTTCTTACAGCATTCCTCCCAACAGTTAGATCATTTTTGAAGCAGTTGACTGCCCAATGGCCCCTCCTTGCAGCGATTGTATCCTTCGATGCCTAATTCATCCGCGTATACGAAGGATTTTATCTCTGTCTTACAGTGGAATTGTAGAAGTATTTTACCAAAAATGGATTCATTTAAAGTTTTAATAAATAGAAACAAATGCGATGCATTTTCCCTTTGTGAAACTTGGCTTACTTCAAATATTGATCTCAACTTCCATGATTTTAATATTATTCGTCTTGATCGAGACACCCCATATGGAGGAGTACTTTTAGGGATTAAAAAGTGCTATTCTTTCTATCGTATTAACCTCCCCTCGATTCCAGGCATCGAAGTTGTCGCATGTCAAATGACAATACAAGGTAAAGAGCTTTGTATTGCCTCAATATATATTCCTCCCAGGGCACAGGTTGGGCAACGGTTGCTCTTCGATTTAATAGAACTTCTTCCCTCGCCACGTTTGATTTTGGGAGACTTCAACTCTCATGGTGTGGCTTGGGGTTCTCCCTACAATGATAACCGCTCCTCTTTAATCTATAACCTTTGCGATGACTTCGACATGACTATTTTGAACAACGGTGAAATGACACGTATCCCGAAACCTCCAGCGCGCCCAAGCGCTTTGGATCTATCCTTATGTTCGACGTCGCTACGGTTGGATTGCACATGGAAGGTAATCCTCGATCCTCACGGTAGCGACCATCTGCCTATTCTTATTTCAATTTCTAACGGTTCAACTCGCATGCGACCAATTGACATTCCGTATGACCTCACACGGAATGTCGATTGGAAGTTATACGAGGAAATGATTTCAAAAACGGTCGATTCGATTCAACATCATCCACCGCTTGAAGAATACAACCTCCTTGCGGGCTTGATTCTCGACGCCGCGTTGCAAGCCCAAACGAAGAAATATCCCGGCGTAACGATCAAAGAGCGGCCTCCAACTCCGTGGTGGGACAAAGAGTGCTCCGATGTCTACACGCAAAGATCCGACGCGTTTCTGGCCTTCCAAAAGGGAGGTATACCCGACGACTATATACGGTATTCGGAGCTTAATACCAAGCTTAAAAGCCTGGCTAAAGCAAAGAAACGCGGATATTGGCGTCGGTTCGTGAACGAGACGTCGAGGGAGACATCGATGAGCACTCTTTGGAACACAGCCCGAAGAATGCGGAATCGCGTAACGGTCAACGAAAGCGAGGAGTCTTCAAGTCGGTGGATATTTGATTTTGCCAGGAAAGTATGTCCGGACTCTGTTCCTGAGCAAAACATTGTTCGTGATGCGTCTCCGGGCCACGACGCGATAGAATCACCTTTTACGATGGCAGAATTTTCAGTTGCCCTCCTGTCCTGTAACAATAACGCGCCTGGGTTAGATAGAATCAAATTCAACTTGTTGAAGAATCTACCCGGCAATGCCAAGAGGCGCTTGTTGAACTTGTTCAATAAGTTCCTGGAGCAAAACATTGTACCGCAGGATTGGAGGCAAGTGAAGGTGATCGCCATCCAAAACCAGGGAAACCAGCTTCTGATCACAACTCTTATAGGCCGATTGCAATGCTATCATGTATCAGGAAATTGATGGAAAAAATGATACTCCGTCGTTTAGACCAGTGGGTCGAATCAAATGGTCTACTATCAGATACTCAATTTGGCTTCCGCCGTGCCAAAGGGACGAATGATTGTCTTGCGTTGCTTTCAACAGATATTCAGCTGGCGTATGCTCGCAAAGAACAAATGGCGTCTGCGTTCTTGGACATTAAGGGGGCTTTTGATTCCGTTTCTATTGACATTCTTTCGGGTAAACTTCACCGACAAGGATTTTCTCCAATTTTGAACAATTTTTTGCACAATTTGCTGTCCGAAAAGCACATGCATTTTACGCACGGCGATTTGGCAACTTTTCGCATTAGCTACATGGGTCTTCCCCAGGGCTCATGTTTAAGCCCCCTTCTTTACAACTTTTATGTAAATGACATCGAAGAATGTCTGGCAAATTCATGCACGATAAGACAACTTGCAGACGACAGTGTAATCTCTGTTACAGGAGCCAAAGCTGCCGATTTGCAAGGACCATTGCAAGATACCTTGGACAATTTGTCTGCTTGGGCTTTACAGCTAGGTATCGAATTCTCTCCGGTGAAGACTGAGATAGTAGTTTTTTCTAGGAAGCATGAACCTGCTCAGCTTCAAACACAATTAATGGGTAAAACGATTTCTCAGGTTTTGGTACACAAATATCTTGGTGTCTGGTTCGACTCTAAAGGCACCTGGGGTTGTCACGTTAGGTATCTGATGAAAAAATGTCAACAAAGAGTGAATTTTCTTCGTACAATAACCGGAAAATGGTGGGGAGCCCACCCAGGAGACCTTATAAGGCTTTACCAAACAACGATATTGTCTGTCATTGAGTACGGGTGTTTCTGCTTCCGCTCCGCAGCAAACACACATTTGATCAAACTGGAGCGAATACAATATCGTTGTTTGCGTATCGCCTTGGGTTGCATGCAGTCGACCCATACGATGAGTTTGGAGGTCTTAGCTGGAGTACTACCATTGAAAAACCGCTTCTGGAGCCTGTCTTCTCGCATTCTTATCAAATGTGAGGTCTTGAACCGTCCTGTGATTGAAAATTTTGAAAGGTTAATCGAACCAATTTCTCAAACCCGTTTTATGACATTGTATTTCAATCACATGTCCCAAAATATTAACCCTTCTTCGAATATTCCAAATCGTGTCGACTTATCAAATACTTCTGATTCTACTGTGTTTTTCGATATATCCATGATAGAAGAAACTCGTGGAATCCCGGATCATTTACGCGTGCAGCAGATCCCCAATTTTTTTTCCAATAAATATCGAAACATCAACTGCGACAATATGTTCTACACTGACGGATCACTTCTTGATGGGTCCACTGGCTTCGGTATTTTCAATAACAATTTAACCGTCTCCCATAAGCTTGATAATCCTGCTTCTGTTTACGTCGCAGAATTGGCTGCAATTCAGTAAACCCTAGGGATTATCGAAAAAATGCCCACGGACCATTATTTCATCTTTACGGACAGTCTCAGTTCCATTGAGGCTCTCCGATCGATGAAAGATGTTAAGCACTCTCCGTATTTCCTGGGGAAAATACGGGAACATCTGAGTGCTTTATCCGAAAAATCTACTCAGATTACCTTAGCGTGGGTCCCTTCTCACTGCTCGATACCGGGTAATGAGAAAGCGGACTCTTTGGCTAAGGTGGGCGCAACAAACGGTGGAATTTATGAAAGACCAATTGCCTTTAATGAATTTTTCTCATTTGTACGTCAGAATACGATCATCAGTTGGCAAAATGCTTGGACCAGAGGGGAACTGGGAAGGTGGTTACATTCCATAATCCCCAAGGTGTCGACGAACCCGTGGTTCAAGGGGTTGGATGTAGGTCAGGATTTCATTTGCGTGATGTCCCGGCTTATGTCCAATCACTATAGATTCGACGCGCATCTCCGTCGTGTTGGGCTCGGGGAAAGTGGTATCTGTGCCTGTGGTGAAGGTTATCACGACATAGAGCACGTTGTTTGGTCATGCCCTGTACACCGTGACGCCAGGTCTAGATTAATAGCTTCCCTGCAGGCCGAAAGTAGGCAGCCGGCTGTTCCTGTTCGTGATGTCTTGGCGAGCCGTGACCTATCCTACATGTCCCTTATATACGTTTTCCTGAAATCCATCCACGCCCCAGTTTAATCCTATTCCCTTCCGCCTACATCCAACCAAACGACAAGAACACGTTAAGACCCCGGATCCGGAAACAGCAACTAGACCCACACGATACTCTCAGGTCCCGAGGGAGAAAACCCAATATGCCAGTCCGTAATATCTTGGCGCAGCAGCGGAACATGTGCTTACCTATGACAATGAAAACCATAATACAGTAAACCAGTGCTTTTAATGCAAAATATTATAGCTTTAAGTTACATTTAGTTTCAGCTCGTAGTCGGCAGCGAGGATAAAAAATTTGCTTTTAGTTATTAAGATACTTTAGAAAGTAAGCTACCAGATATAATTGGCGCCGTTAAACATTAAATTGTATTTGTGCCGTGTCAAATAAATTATAGATGAACAAAAAAAAAAAAACACAGAAACTTGCGAACGAACGTACAAAGCGAACGGAGCGAAAATAAACGACTGTACTGCTCAACACGCTAGCAGAGAATTACTGGCCCAATGCACTGAACAAAGTTCTTTTATATGCTTGCGCTAGCGCGCGAACGTTTCTGATTGGCTCCCGCATTCATTCTCTGTTTTGACGTCACGGAAATAGGGGTGTACAGTAATAATGTAAAGTGATATATATTTGAATAACAAAACATAATGTCAGTGCCTATAACTATTATATTTATTATTTACATTTTGTTCTCTGACATTTTATGAATATTTTTCTCTTATCTGCTGCAATTAGCATAACTAATTTGTTAAATAGATTGTTTCCTGATCAGAATCTCAGAAAGGTAACTAATCTTTTTTTTTTTTTGTATAATACCCAATAGTTGAAGATATACTCCAGCTCAGTCTTCCGCAAAACATGCCCACATGTGCACGCTGGTAAAAAACCTACGTTTTTTGTTGAACGAGCGCGTGATTACCATCGTAGTTCACCGTTTCCTACTAGCATGCCCGAATATGAGATACACATAAACATGTTGAGATGACATGCGGTCTGAACACGATGTTCGAAAATTTGTGCACATAGGTTTTAAAATTTGTAAAACAGAACGGTGCCTGTCGGTGCTAAATTGGCAGGTGCTTTTTTTTCGTTGCATCGTACGTCTCGCCTGGTATCAAGCCATCGGACTGTAAGGAAATCACAGTGTACTATGTCTTCACTGTTTTGGCACACGTGATACGTTAGCATGTGGCTGAAGATTCTGTTCCAGTTGCATCGACAAAAGCCGCCAAAAATATCCTTTGCATTGAAGACAAAGAACGATGGAAGGTGATTTTGAGATGATCGGCGTGCGACCAGACCGAACCAAGCGCCATTTTTTCAACCCATTCCCGGCGGGTGATGCCACATGGCATTACCTGACATTCAAACTTTGATTTGAGTTTAACAATTAAACTTGAAAATTTGCACGAAGAAACTATTCAGTATGGTTAGAGAACAGATTGTTCTGTAAATTGCAATCCAATTTGTGTCAATTGTGCATATAGCAAATTGAGGTATTAACCCTGGCGGAAATCAAAATTTAAATCATTGGAACAGTTCATAATGATATAATAACATAAATTCTCAGTAGCAGCTTTCAGAAAACATAGGTACGGAGTGGTTAAACCTTGAACGCTTTACTTGAAATAATGTTTTTGGTTGTTGTGGGTTTTCTATATGCTAACCTCATCATAAAAAGGCTTTTCCCAAAACTGAAGAAAATTGGCCACAAATCTACTTAAACCACTTCTGTGTATTTTCCTTCCTTCTTCATCCCGTCCCGCTCTAATCTCCTATGCTTTTCATTCCTTGTAAACTTTTGTCGCCGGGCATTTCGCGCTCCGTGCGACCCCACGTTGCTTAATCTAGCTCACTTGACTGCCATCCGGTCTTCGCGGCGTCCGTCCAGCAACACCAGTCCGCCTCCGCTCCCAGCTACCAATCCTCAAGCCGCTCCAGTCCTTCCCGTGCCGACTTGCACGTTTCCGAACAGTCCGTTCGAATCCGACGCCGCCGAAATTCGGAACACCGCACCACAGCACAAAAACAGGAAAAAAGAGCCCTGTGCACAAATCACCATGTGAGTACAGGTGTTTTCTCATCCATTTATGATTTTTGTTACCTCTCTGGAGGGCCTTTCTTGGTTTTCTCTCTTTAATGCCTCAGCGGGATTTTGTCCGTTGTTGGCTTGATCGTTCGCCGGCTCTTCTGCAACGAGGACGATGGCTTCAATATGGCGTGGCTATGTGAGGTTACAATTTTTCTTACCAAGAAGTAACTCCGTCCGCGGTTGACTCGCGATGTGCACCCGACGACTTCTCACACAAAAAGAAATTCTCGATCGAGTTGACTGTCTCTCGTTTGACAGTTCGTTTTATTCCTCATAAGCCGTGCTGCCTGTTTCCTGTCATTTTTCAGCAGCGTCGCTTTGGTTAGAGATTGGCGAACTGTCGGTGGCTATCAAATTTCAACTGCTTCAAAGTAGTGTGGTTTCTGGTGGCATATTGCGTGTGCCTTCAACTACTGCGACTCCATTGCTCTGCCTCATGTGTACGGTACTTATATTTATTCTAACTGTAACACAACATTACCGCCAAGGTGAATTTCTCATAAATCGGCGAAAGCACGATTTATGAGAAATTGAAACATCGTTACCGTTAAGGAGTGGACCGGAGACATCGACCGATTGGGGTCCTTGAAGAATTTTCAAGACCATGATAGTAAACTCTCGCTAGCATAAGAATTTACTGTGACTAAACTAAACAAACATAACCCAAAACTGCAACAATAACGTCAGCAAATCCTGGTTAAAGATTTCGATCAACGCCAACTAAGGTTTGGGTAGTTGTCTCCGGTTAAGTCCTTAAGCCCCCACTTCACGAAACTTGCGTTTGCGGCGGCAAAACATTCAGAAAACTCTTAACCTATTGGTTTTGCTAAATAGGCTAGAATTGAACGCAAAACATTAAACTTAAACAAAATAGGACTGAAACATTGTGATAGTTTTTTATGGCTTGTATATAGATAACAGCTGCGCTTGGAAAAAGGGGTATTTAATCCCTTGATCACCATGCGCCCAGAGCTAAGGTTTTACCGCGCCTTAGATTCGCGTTACTTTGGAATGAAAAGTTTCATGACGACCCCTACCACAACTGTATCTGACCCGCAATTACTGGTCTTGCAAATTTGCCGTTGGATCTTACACACTGTATGGCACCAATCCAGGCGTAAAACTCTTTCCGTCTTGCGTGTTTTTGCTAGTGCTTTTGTAGCTGGTGTTGCTCATAGCTTGTGTGGTTCCAGTTTCTCCCGATCTGGTAACGGCTGGCCTGTGAGGACCCTAACTGATGGTCTGCCCGGTGTGAGCTGATCCAATTCCGCAGTGTGCGATTTCTCTCGCTTCGTGAACGGCAGGCGTGACGTCGCTTTGTGGTCGAGGACGACGGATTGCTCGATAATGTTGGCGCTTTGCTTCGTCAAAATTGAGACTTTTTTTTTTTTGCTCAAACTAATTTTGCTTCGCGCCGATCTGCTGTGCGTTTTCGTTGTCTTGCTCTGCTCCGTCGTGTTACCTCTGCTTCCACTTTTCCGGTTTCTCTCGTTCCGCTGCGTCCTTCTGCAAAGCTCGTAAGTCGTTTTTTTTCTCTATGATAACGGTTCGCCTGTGCTATGATGTTGCCGGTTTCTAATTTGTCGATTAATTTCACTCCTATTGTTTCCTGTTTCGTTGATAGTGGCCGTAAGCTTCCACTCTCCGTCGCCACGGTTCGACCGCCGATCTCGAGGTTTCCGCTCCTCCTATCCAGGAACTTGTTAGAGTGTTGCGAACCTCCCTGCGAACCGTTTCCAGCCCGACAGGGTACGATTTCTCCCGAATCGCGAACGGCAAGCGGTTATGCGTTACCACTTTTGTTTCCTCTGCTTATTTCGGGTGCGTCAGTTACTTATTTTCAGCGCGTTCTGGGGATCTGCTTCGGCGAGGATGGTCCGATTTACGCTGTCCAGGTGGAGAGGTAGTTTTAAAATGTTGTTGCTCATCACACCTGGCGCTCGCGGTTTTTCCCGGTTGTTACGCGGTATTTTGGTAGCAAGTTGCTTTTTTGTTGACAGGTCTAGCCTGTGGACATAGCTTGAACAACTGCCCTTAGTCTGCTTTGACGTCCTTTGCGTGGTACCTGCCCTTTTTGCCAGTAGCCACGTCTTCTAGCAGATACAAGTTGCAGCCTATGACATCTCTCACGATGGCTGGGACGAATTTTGGCTCTAGTTTTTGGTTCACGTGGTTTACCTTCGACGACAGTCCAAACGACCTTCTCCAAACCACGTCTCCAATCTTAAACGAGGTTGTTCGTTTTCGCATATTGTATCGCTGCCTCATCTTTTCGTGATTTCCCCTCATTCGTTGCAGGACGAACTCGTGTATCCGTCGTATCGTTGACAGACGCATCTCCTGTGCCACTTTCGGATCCTCCGCCGTGTTCAGTAGCCGTTGCGTATACAGGTCCGTTTGTAGCAGCAAATCTCTACCGAAGTTTGCGTAGTGCGGGCTTACCTCGTGTTTGGCCAGTAGCCTCGTGTTTGGCACTGTTGATCGCTGCCGTGATTGCCGGAATGTTCTGATTCCACTCTTTATGATCTCCATCCAATAGCGACCGAATACATGTAATCAACACTCGATTGACGCGCTCGGCGTTGTTCACCATCGGGCAGTAATAGGCTGTTCTCATGTGGTCGATTTTGTGGCGAAGCAACAGCGATTTGAAGATCTGCGACTGGAACTGCTTTTCGTTATCTGACAGAACAATGCATGGCCGCGAGAACTTAAGAAATACCTCCTGTTCAAGAAACTCCACCATCTTTGACGAGTCTGCGCTGCGCATCGGATGTGCGATGACGTACTTGGTGACCCAGTCTACAATAACGAGTATTACTGTGTTGCCGCGTTTGGAACGAGTCAGCGGACCCACAAAATCCATCGAGATGGGTTCCCAGGGGAGTTTTGCCGGTTTCAGTTTTCCCATCTGCGGCATCATTTTCGTGTTCGCTGCCTTGCTTGCCTTGCATATTCCGCATTTTCGCACGTACTTGCTGACATCTTCTCGCAGGTTCGGCCAGTGAAAATAAGATTGTACCTTCCCCCAAGTCTTCTGGAAACCGAGATGTGCTGCGGTTGGTGAGTCGTGGAATCTCTTGATGACCTCTTCCCGTTCTTCTTGCGGAACTACCTTCTTCCACCTATGGGTTGTCAGTCCCGATCCATCTCTGCAAAGGCAATTCTTATACGGTTCGTTATTCGTGATTCGAAAGTCTGGGAAACTGTCCGCCTTCTCGAGTACACGCTCTCGTAAGGTTCTATACCAAGGATCTTTGATTTGGTCCACCGTGAGTGCTACGCTCGCCACGATCCTGGAAAGCGCATCAGGGACTACGTTTACGCTTCCTTTTCGGTATTTTATTTCGAAGTCAAACGCATTTAACCTGAGCAGCCAACGACTCATGAGCGCTGTTGGGTTTTTCATAGACTTCAAAAAGCTCAGTGCTGCATGGTCGCAATATACGGTGAAGTGAACTCCTTCGATGTAGCCACGAAACTTCTCAACTGCTCGAATTACTGTCAAGCACTCTCGTTCCGTTACGGAGTATTTCCGCTCCGCCGATGACAACTTTTGTGAAAAGTAGCAGATCGGGTGTTCCTCGCCATCAGTCTCCTGTGTCAACACAGCTCCTATCGCTACGTCACTCGCGTCACATGCGATCGCGAACGGTTTTGTGTAATCCGGCATTGCCAACACCGGTGTCGACACCAACGCTGCTTTCAGCCTTAAGAAAGCGTCTTCCGCGGATGGAGTCCATTTGAACCTGGTCTTCAATTTGGTTAGCACCGTTATCGGCGCAGCGATGTATGAGAAATCCGCAATGAATCGCCTATACCAATTGCAAAGTCCGAGGAATCTCTGAACCTCTTTTCTATTTGTGGGGATCGGAAACTTCACAATGCTCTCCACTTTCTCTTCGTCGGTCTTCCAGCCGCTCTCATTCAGAACATACCCTAGAAACTTAATTTCTCGCCGACAAAACTTGGACTTCTCTGCCGAAATAGTCAGATTTGCTCGCTGCAGTCTTTTTGCTACTTCTTCCAGCGTTTTAATGTGCTCTGCAAACGTACTTGAGCAGATGATTATATCATCCAAGTAGTGAAACACCTGTGGCTCCATATCAGCGAAAAGCTTGGTCATAAGACGCGCTAATGCTTGGCTGGCGGTGCACAGCTCAAACGGCACTACCTTGAACTGAAAGTGTCCTCTGGATGGTACGGTAAATGCGGTCAATGGTCTTGACGCTTTCTGCAAGGGTAACTGCCAGAACGCGTCCTTCAGGTCGATCGATGAGATGTATGGGCAGCCTCCTAAGTTGTTCAGTATTGCGGATATTTGTGGAATCAGATACCCTTCGTTTACCATCACAGAATTCAGATGGCGCGCGTCCAAGCAAACTCGGTACTTTCCCGTCTTCTTTTTTGTTGCAACCAACGGGTTGTTCCATGGCGAAAACATGGCCTCTTCTATAACATCAAGAGCGATCATGCAATCAATTTCGCGGTTCACTTCTTCTAGAACGAGTATCCCTTTCGTCCACATCTGTAGCAGAACAAAATGGCCTGCGGCTTCGGACAGTCCATGAAACGATGACCCTCTTCATCACAGTTCCAACAAATCAACGTCAGTTGCCGATGATCCATTGTCGGCTCCCTTCTCTCGAACTGCGCTTGTCGGTCTTGTGATGTCCGCGCTTGTTGAAACTGATACTTGCGCTGAACTTGAAACTTGTAACTGAAACTTGTGATACTTGCGCATGCGCTGGCTGTCTTGCGGGTGGTTTTTGAGCCGATGCCCATTGTTTCGATCGTGTTTGCTGATTGCTGTGTGCCCAATCAACCTCGCTTTGCGCGTGTTCCGGTCTAGGACCTCTCGCTGTAAGAAACGCCTTCATCGCGCTTACTTGCTCCACCAATTGATCTAACTCGAATTGCCAATCCTCACTGTCGTCTACTTGAAGCGTTTCATCCGTCTCTGATGCGACTCGCCTGCCTTCGGCTGCGGCTTGTATGTCCTCTTCTTGTGTTACCGCATGTACCCTACCTAACCGAGGATACTGAAGAGAAGGTTCTGCAGGTCTTTGCGGAGCTGCTGGAGTTGCGAAATTGGGTTCCAGTAACGCGTTATGCGGAATTGGCGTACGGCGCTGCCTGCTATGTAGCATTTTCGTCTCGTCGTAGCTCGTACATACTTCGAGTAGTTCCCTCAGTGTGCGTGCTCTTGCGGCGGCAGTGATCACGGCGTAGTCCTCCCTCATGTTCTTTTTCACGATAAATAACTTTTCATCCTCTTGCATTGGTGGTGAAACAAATCGGAACAAGGCCGATATATCCCGATAAAACTTGGCGAACGGCTCATTCACTCCTTGATAACGAAAACTTGCTTCTAGACGCAAAATGTGTGCGTACTGACTTGGCAGAAACTCTTTTCGTACTTCATGATTAAACGCCTCCCACGAGCCTAGCAAACCTTGCACCATAGCTCGCGCGTACCAGTCCAATGCATCCTCCTGTAGCGAATGTTTGATCGAAGCTAGCAATACCTCGTCACTCATGCCTTCCGATCTCGCGAATGTCTCCACCCTATCCAAGAAAATGTTCAAGGATGTTGTGTCTTTTTCTCCTCTAAACTTGAACGGCCAGTTGTGAATCGCCTTTAGTATACGTCTATCCTCGCCTCTCTCCGCTGTTGGTCTGGCTTCATGCCTCAGCAAATAGCGCAGCATATCATCCCGTAGTTGATCGAATTGATCGCGTACATCGCGACACCTTGAATCGCCCATTGCTGTGGCGGTTTGCGTCTGCTGTCCAAAAATGCGTCTCCCCATGCCAGCCGCAGCGCGTTGTATGCCTGCTGCTTCATCACGTTGTTGTTGCTCTCTAGTCGCTATCTCCCCGTTGGTTTGCGGTTGCCAAACGCTGGATGCATTAATACTTTGATGGGGTGTAACGTGTCCCTCCGACTGCACTCCGCCCTGACTGCCCCGATATCCCGAGACGTCGTGTGTTGGCAATCCTCTACCTCGGCCTCGACCTGCAACCACCGGTGAACTAGCTGCTGGCAACGTTGTTCTTCCGCTAAAATTATGCTCTTCATTCGTGGCATCTCCACCAACTGCTCCTGCTTACTCTGCTGTTATTCGTGACACTAGTTGACTCACTGGATTGGTTAATACACTTTTCACTTCACTATGAAGCTCGTTTACGAGCAACCGAGTAGACTTGACCGCTTTTGAAAGAAAACCCGGTGGCTTTACAATGGCCAATCGATTTTTGTAGTGTGTAAGACGCGATAGAAGCACTGTAAGTGCATGAATGTCATGATTATTGTTTGCATGTTGAATTTCATTTTGTATTGTCGCAACCGCCAATTGGCAAACTTCAAAGTTGACGGTCGGACTCATGATGTGCGTGGACTCCGATCGACTAATATTTTTTGCAAGATCATCTTGCACCGCGTTGTTCAATCGCTGAACTTTGAGTCGGTGCGTCATTGGTCCTAAGTTGACCATGTGGCGTAGCGCCAATTCGTAAGTTATCTCCTCATCTGTAAGATGAGTATAATCCATTTTAGTGGATTTTTTATCGGGTATTACAAACCAAAATGTGTTAAATAATCTTATAAAACAAACCGTAACTATCACAAAACGAAAATTTCAAAAATAATTCACTTAACGGTAACCAAATAAATAAATCAAATGTGGATCTTTCAGTTGGGCGCCAATGTTGTGGGTTTTCTATATGCTAACCTCATCATAAAAAGGCTTTTCCCAAAACTGAAGAAAATTGGCCATAAATCTACTTAAACAACTTCTGTGTATTTTCCTTCCTTCTTCATCCCGTCCCGCTCTAATCTCCTATGCTTTTCATTCCCTGTCAACTTTTGTCGCCGGGCATTTCGCGCTCCGTGCGACCCCACGTTGCTTAATCTAGCTCACTTGACTGCCATCCGGTTTTCGCGGCGTCCGTCTAGCAACACCAGTCCGCCACCGCTCCCAGCTACCAATCCTCAAGCCGCTCTAGTCCTTCCCGTGCCGACTTGCACGTTTCCGAACAGTCCGTTCGAATCCGACGCCGCCGAAATTCGGAACACCGCACCACAGCACAAAAACAGGTAAAAGAAACAGGAAAAAAGAGCCCTGTGCACAAATCACCATGTGAGTACAGGTGTTTTCTCATACCTTACCTTACCAATCAGACGAGAGCCGTGGTGGCTCGTGCTGTATCAAGAATTTGTCGCCATGTTGCTCGGTTTTGGGCTGTGTTTCGCCTGTTCCCCAGGCGTCTCATCACCCGCAAGTCTCCTTCGATCTGGTCGAGCCATCGTGCACGCTGCGCCCCTCTATTTCTGGTGCCGGCAGGGTTGCTGAAGAGAAGTGATTTCACAGGGTTGCCGTCCGGCATCCTTACGACATGACCGGCCTACCGCAACCTATTAACTTTCGCCAGGTGTGCAATGGGATTCTCTCCAAGCAGCGCGTGCAGTTCGTGGTTCATGCGCCGTCGCCATTCTCCGTCGTCCGTCTGTACTCCACCGTAGATAGTCCGTAGCACCTTCCGTTCAAAAACTCCAAGAGCATTAAGGTCCTTCGCGAGAAGCGTTGTCGTCTCGATCCCGTAGAGGACTACCGGTCTTATCAGGGTTTTGTACAGCGTCAACTTCGTGCGTCGTCGCACTCGATTCGATCGAAGTGTCTTCCGGAGTAAAAAGTAGGCACGATTTCCTGCCTGGATGCGTCTCTGGATCTCTTTGCTGGTGTTATTGTCGGCGGTCACCAGTGACCCCAAATACACGAACTCATCGACCACCTCAAGCTCATCACCGTCCACAGAGACTTGAGTTGGGAGGCTGATGTTGTTCTCCTTGGAGCCTCTCGCTCGCATGTATTTTGTTTTCAACGCATTTATCCGCAATCCGATCCGTGCAGCTTCGGCTTTCAGTCGGGCGTAAGTTTCCTCCGCCGTCGCAAAGTTACGTGATATGATGTCGAAGTCATCCGCGAAGCCCAGAAGCTGAACAGACCTTGTGAAAATTGTGCCCCTCGTGTTGATGCCCGCCCTCCGAATCACACCCTCAAGGGCGATGTTAAACAGCAAACAGGAAAGTCAATCACCTTGTCTCAACCCTCTGCGCGATTCAAAGGGACTCGAGAGTATCCCCGAAACACGCACGAAGCACATCACTTGCGCCATGGTAGCTCTGATCAATCGAGTCAGTTTATCCGGAAATCCGTTGTCGTGCATGATCTGCCATAGCTGTTCTCGATCGACTGTATCATAGGCCGCCGTGAAGTCAATGAAGATGTGATGTGTGGGCACGTTGTACTCGCGACATTTCTGTAAGATCTGTCGGATTGAGAAGATCTGGTCCGTGGTGGCACGGGCTCCCATGAAACCCGCTTGGTACTGGCCAACGAACCTCCTGGTTAGAGGTGATAGACGGCGGAACAGGATCTGTGAGAGTATTTTGTAGGCGGCATTGATAAGCGAGATGCCGCGGTAGTTGCGGCACTCCAGCTTGTCGCCCTTCTTGTAGATGGGACAGACAACTCCCTCCATCCACTCGTCTGGCAGTTTTTCCTCCTCCCAAATCCTGGAAATGACCCAGTGCAGCACTCTAGCCAGCGCCTCTCTTCCATGTTTCAAGAGCTCGCTCGGCAGTCCGTCTTTGCCTGCGGCTTTATTGTTTTTCAGCTTCCCGAACTCACAAAGGACTTCGTGAATATCGGGAGCTGGTACTTGGTCATCCGCTGCTGGTGCTAGGTCAGTTCCTGCTCCGCTTCTGTTTGCTGTTTCGCCATTCAGGTGTCCATCGAAGTACTCCTTCCACCTGTCGACCACCTCGCTGGCATCCGTGAGAAGGTTCCCATCTGCGTCGTTGCACATGTCGGCTTGCGGCACATAGCCTCTGCGGGACTGGTTTACCTTCTCACAGAATTTCCGCGTTTCACTTGCACGGTATAGCTGCTCCAGCTCCTCATGCTCACGATCCTCTTGCTGGCGGTGTTTTCTCATCCATTTATAATTTTTGTTACCTCTCTGGAGGGCCTTTCTTGGTTTTCTCTCTTTAATGCCTCAGCGGGATTTTGTCCGTTGTTGGCTTGATCGTTCGCCGGCTCTTCTGCAACGAGGACGATGGCTTCAATATGGCGTGGCTATGTGAGGTTACAATTGTTCTTACCAAGAAGTAACTCCGTCCGCGGTTGACTCGCGATGTGCACCCGACGACTTCTCACACAAAAAGAAATTCTCGATCGAGTTGACTGTCTCTCGTTTGACAGTTCGTTTTATTTCTCATAAGCCGTGCTGCCTGTTTCCTGTTATTTTTTAGCAGCGTCGCTTTGGTTAGAGACTGGCGAACTGTCGGTGGCTATCAAATTTCAACTGCTTCAAAGTAGTGTGGTTTCTGGTGGCATATTGCGTGTGCCTTCAACTACTGCGACTTCATTGCTCTGCCTCATGTGTACGGTACTTATATTTATTCTAACTGTAACATGGTTCTTAGTTCGGGTAGGCTCCACGCCGACCTGATGTAAAAGGGAATCGATTCGCTGACAACACCGTCAATCTCAACTACGCGAGCTGGAATGTACACGTGGTACTCCCGCGTGAAGAGCTCACAAACAGCAATCTCGTTTGCTTGCTTGAGGTCGGACACCAAAACACGCAGCCTATTCGGGCGTACTTCGGTAATTTCAGTCACGGCTGTAAACCGTGCCAGATATCTACAGATTTGCATTGTGCTTTTACTTTCTGCCGGAAAAATACAGCCCCAATACCAGCTTTGCCCTCCGGATACTGCTTAAGCCGATGGGTAGCTTCCTGCGGGGCTCCATTTTAACCCTTACTTACCACACCAGTCAGCTCCAGGCCGAAGTGTCCCTTGCTGTTCGAAGAAGTCGTCTCCATTCCATTCGGTCCATGGCTGCAGCTCGCCAGCCATGTCGTCTGCGGAGGCCCCGCAGGTCGTCTTCCACTTGATCGGGCCACCTTGCTCGCTGCGCGCCCCGTCGCCTTGTTCCAGTCGGGTTGTTATCAAGAACCATTTTCACCGGGTTGTCGTCCGACATCCTAACGACATGCCCAGCCCCCCGTAATCTCCCGATTTTCGCCGTTTGAACGATGAGTGGTTCTCCCAGCAGCTGATGCAACTCGTGGTTCATCCGCCTCCGCCATGATCCATCTTCCATCTGCACTCCACCACAGATGGTACGCAACACCTTTCGTTCGAAAACCCCAAGGGCGCGTTGGTCCTCCACGAGCATAGTCCAGGTTTCGTGGCCGTAGAGGACTACCGGTCCGATCAGTGTTTTGTAGATGGTTAACTTCGTGCGGCGGCGGATTTTATTCGAGCGGAGTGTCCTCCGGAGTCCAAAGTAGGCACGATTTCCTGCAATAAGGCGTCGACGAATTCCTCTGCTGGTGTCGTTGTCAGCAGTCACCAGTGAGCCCAGGTACACGAACTCGTCTACCACCTCGATTTCATCACCGCTAATATGAATTCGTGGCGGGAGGTTGACACTGTCTTCTCTGGAACCTCTTCCTCTCATGTACTTGGTCTTCGATGCGTTTATGGCCAGTCCAATTCGTCCGGCTTCAGCCTTCAGTCTGATGTACGTCTCCGTCATCTTTTCAAGGGTTCGTGCTACAATATCAATGTCATCGGCGAAGCCAAAGAGCTGAACAGACCTTCTAAAAATCGTGCCACTCGTGTCGATACCAGCCCTACGTATCACACCTTCCAAAGCGATGTTGAATAGCAATTGCCGTAACACTCTTCGAGATTCGAAGGGACTCGAGAGTGTTCCCGAAACTCGAACTACGCACATCACCCGATCCATCGTCGACATGACCAACCGTGTCAGTTTATCCGGAAAGCCGTAATCGTGCATAATCTGCCACAATGTACCCTCCATCCACTCCTTCGGTACTACCTCCTCCTCCTAAATCTTGACAATAACCCAGTGTAGCGCCTTAGCCAGTGATTCACCACCATGTTTTAACAGCTCGCTGGGGATTTGGTCAGCTCCAGCGGCTTTATTGTTTTTCAGCCGGCCGATCTCCTCTCTAACCTCCTGGAGATCAGGGGCTGGAACTCTGTCGTCATCTTCGCGTACACCGAGATCTACTACCACTCCGTCGTCGTCCTCTGCTACATCGCCATTAAGGAGCTCATCGTACTACTGCTTCCACCTGTCAATCACCTCACACTTGTTCGTGAGAAGGGTGCCGCCCAGGTCCCTGCACGTGTCGGCTTGTGGCACATAGCCTTTGCGGGAACAGTTCAGCTTCTCGTAGAACTTTCGTGTGTCATTCGCACGGTACAGTGCTTCCATCGCCTCGCGATCTCGATCTTCCTCCTGGCGCTTCTTCTTCCGTAAGACCGAGTTTTACCTGTTCCGTGCGCGTCGGTATTGCTCCACGTTCGCCCTCGTTTGGTTTTGCAGCATTTTCGCTCGTGCTGCATTCTTCTCTTCCACTAGCTGTTTGCACTCGTCGTCAAACCAGTCGTTTCTCATGTGGGAGCCATAGTACCAAGCGCCGCTACAGCAGTACTACCTACGGCTGATCGAATGTCCCTCCAGCCATCTTCAAGAGTAGCTGCGCCAAGCTGCTCTTCCGTTGGTAATGCTGCTTCCAGCTGCTGCGCGTACTCCCGTGCAACCTCGGCGTCCCGTAGTTGCCCGATGCTTGGTCGCGGTGGGCGACTTTGACGCGTGTTTCGCACCGTCGAAAGTTTTGAGCGCATGCATACTGCAACAAGGTAATGGTCCGAATCAATATTCGCACTGCGGTAGGTGCGAACGTTGTTGACGTCAGAGAAGAATTTACCATCGATTAGAACGTGGTCGATTTGGTTCTCCACTTGTAAGTCAGGTGATCTCCAGGTGGCTTTGTGGATGTCTTTGCGGGGGAAGAAGGTACTTCTGACTACCATACCGCGGGAGGCTGCAAAGTTCACACATCGTTGGCCGTTATCATTTGATGCGGCGTGCAGGCTATTCGGCCCTATCACCGGTCTGTACATTGCCTCCCGTCCTATCTGAGCGTTCATATCACCGATGACGATCTTAACGTCCCGTTGCGGACAGCTATCATACACCTGCTCCAGCTGCGCATAAAACGCTTCTTTCTCATCGTCGGCTCTTCCTTCGTGTGGGCAGTACACGTTGATGATGCTGTAGTTGAAGAACCGGCCCTTAATTCTCAACTTACACATCCTCGCACTGATCGGCTGCCACCCGATCACGCGTTGGCGCATCCTACCCAGCACTATAAAGCCCGTTCCAAGCTCGTTGGTAGTGCCACAGCTCTGATAAAAGGTAGCCTCTCGATGTCCGCTTTTCCATACCTTCTGTCCCGACCAGCAAAGTTCCTGCAGTGCTACGATTTCGAAGTTACGTGGATTTAGTTCATCATATATGATCCTGTCGCAGCCGTGAAAGCCTAACGATCTGCAGTTCCATGTACCGAGTTTCCAATCGTAGTCCTTATTTCGTCGCCTAGGTCTGTGCCGATTGTTCCGATCCGTATTAACTTCTTCGATATTTGCAACATTTGGTGTTTTTCGGGGCGGCTTGTTGGGCCTTCCCCAACCCCCTGTCTCGCCGGAGGGCCATCGTGTCAGCTCTGATTAGAGTCCCACGCTGACACCAGGACATTGATCAGCCGCTCCTAACATGGAGATCAGACGCTGTTTCGAACCGCACCATCTTGGTGGACAGACGCTCGGGTTGGCGAAGCATTTCCTCTACCGCCGAGATATGGTTACCGCGCCAACGATCGCGTCGCACCTTCTCACTTAGCTATTGTCGGATGACAACATTGCCCAGGCAACGCCAACCAGTTGTGTCCAAGTTTTAACTGGTAGTCTATTGTATCATATGACTCGTGGAGGCGTGAGATAGGAACTTGTGAGGACCGGAGCTAAGTTTGACGCTCCTTCCAAGTTGTCGACTCACCATTTGAAGCCTAACATTTAACCCTCGGAACTTTGTATCCGGGAGGGCTAGGCGGTGGAACGAGCGGGTTTTCATCCCCGCGTTTGTCGTCCATGTTGGACACGTGAGCCACACACGCAGAATGCCAATCAGCAAATAATATTGTAGAAAAAAAACCAAGAAAAAAAACTACTTAGCTTCTGCAGCCGCTCTCTACCACAATCAGCGCACGGGCGATGCCAATCTCCAGTCCTTCACACAAGAGTCCGGTAGCAAAAGCTGCAGCCGTTCCAGCCACACAGCAGTACCAATACAGCCAAACAGCAGTGCGCCGGGTGCTGGATCTCTCACAGTAGCGACACAACGCACAGTCTGTGGCGTACGGTAGTAAAAGGCGATGATGCGTTCCTTCGTCTTCAATATACGACGGTCACGAGCAGCAGTGCACACGCGATACAATGCACGGTGACCTTGAAGACGGATTACTGGTCGGCACATCGAGATCGAAATAAAATTGCGACCGAACACGACGAGAGCACAACTCGGAATGAAACTGAGTGATTGTTACTCATTTTTTACGTATAGTATTACTCAGTTTTGAGTTAAGTAATTACTCATTTTTTGGGTTCCGAATTGCTACTTAATGTAATTTACATATTTATACAAAGTTTCGAAGATAAAATTGAACATACCTGGGTTTGTTGTTTGTTCTGGCTAGAAAGCCCTAGAATATTTTGCAAACGGGAGGTATTTCTAATCTGAAAACTTATTAAAAAACATCAAAAACAAATTCAATCGATGGAGATTAAAAATAACGATTTTAAATGTGGAATTCGTTCTCAATTCACACAAAATAATCATCACAATTAAAAATAAAAAATATTGTTGAACTTAAATTTCGTTTATTCTTCATGTAATTCACCACAAAAATCTCTTTGCAGGTTTTCGTAGAATACTCGTAGAATACTCATTTTTGGTTAGGTATTCTACCAGAGGTATTCTACGTAGAAAACTCGTCGAAAACTACATGAGGTTTTCTACATGACATCCCTGGCAAGAGTGCATTAAAAAGCGAATTTACAAAATTCCTGTTAAGTTTTGGCCGGATTTAGAAAGCTACCACTACAGTTGGGAGGTAGTTCAGTGGTACCGTGACAAAATGGCAAATTTCACCGCACATGATATCAACCCACCTAATTGCTCCCAATTCCACCCAATCGAAAAGTACTGGTAATAAACGAGAGAAAATGAAGGAGACTGGAAAGGCGATGCAAGATGCTGCAGAACGAATTGTAACACATTTATGTATTGTTCCGTGTCAAATAAACGTTATGTAGAAAAAAGAATTGGAGCAGGTGTATGTGCAGAAAATGATGGCGCAAAATCTAAAAAAAGTCGCGATTTTATCCGATGACTGACGGAATCATTTTCTTTTATTTTTCTCTGAAATTAGAATAAAATATCTTCATCTTGAGTCTTGACTACTGAACATGTGTCCTAACACAAACAAACTCCAAGATAGAGCCATCTATTTGTTCCGGATTCTGAATTAAGCAAACTTTAGCAAGCTAGTAATATGTAATTTCCAATGTAACTCAGAATATGTCTGATGAATTTGACAATAATTGGGTATCACCCCCCGACCCCTGGTTGTCACCTCCTCAGATTGCAGTACATTTTTCTTACAACCAATAGGAGAAAATGTACATAAAATTCATGTGTGTCACCTCTTAAGGATGACACGTATGATAATTGGTGATTATTTTCTTGGATATCACCATCTTAGGATGAAACGCATGAACTTATTTTCATGAGTGTGACCCCCTGAGGATGACACCCGGGGCAGATTGGTACACCTTCTTTTCGCGTCCCCGCCACGCTACACCAGTGCAATAGATATTTAATAAAAAACTGTGCAACTGACATACAATGTATCGTGCCATGCCAAATAAACGACATGTAGATAAAAACTAACTGTCAATTTGGAAGTTTTTTCTGGAATGCTATACAATTTAATTCTTCATTTAACTTGAAATATCAATAAATGGCCTTTTTAATTCTCTTTGATTTAAAAGATTCAAATTGCTGTGGATATGTCTATTTATCATGCTCGAACTGTTAAAATGATTTTTTTTCTTATATAAAACATTTTTAGATTATTTTAGACTGCAAAAGCTTCATATTCAATTAAAGTCCATCATTTCATATTCTGTCCAATATAAATGACTATGAATGCAAACTAAAATAGTCACTAATCAGTTATGCAATCAGACGAACCAGCTGGAGGTTGGAAATCAAAGAATCAAAGAGAAAACATAAGGCGGGGGCCTAGTGTGGTTGGTAACGCCTCCGCCAACCACGATCGACGCCTGGGTGCGAATCCCAACGCCGACATAGGTGTCGATGGTTGTGGGGTGGCGTGATCCACTCACAACCAACCCAACGGGTCTAGATTTAATCTTAGTCGACACCGGGAGATTTTCTGAGGCGAAAAATCTCTGGGATCACGCCTTCGATCGCATGAGGAAGTAAAGCCGTTGGCGCCGGTCCGTTAATCAACAGGTCGTAAGTTAGGGTTCTGGGTGGGGTCGCCTCCCGGGCGTCGGTGATTGGCACAACAATAGTGGCGGAACTAGACCGACGGAAAATAAGCGAGAATAAAAAAAGAGAGAACAAACGCATTAATGCACGAACGATATTCTAACAAAACATATTTCAAAAAACGTTTTTATTAAAGCACATTGCGACCTTTTTAACAAAATAGCCATCCCTCTCGTACTATGCGTACACAGATACGAAACGATAATAAATTGTCAAACATAGAAGCTATTGTTTACGCTTTCTGACGAAGAAATGAGTTCTTCCTCGCGCAAACAAACAAACAGTGATAACGCAAAACTATGATGTTAACCTCCAACGCTTAGAGATTCCTGACCAAAAGTGCGGCTGACGCGATTTGTTAGGGAGGACGCATTCAATTTTAATTGTTTCGGCAACATTTCCATATTTCTATTCGCACTTAAAATAATCAGAATTGGCCACTCAAATCCTAACGGTTTCTTCCCCTGCTTGTTTAAAAAAAAAACACTATCCATAAAAACTTCACTGGAAATATATTTTACATTCAGTAATTCTTTCCCTGATACCAAGAACAAGAGTTCAGAGTTACCAATGACGTGTAGTCAAATTTATGCGTGAGAAAACGTACACTAATCGAAATAATGCATTAACAGTTGTTGGTTGATAATCTCAGTATATTTTTAACTTTATTGCTGCCAAAAGGTTTTCCATCAGTACAAGTACCTATATGCAAACCAGCAGATTCTAAGCTAACCTAATTTAGTTTCCATGTATATTCTACCCCTAGTATGCGCTGGAAATCCTGATGCAAAACGACTCTACGATGACCTACTCAGCAACTATAACAAATTAGTTCGACCGGTTGTTAACGTTACAGATGCACTGACCGTAAAGATTAAACTCAAACTATCGCAGTTAATTGATGTGGTAAGTTTCGCATACGGCTCTTTTTAAAGTAGTGAACAAGTTGATAGATTTTTTACCATTGATTTTTGTAGAATCTGAAAAACCAAATTATGACCACAAACCTGTGGGTCGAACAGACGTGGTACGACTACAAGTTAAAGTGGGAACCAAAGGAATATGGCGGGGTGGAGATGCTGCACGTTCCTTCCGATCACATCTGGCGGCCTGACATTGTGCTGTACAACAATGCGGACGGTAACTTTGAGGTGACGCTAGCTACAAAAGCCACCCTCAACTACACTGGGCGTGTTGAGTGGCGACCGCCTGCCATTTACAAAAGTTCCTGCGAGATCGACGTGGAATATTTTCCTTTCGACGAACAAACTTGCGTAATGAAGTTCGGCAGCTGGACATACGATGGATTTCAAGTTAGTGCTTTTGTTAGTTCTACTAGAATCTTGATCTTTCCACTAAAGT
Organism: Wyeomyia smithii; assembly: GCF_029784165.1. NCBI lineage: Eukaryota > Metazoa > Arthropoda > Insecta > Diptera > Culicidae > Wyeomyia > Wyeomyia smithii. The sequence goes on from NC_073694.1 coordinate 78,131,024, forward strand.
AACAATAGATTAAAATTTTTCTTTTTATTTATTTATAATTTTTATCGATCTGCTGCTTGAATGTTTTACTTGAAATTCGAACCATCTTCTTAATCTAACCTTCTAATTTGATTTATTCTTAACATACTTAGCCCTAAGCCTAAGTGGCAAGTTTCGCTATCGGAACTTTACTTCAACGTTACTTCAGAACAAAGTAAACTTTGCCATAACATTCTTTGGAGATCGGTTGTAGAACAAATGTCCTCGGCAGTGGTTTTCTTCAGCAAGTTTTCTACATTATTCTTTTGCAAAAACATGCCGAAGAAAATCAATGCCGAAGATGCCTTCGATACCTTACTTAATGGTAGGCAACAATGTTATCATCGAAACGCTTTTTTGAATATTTTTGTAATGCATGTTTTAAGTATTTTAATTTGCGAAGTGCTGAAATTGTGCGGAATTTCATTGTTGTATGTGATGCTTTTTTTCTTTTTTGTGCGCTCTTTTGGAAACTTGAATCACTTACCGGTGGGATGTCTTTGTCATATAAACTTTTTTTTAGATTAGCACATACACTTCAATTCTTATTCTCTTCGTTCTGCTTTTATTGCAAAATAAAGCATACAAATAAAATAAATAAAAAAAAACATGGAAAAAAATAAAACAAAACGAACAAGAAAAAAAATGAATAGAAATCAATTTCGCTCCGCTAATAATATACATACTCGGTCGGAAAAAATGCTGCATCGTGTGCAAACGGTATGCGTGTTGTTTGTGTTTTCCATAACGGCTCTGTGCAAACCAAAACCGCTGGTTAACCGCTAGCAGAGTAGAAGATACTGGTCATATATATATATATATATATATATATATATATATATATATATATATATATATATATATATATATATATATATATATATATATATATATATATATATATATATATATATATATATATATATATATATATATATATATATATATATATATATATATATATATATATATATATATATATATATATATATATATATATATATATATATATATATATATATATAATCAGTAATATGCTATATGAGCCTTCCTCTGCTGAAACCTATCATTTTAATAAGGGATGGTGAGCGAGACGGTCTCAACTTAGTAGCAGCTGGTAGTATCAGTGGGTGGCAACAGCGGTTGCTGCAGCGATAATTGTAACGATATCGCAGCGGTTACCAGCAGCGTAGCGGTAGCTGTAAACTTGGCTACTTTTGGCTCCAAAAAATCATTATACTAGCAGATGGTGGGACACAGACGGCAACTTCCTCCGGTGAAGCTCTGCCTTGTTTTGAATTTAAACATGTTTGGGTCTAATGTGCACACATATTTTATTTTTACTATCTTTATAAAGAAATTTCGATATGATCTGTAAAAGCACTTCTACTCATTATTCTTGATTTTTGGTCAAGTAACGGCTGCAAGGTTGCGTAGAACTACATAAAGCTATTCGTCGCACAACACGTGCATTGTTGTATTCAAAAATGATCACGAATTCTTTGAATGATGGATGCTAAGATTATGATAGACTATTTTACATCAATGGTAATAACTTTTTTCCAACACTAATAAAATAGTTCTCTGGATATAAGGTGGTGGTCCTAAAATGATTCAAAATGGCCCAGGAATATCATTCCTGTTCCGCTAATATTTATATAAGCTGGTATTTGGCAATCCCTGGCTATTTTCAAGGAACCGAAAGTCAACATTTTCAATTCCAAAATGACCGCAAATCGACTCCAGATGTCATTTTGAATCTTTCAGTATCATAACATTATTTCCAGAGTATTATTTTATTAGTACTGGATTAAAGTTGTTATTATTGAGCACTCTCGAATGCTACAATTCAAATAATGTAACAAACAACCTTATGTAGTTTTACGTCGACCTCGTGGTCGTGGTTTTGCTACAACCCTTCTGTTATTTTTTAGTTTCGTTTCGTTGAAATTTTAAGTTCAAAGTAAAAAAGAAATTATGCACTGTTCATAGCGAAATCTAAGCAAAGGAGTAAACTTTAACTTATCGTCTCCATTTTGTATTTTTACAAACAACCGGTGAACCGTCCACTGTACAGCAGATCGAACCCATCGACGCAATTGTCTTTATACCAGTGACCAGCAAGCATCATTTTTCTCTATACTGCAGAGTTTTCACGACAGCACCAACCACCACATGAAAAGAAAAGAACAACTGATATGAATAATATATTTTGGTGGTCATTACAGCGTTCGTTTCATGGTATCACTTTGCTTACTGATAAATTCCACGATCTGCAAGTAAGCTCTATTTTCATTTGCGAATGCGTGATTTTGTTTTCCCTTGCCACAACTTCATAACTTGGCCCATTCCTTTTCATGTCAGAGATCATTACCGTTTAGTGTTATGACAGAGAAAAGGAAAAAAGACCTTTATCATACCTTCATCATTCAAGGAAAGGGCATTAAGATGAGCAAGAGTGGTTCTAAGATTTCGGAGAAAAGCGAAAAGATATTAAACTAATCATTGGATATCGCTCAATTATAGACGAACTCACTCTATCGATCGAAAGTTGTGGAATGAAAAAAAAAAAAACCGCTTGTCTATTATAACGGTAACGCGAAGGATTCCCAATTTATAACCAAGACGAAGTATAAAGTAAACCATTAAATATATAAGAGGAAATCCATCACGCTCGAGGACTAAAAAGGGGAGGAGAAAATGGCACAATTTGGTTCACTTCAATACATCATTCGAAAGGCTTCGAGACAAACGGAAGCAGATGGCGCATACTGGAGCACCATAAACTTCCGCAAAGATGGATTGCATCAGGGGAGCATTGATAAAAGTAATGAATTGGGCGAGGCATCAAATTTATATTGCTTTTCTCAATTGGGATGAAGTGAAACTGTTTTGCGATAAAATACTAGCGAACACCATTGACGTGCGGGATTGTTTGCGCGAGCTGTTTTACTAACTATTCATTTATGCAAGTAACATTTTCGAACCAAGATTCGAATTATTGAAATTGTCATAAGGATGGAGAGATGAATGGAACTATACATTTGTGCAAATAAAGACGCGAATAATGAGGGTCTATAAAAGTACATATAATCGATTTTATTTAAATAGTTTTTTTCTTTCTTTTCTAGATAAACGTAATAAATTGAACTATTCTACAACAATAATGTGTTCCCGATCAGCCAATTATATCAGAGTTATAACATACCTTGATATTTTGTTACGAATTGTTTTTGTATCAACTTGTTATCTAAACTTAGTCTCGGTAATAGTTGAAATATCAAACATCCTATTAAATTTATCTACTGATTGTTTTCGTTTTTCATGATAGTTTTCAAATCAAACATAGCGTTTTTCTATAGTCTGCTATCAGATACTAAATTTGGCTCCTGCCAAGCCAATTCGTATTATCCTAGCTAGGTGGAACACCTTATACATGCTGTGTGTGTTTGGCTATTTAAAAAGCATCAGGATGCCCATGTAACAGCAAATCGAATCACTAATTACAAAACTTGCTAGTTTCAACTTTAGATTTAGTTTTAGTTCGCAGTAGGTAGATAGAAAAAAGTATGCCGGTAGTTTACAAGATATTTTAGGCACTAAAACATTCGATATTATTGGCTCCGTAAAATAATAATTTGTATTGTGCCGTGTTAAATATGGCCGATACAAACTTTATTTTTATTTCATGTCACTTCTCCTCAAAAAATGTCTATAATTGGAAGGGGGAAAGAAAAGGTTCGAGCCGTTTCATTAATATTATTGGTTTTTCGGCAGCGTATATGCTCAATTTAGCAATAAACAAGTCCAGTGACAGTGAGAGTGTCGTCAAAAGGCAAGCCAAATAATTAACAATAATGACGAAGTGTTATTTTCCAACATTCATTTGAAAGCAAGTTACAAACGTCGTAACATGCATACAAACTTTCATTTAAGATATTCGTTTTTTTCTCAGTCCTATTTATTTTTCGCTCCCGCTTAGCTAACTTTGATAACTTTAAAAATAAAAAGCATGCGACATTTGTATCAGCCCAAAGGCTCAAATACACACACGGCGTAATGACGCCTTCTGCATACAAATTAAAAGGCGTAATCGCGCTTTCCGTTGGGAGTGAGACGACTTCTAACCAGAATCTTTAAGCATCGCCTTCTAGCAAAGAAGGTGGTCGCCTAAGTCTTAAGTAAAAAATAACAACAACCACGCGCCTGGGCTGCATCCATAAAGCACGACACGCATATAGGGGGGAGGGAGGGTTGAGAAAATCGGGATACAGTAAGGTGTTTTTTTTACACGAGGGATGCGTTCCAAATTTGTATGGGATCGCGTAAAAAAGACTTTTTTGAGTTGCGAATATAACGAAGAAACCCGTTTTAAAATGTTTAAAACTCGTTTGAATATGATAGTGGTCAATCTAGAGACCGAAATTCAATGTTTCAATTTTTTAGTATTTACACCAAAAATTGTGAATTTTTTTGAAAACTACATGGTACCTAGTGGCCTGAAATGGAAAACGTGATTGAAATGAGGTCGATATCTTGTACCGTTTTTGAGTAATTAAGAAAAGCGACTCGCGTAAAAAAACCGTGTAAAAAAAGACCTTACTGTAATTTGTGACGTAGGGAAAGGGGGAGTGGGGGGACGTCACTTGAAAAATATTTAAAAATAAAAAATTGACTCCAAAAACTGTTTAGTTTACCTCCTTTTTATTCATTAACCTTTTGATTAGGAACATCGGTCAACACAGGTGCACTCCAAAGGCTCAAACGGGAAAAAATGAAAGATGAAGCTATTGAAACATTCCTGTGAATTTTTGTGTACTTAGCCACAAACTGTATTACAGAGACTTAAATGAGTTCGCTCGTAAACATAACGTTGAAGTGACGAACGAACCTGGTGAGCAATTACTAAGCGAACTCTCACTAAAGTTGACGCGTTTTGGTAATGGCTAGAAGCACCAAAATTCATAGAAAAGGTTGAATAACTATAATTTTTTATTTTTATGTTTTTATGTCGAGCTTCGTAGCCGCAAGATTACACAGTCCGCTTTGACAAGCGAATGGTGATAGGTTCGAATCTTAGTAGAACCAAAACATTCGTTCGCAAAAAGGACTTTAAGTATGGGTTTATTCTAAGGCTCTTCCACACAAAATCTTCTCTCCAAATTTAATAACCTCTCGTTTAAAGCTTCGATAATATCATAGACTATAGCACGTTATATGCTTTTAGAGTGATAGCTTGCAGGAGGATATGATAGAATCGATAAGGAAGAAAATTGGTTACTAAATCTGAATGAGAAAACAAAAAGTACTATAACTTCCCTCCAGACTTAATAACCACTGATCTAAAGCTTCGATAATATCATAGACTATAGCACGTTATATGCTTTTAGAGTGATAGCCTGCAGGAGGATATTATAAGGTCGATAAGGAAGGTAGTAGGTTACTAAGTCTGAAGGAGAAGACAAAAAGCACTATAACACGGAGCAGGTTACTTTTCAATAAGTAGCACTGCAAAATGGTAAAAAAAAAACAGAAATGTGCAAACAGCAAAAACGTCCGGACAATGCCACAATAGATCAAACAACTACTGGTCGCAGTGGGGTCCACACAAAAAAAAAAACATAATTTTTCTTTTTTTCGGTTTGAGTTTTTGGAATGCACTTTTTTCCATTTTTCGACCAGTGTAACCAAACTGAAACTGAAATGGGTCTGATTCAGTGTTGTCACATTTTCATCTGCAGCTGGAGCTGTAAAAATCATGTTGATTCGTACAATTTCCGACAAAAATCTGTACCAAAATCTGTTCCATTGGATTAGTTGTTTATTTCGTAAAGCTGTGAAAAAACAACTTCAACGACGTTTGTTCATTGTTTTGAAAAAACTGCATTCACTCTGTTAAAATTAGTTTTGAACTACTAGCTCGTTTATCAATATCGTTACTGAGTCTGTTACAAAGTTTAGTTGAATCTTTTCTAGCCATTTGAAAATCGTTACTTTTTTACAAAAATCTGTAAACTGTACACTACAGAATCTGTACCTAAAAGACGAAAAAATAACTCCCGATCGTGTTGGTTTTTTGAGATAGTATTTTCGGCAATGTTCTTGAGAATCATCAAGGAATATTTTTGTTTGAAAATATTTGTACTAAACGTGTAATAAACTAGTACTAATTTTTTTTTTCAATTTTTTTTTCAATTTAGAAGAATGGTTTCTTTTACAAAGTTGTTTATTAGCCAATAATATTAAATTCTTCCATAGTCACAACTATTCAAGCAGCCATAGTGTATGATATATTGATTTTTTTTGCACAAAATGGACAAAAAACTTTTTTTTTTAAGTGTACTACGAACTCTATGAGTTTCTAAATTAAATCATTTGAACTTTAAACGTGCTATTTTTTTTTAAAATCAATTCTCAAGACATTTGATTTGATACAAATTTCGCAACCAACTGTGTTAACGTACAAGACAATTACTGTGCTAGCACTACGATCCTACTAACACTAACAGTTGCTCCCGAGTCAATTTACAACGACTGACTTGTTAGTCAGTATCGAATCTCGGGACCTTATGGCAGGCACTTTGGAGCAGGACACTCACGGTTAATTTTTTTAATAGGGAAGAGGAGTTACTGTGATGTAACGTACTTCTCCTGGAGGGGTCGTCAAAGTGTGACAAAATGTGACAAGGAGGGAGGGGGCTTAAAATTCAATCGAAATTTGCGTGACGTACTTAAGGGGTTATATACCTTTTTTGTTTTCAAAAAACCGAAAAATTTTTTATTGTATTATCTTCAAATACAACATCTTGAGAACATTTTCACAAATTTTCATGAAGATCTGAGCAATATGAAGAAAGTTAGAGCGATTTGCAACGCGCCTCGCAACGGCCGCATAAGCTAAACTTGAAACTTTACACGCGATTATCTCGGAATAGTGTTTTCCGTAAAATAACTTTGCCGTGATCCTGATTGCGGGAAAACTACTGAACCGATTTCTTTCATCTTTTTTTTAAGTTTTCGCTATTAAATTCGCCGGTCCTTGAACGATCGCTTTTCGAAACATACAGTTACGTTTTGCCGCAAAAAAAAATTAATGCAATTTTTGGCGCCCAAAACGTGCATTTTTTGGAAAAAACGTTCCCATTTGCACTGAAAACAAAATACTCATAAAAGCGATCGTTCAAGGACCCGGCACACTTCTAAACTAATGAAATAATATGAGTTTTTCGATTTCGGTTGACCCGCTGAGTCTCTATCAGGATCACCGCAAGCCTCTGCAAAAAAATAGCGTTTCGGGGAAACGGCCATTACTCCAGTAATAATTGGTATATCTCAAAATCAAACGTACTCTTTTGTTGTTGATAAACTGTACTTTTAGAAAAATACCCCTTTGATGCAATGAAAATGCTGCTATGCACTTAAAAATAGATTCAAACTCCCCTCATTTTTCCCGACCAAAAAGGTATATAACCCCTTAATGGATGTCGCCTTGGCTGCCTTCCGTGTATGCGCATCGTGCCTTCCACATCGTATTTTTTGTGTCGCTTGTGTCGCCTTCTATTGGTGAAGGCCCTTGCGCTGGCAACGCCGTGTTGTATCATTTTTCGCCTACTGGTGATTCGAATTTTGACTGAGAAGTATACTGCCCTTTCAAGCATAGTTTTCCCAGCGCACATAAGGTTTGTGTAGAACATGGGACTACTATGATTGGAACGGCAAAAATAATTAGGAATCATAAATTGGAAGCCATGACGACAAGGAAGTCTACACACGGCAGAGCTCAAGACGGCGCGATTTTTCCTTCTGTCATCTTTCATCTGCACTGAAACAAGTCGACATATATTCTCTAATAAATTTGTCCAATGATTTTACCGTACCAAAAGATCTCTTAATTTTATATGATTCCATTAGAAAGCCATTTGTAAATTAAATGTGATTCAATAATTTTAACGAAACGCACAATGAAATAATAACTATCGGATTTTCACATCCATTTTATTTGAAATTCATTTACGTTTAACATGTGTGGTAAAAATTTAAATTTACAGGCAATATTGCGGAATACATTTCATAAAGTAAATATATAAAACCGTCATGTATCGAAACCAACATATAAATCTTATTGATAAATCCAATAAAAAACACACGTCGCCGTGACTTTGGACTTTTTGTCAGTTTAACTTGTGAAGTTTTGTTTTGACGTTTGAATTTGGCATCGAATAATCAAATAATTTGTTATTCAAAATGGCTACATCACGAAAAGAGGGCGTCTTATTGAGCGATTGGATGGATATTTCCTTATCTCCAATGGTAAGCTATTTTTCTATACTTCATTTGAGTTTATATAAACTTACATAGGTTTTCACAACTATAGATTACACCGAAGAAATTGACATTATCAAATCGTATCATCGGGCAAACAACAACAGACCATTGGAACTAGTATCAAGTGGCCAACGTAGAACCGGTAATTTCTTTTTTATTCATCATTTCTCGCGTAATTTTTCATAAGGACCTAAGTAACAATGAGAGATTCTCTCCTCTCTCACTTTGTTTCGTTAATTACGTCGTCATTATAAATATTTTCTAAGCTTTCTTCCCCTTAATCGAGAGATTGTAATATTGTCTTGCTTACTATGCATTGAGTGTTATGAAATATGGAAAATATAACATAGTTATTGATAAAAGAGAAAGTAAACAAAGAGAGTCTCTCAATGTAAGATAGGTCCTTTTGAAAAATTACGCGAGATTTGTCAGGAAGTTGGTAGTGAAATCTCTCGAAAAACCTGCATTATTCCGATTAGGGATACACATACGGGCAACAAATTTGTTAAAATGAATATTATTTTCATAATAAATTCTTGTATCATTCATAAACAAACATTTCGATTTGTTTTCATGAACATATCATATGAAAGAAACAGTCCCTTTAGTGAAGTTATTTCTATGGGATTATAACAAGGAATGCATGAGATTTTCCTGTAAAATTGTTATTGTATGTCAAGATATAAATTATGGCATTTCCAATGAGTTAAATCGATTATATGTTCTTTAGTTTTTAAATGATTTGCCTATCTATTTAAAAGCTTGGTTGTAATGTGAGTCTATCAGATGATCCTATGAAGAATGCACGACACATTTTCGATCACATCGTTTTGATTGGAAGTTCTTTTTTTTTTTTTTTTCTTCACATAACATTTATTTGACACGGCACAAATACAATTTAATGTTTAACGGCGCCAATTATATCTGATGACTTAAAAACTAAAGCAAATTTTTTATCCTCGCTGCCGACTACGAGCTGAAATTAAGTCTAACTTAAAACTAGCATGGGATTTCCAATCAGTGTTTTGTTGTTCAATGGTCGTCTGATAATCGTCGAATGGCATGTATGGATTCGTTCTGCTGAGCCACGATGTCGTGAGTTGGGACAGAGGCTCGTAGTCCTTGGGTCCTGGTTCTGTTGTGCGGGGTCTGGTTGCTGGTTTTGTGCTTAAGGTTCAAACGTGTTCTTGTCGTTTTGTTGGGTGTAGACGGAGGGGAACGGGACTAGACTGGGGCGTGGATGGATTTCAGGAAAACGTATATAAGGGACATGTAGGATAGGTCACGGCTCGCCAAGACATCACGAACAGGAACAGCCGGCTGTCTACCCTCGGCCTGCAGGGAAGCTATTAATTTAGACCTGGCGTCACGGTGTACAGGGCATGACCAAACCACATGCTCTATGTCGTGATAACCTTCACCACAGGCACAGATACCACTTTCCCCGAGCCCAACACGACGGAGGAGCGCGTCAAATCTATAGTGATTGGACATAAGCCGGGACATCACGCAAATGAAATCCCGACCTACATCCAACCCCTTGAACCACGGGTTCGTCGATACTTTGGGGATTATGGAATGTAACCACCTTCCCAATTCCCCTCTGGTCCAAGCATTTTGCCAACTGATGATCGTATTCTGACGTACAAGTGCGAAAAATTCATTAAAGGCAATTGGTCTTTCATAAATATCACCGTTTGTTGCGCCCACCTTAGCCAAAGAGTCCGCTTTCTCATTACCCGGTATCGAGCAGTGAGAAGGGACCCACGCTAAGGTAATCTGAGTAGATTTTTCGGATAAAGCACTCAGATGTTCCCGTATTTTCCCCAGGAAATACGGAGAGTGCTTAACATCTTTCATCGATCGGAGAGCCTCAATGGAACTGAGACTGTCCGTAAAGATGAAATAATGGTCCGTGGGCATTTTTTCGATAATCCCTAGGGTGTACTGAATTGCAGCTAATTCTGCGACGTAAACAGAAGCAGGATTATCGAGCTTATGGGAGACGGTTAAATTGTTATTGAAGATACCGAAGCCAGTGGACCCATCAAGAAGTGATCCGTCAGTGTAGTACATATTGTCGCAGTTGATGTTTCGATATTTATTGGAAAAAATTTTAGGGATCTGCTGCACGCGTAAATGATCCGGGATTCCACGAGTTTCTTCTATCATGGATGTATCGAAAAACACAGTAGAATCAGAAGTATTTGATAAGTCGACACGATTTGGAATATTCGAAGAAGGGTTAATATTTTGGGACATGTGATTGAAATACAATGTCATAAAACGGGTTTGAGAATTAAGTTCGATTAACCTTTCAAAATTTTCAATCACGGGACGGTTCAAGACCTCACATTTGATTAGAATACGAGAAGATGTGTGTTTGCTGCGGAGCGGAAGCAGAAACACCCGTATTCAATAACAGACAATATCGTTGTTTGGTAAAGCCTTATAAGGTCTCCTGGATGGGCTCCCCACCATTGTCCGGTTATTGTACGAAGAAAATTCACTCTTTGTTGACATTTTTTCATCAGATACCTCACGTGACAACCCCAGGTGCCTTTAGAGTCGAACCAGACACCAAGATATTTGTGTACCAAAACCTGAGAAATCGTTTTACCCATTAATTGTGTTTGAAGCTGAGCAGGTTCATGCTTCCTAGAAAAAACTACTATCTCAGTCTTCTCCGGAGAGAATTCGATACCTAGCTGTAAAGCCCAAGCAGACAAATTGTCCAAGGTATCTTGCAATGGTCCTTGCAAATCGGCAGCTTTGGCTCCTGTAACAGAGATTACACTGTCGTCTGCAAGTTGTCTTATCGTGCATGAATTTGCCAGACATTCGTCGATGTCATTTACATAAAAGTTGTAAAGAAGGGGGCTTAAACATGAGCCCTGGGGAAGACCCATGTAGCTAATGCGAAAAGTTGCCAAATCGCCATGCGTAAAATGCATGTGCTTTTCGGACAACAAGTTGTGCAAAAAATTGTTCAAAATTGGAGAAAATCCTTGTCGGTGAAGTTTACCCGAAAGAATGTCAATAGAAACGGAATCAAAAGCCCCCTTAATGTCCAAGAACGCAGACGCCATTTGTTCTTTACGAGCATACGCCAGCTGAATATCTGTTGAAAGCAACGCAAGACAATCATTCGTCCCTTTGGCACGGCGGAAGCCAAATTGAGTTTCTGATAGTAGACCATTTGATTCGACCCAGTGGTCTAAACGACGGAGTATCATTTTTTCCATCAATTTCCGGATACAGGATAGCATTGCAATCGGCCTATAAGAGTTGTGATTAGAAGCTGGTTTCCCTGGTTTTTGGATGGCGATCACCTTCACTTGCCTCCAATCCTGCGGTACAATGTTTTGCTCCAGGAACTTATTGAACAAGTTCAACAAGCGCCTCTTGGCATTGCCGGGTAGATTCTTCAACAAGTTGAATTTGATTCTATCTAATCCAGGCGCGTTATTGTTACAGGACAGGAGGGCAACTGAAAGTTCTGCCATCGTAAAAGGTGATTCTATCGCGTCGTGGCCCGGAGACGCATCGCGAACAATATTTTGCTCAGGAACAGAGTCCGGACATACTTTCCTGGCAAAATCAAATATCCACCTACTTGAAGACTCCTCGCTTTCGTTGACCGTTACGCGATTCCGCATTCTTCGGGCTGTGTTCCAAAGAGTGCTCATCGATGTCTCCCTCGACGTCTCGTTCACGAACCGACGCCAATATCCACGTTTCTTTGCTTTAGCCAAGCTTTTAAGCTTGGTATCAAGCTCCGAATACCGTAAATAGTCGCCAGGTATACCTCCCGTCTGGTAAGCCTTAAACGCGTCGGATCTTTGCGTGTAGACATCGGAGCACTCTTGGTCCCACCACGGAGTGGGAGGCCGTTCTTTGATCGTTACGCCGGGATATTTCTTCGTTTGGGCTTGCAACGCGGCGTCGAGAATCAAGCCCGCGAGGAGGTTGTATTCTTCAAGTGGTGAATGATGTTGAATCGACTCGACCGCTTTTGAAATCATTTCCTCGTATAACTTCCAATCGACATTTCGTGTGAGGTCATACGGAATGTCAATTGGTCGCATGCGAGTTGACCCGTTAGTAATTGAAATAAGAATAGGCAGATGGTCGCTACCGTGAGGATCGAGGATTACCTTCCATGTGCAATCCAACCGTAGCGACGTCGAACATAAGGAAAGATCCAAAGCGCTTGGGCGCGCTGGAGGTTTCGGGATACGTGTCATTTCACCGTTGTTTAAAATAGTCATGTCGAAGTCATCGCAAAGGTTATAGATTAAAGAGGAGCGGTTATCATTGTATGGGGAACCCCAAGCCACGCCATGAGAGTTGAAGTCTCCCAAAATCAAACGTGGCGAGGGAAGAAGTTCTATTAAATCAAAGAGCAGCCGTTGCCCAACCTGTGCTCTGGGGGGAATATATATTGAGGCAATACAAAGCTCTTTACCTTGTATTGTCATTTGACATGCGACAACTTCGATGCCTGGAATCGAGGGGAGGTTAATACGATAGAAAGAATAGCACTTTTTAATCCCTAAAAGTACTCCTCCATATGGGGTGTCTCGATCAAGGCGAATAATATTAAAATCATGGAAGTTGAGATCAATATTTGAAGTAAGCCAAGTTTCACAAAGGGAAAATGCATCGCATTTGTTTTTATTTATCAAAACTTTAAACGAATCAATTTTTGGTAAAATACTTCTACAATTCCACTGTAAGACAGAGATAGAATCCTTCATATACGCAGTTGAATTAGGCATCGAAGGATACAATCGCTGCAAGGAGAGGCCATTGGGCAGTCAACTGCTTCAAAAATGATCTAACTGTTGGGAGGAATGCTGTAAGAAAAATTTTAATTGGATCGGGTACATTGAAAGTTTCAAAAATCCAGTCCACAATGTCGGAAAATTTCACTAATCCAGAGTTTGTTTCATCAACTGGGAGTGTAAAAGGAGCAACTGGGGTTTTAGATGTTCCTGGCAGTGCTGGGAACTCCTTCTGGGACTTTAAATTTGCCAGCCCAGGAGGAGTTTGCTTCGGTTTTTCCGCAGCACTGTTTGGTTTGTTTGTAACCTTCATTTCACTTTGAGAAATCTTAGGACCTTTTCTGGGAAGTTTAGGAGAGGAAACACTTTTCCTCTTTCTAGACTCCCCAGGATTGGCGTAAGATGCTCCCGCTGGTGAATCGTCAGAATCGGTTTCCTCAGAGGGCAACAGATCGAAGGGGTTCGAAGTAACGGGAGAAGTGGTAACGGTCTTCTTCAGCATGTCAGCGTAGGAACGCTTTGAACGCTCTTTGAGAGACCGTTTAATTTTATCCCTGCGCTGCATGTACACCGCACATGTCGAGAGCTCATGCAGATTTTCTCCGCAGTGAATACACTTTTCAGCGTTAACACTGCAAGAATCTTCCGCATGAGACTCCCCACACTTGCCACAACGTGCCTTATTGCAGCAGTAGGCGGCTGTATGGCCTAACTGCTTGCAATTCAGGCAGTTCATGACGCGGGGCACGTAGAGCCTCACAGGGAGACGAACCCGGTGGATCGAGACGTGGCTTGGTAGTGCAGACCCGGCGAACGTAACTCGAAACGAGTCTGACGGAGTGTATACTGTTTTGCCACCGATGATCGATGCTGACCGCAATTGCTTGCAGTCGAGCACCTTTACTTCGGGACACGTTTTGTTCTTAAAGCACCCTTTGGCACTTTGCAGTATACACTCGACGGACAGACTCGAATCGGTTATGACACCGTCGATCTCCACGTCTCGTGCGGGTATGTAAACGCGATACTCGCGTGTGAAGAGCTCAGAGCAAGCTATATCGTTGGCCTCTTTCAGGTTACCGACCACGACACGGAGCTTGTTAGGCCGGACCTTGGAAATTTCGGTCACGCCCTTGTACTCCTTCGTCAGGTCTTTAGAAATCTGCAAGAGGTTCAACTTTTTCGATTTCGGTCCTGCCTTTGGCCGAAAATAAACAGTATAGCTGCCCTGGGCTCCGTCAGGGTAAAGCCTGGGGCGAGGGGGGACTGAAGAATGAACAGGGGAGGGGGTAACAGAAGGGTCAGGGTCAGAGGGGTTCGGGGATGGTGGCGCGGGAGGCGAGGGATCTACATCCATCGCGCTATGTTTAGGGCACTAGCGCTGACAAGAACACGTACCTTTTTATTTCTCCCTTCCAGTAAGGTTGGTTGTCCGATCGTTCGAAGTAGCAGCCGTTACAGCCAGCAGCACCAATACAGCAGCACCAAACAGCCACCAGCAGCGAGCCAGGTGTGAGATCACTCCACACAGCGATACGACTCGCTGACACTGATGGCTTCTTCTTTTTCCTCGTTTGTGTCTCGTCCACTGCTGTAGCACAATCCAGCCAGCAGCCAAATCGGCTTACGCACCAGCTGGCAGTCACGATGCGAAACAGTTGCACAAAGGAACGACCTTGAACCCGGATTTATTTCACTCGACCAGGCAAACAATGCCAACACTTGTTCACACGTCTTTTGTTTTATACTCTATCGGACCGATCACCAAACACGTCCAGTACTGATGCGTGTTCGGCACAGAATGATTGGAAGTTCTAATAGTGCAAATTTATAACACTCCAATATACTCTGAATATGTGAGATTATTTCAGTGTGTGTAAACGAGTGAAAGGTGGTAGGGGAGAACGGTACAAGACGTACCAGTTGGGTAAGATGACCCATGCTAATAATTCCCCAAAATACTCACACATGTGGCTTTTAATGCGAATTTCTCCGCTTTGCTCATATTAACTCAGTTTTCCCGCAGTTCTCATATAGAACACACGTTTCTACAATGACTAGAATACCTGAAAATTGGCTGTGGCTCTGTACAACAAGTAATTTTATATAAGCTTTTATGATTAACTGACTTGCAAATAATACAAAAACTGTGGTTCCTCTAACTTCCACACTCTTGAAATTTATAATTGTATTAATATTTTTTAGTGAAATAAACTAACTTTCGTTAACATTTGCCTTGAAACGATTAAATTTAAAATTAGGGCAGAACACACTATTAAGAGCATGCAGGAGATTGCTTGACAACTTAGGGCATGTTCCATTGCTTTTGATTTTACCTTTGAGACTTCAAGTGCTTCTCACTTCACGTGATGATTTCTTCTAGAGGCATATTAACCTTCTGCTTTAGCGCATACTGACCTTTGTTGTGGTGTGTCTTGGTCACGGGCTGGTTTGGTGGTAATGGTAGTTTTTACCAAAAATAATATTGAAAGCGAATATTTTAGAATTAACTTCGTCATAAACATGCATTATATAGATCCTACACGCAAAACTTTTTCTTATTACTTTAGAAGCAATAGCGCAAAATTACCTTTTAGGTAACAAATCCATTACTTA
This sequence comes from Wyeomyia smithii, assembly GCF_029784165.1. Taxonomy (NCBI): domain Eukaryota; kingdom Metazoa; phylum Arthropoda; class Insecta; order Diptera; family Culicidae; genus Wyeomyia; species Wyeomyia smithii. The sequence continues at coordinate 78,146,770 of NC_073694.1, forward strand.
AAAAGCAATAAAATTCTTCCCCAGTCAAGTAACAACACATACTGTCATATATTTAGCACGTGTTATGAGAGTACGACTATCTAATAATGGTCGTTTCAACCACATGCAACGTTTTTTCTGTCGAAAAATGCTCCCTTTCCACCTCAAGTCAAAAAAAATCACACACCGTCGCATAAGTTGAACATGTTACAAGTTTTTTCAATCTCCAATTCATCCGGTGGGCGTGTATTAGTTCGCTCGTTGTATGCATACGGAGTAGCGAAAAAAATATGACAAGAGCTGCCAAGCAACATTTTCCCCGTCATAGAGTATGCAAACGTTGATGATTTCAAAGACTTGAAATGCGCCTTAAAATGACATCACGATCTGTAAACTGCGTTAGAGTAAAATAAAAACATTCGCTTTCTTGCAAGCTATTTACAGCACATAATCATTGGTTCATGGAAACTCATTTGGACTTGTTTGAATATACAAAACTCGTGCCCATCCAGAACAATATTCGCAACTTCGGCAACTCTGGTTAGACAGTATAACATATTTCCATTTCAAGTAAACACTGGGGGACGAAACGAAAGTGTTTCTAATTGGACATTTGAGGTTGACGGTTGAGATTCTGATTATGTGTGGATGAAGGGAGACAAAAATGAACCAGATCGTTGCATCAATACAAATGCAGCGAGTGAAGTCTTGCCAACACATGCATTGCGGTGCTTGGCTGTATGTTCTCCTGCAGAAACACATACAAGCGTGTGGCCGTCATAATTTTTATTACTTTTTGTTTGTTACTTTTTGTGTATAATGCGCAGTCATAAGACACATAAAGTAATAAAAAATTGCCCAAGAGTATTAAAATATTCCCCGTTTGCGTTGGGTGTACAATCATATCACACGTTCAATGTCGCTTAAAAATGATTAGAAGAGCTGTTAATTGCGTAAATGCTTAACTCTGGTGCGTTTTGTACAACTCTTCCCTACGTGCTTGATGGCACATTGGAAGGTTTCAAGAAGGTATTGACAATTTTCGTCAGGAAGGCGTTGTCATGCCGTGTGCTTATTCGGGCCTTGAATGTGTGAATAAGAAATAGTTTTTTTTACGGTTTGAACTATAACTACTCGTAAATATTCATTATAATTCTTTTTTTTTTAATCAATAATAGTATATTTGAGACGGAAATTCTAGAACTTTCTTCAGCAATCAACAGGTCGGTGTTAAGTCAGACCGAACCAAGTCGCAAAATTGAAAAAAACGAGTTAACGATAGTATTGGATACAGATTTTCTTAAGTTACATCACACAACAATCAGATTTTATTTATCTCTAAAACAGCAGAAATAACAGCATGATTTTTGTCTGCATGACCAATGAAAAGCGATTACAGTGTTCAGTCAGAATGGACCAAGTGTTTATTTCCAAGGAGACTGCCTTCGGTCAGCTATTGATAAAAGCGAACGAGCGGAAGAATTTTCGAGCGTTTTTCCGGATTTCTTTGTATCAGAGAACTCTTTCACTCATCTCCCATCGGAATCTGTAAAATTTCACGCACTGCCGTGGTTTTGAATGTTTTTTTGGACCGTTTATTGCAGTCACTAACTTGACCTAATATCATGCCTTATAGTGTGCAGACAAAGTGAACCATGTGTTAAGCAAAAAAAAGTTAAAATTATCGGAATTTACAGCATCAGTTTGAAGTCAACATAAATGAATTTCAACACTATTAGGCAACTTATCGGAATGCTTCTTTGCCCGTTAGTCAAAAAAGTATACTTTACCAGTAAATGAGGAAAATGTACATGGTCCACTCTGATTGAACACGTAAATGAGAAACGTTAGTCAGGAAGAATCAGGAAGAAGTTAAAGTTACAGTAGTAATACTGACTTAAAACTAGATGATTTTACCAATGAATTATATCCTCAGGAAGTTGAAATAAGTGGTAAGTGTATGTTTGTTACTGTTTTATGCAAGCTAATTAGATTTATGCCCGTAATGAAAATATGAAGCTAAAGGCAACACAAGCGATTGTTTGGAAAAGACCTTTCATATGAATACAAGAAGAAGCTGACTCGATTGACATTTAAGTGTGTAAGGCATGTTGTCAATATCTATTCAATATTATTTTCGAATCAATAATGGAGAACCTGTGCCAACTTTTCATGAAGCTGTCCTTGAAGCACTACATCCAAACGTGACAGAAATTCCAGAACCAAAACACGAGGAAACCATCCAGTCCATTATCAATTCTACGGCAATTTGGCCAAAGTTGCAGAGAAAGTGGATGATTACGAATAACTTAATTGAGTGAATTAACTATATTTTTCTTTCATTAAAACATTCCGCTCCTACCATTGATTTGTTGAAACAAACACAGTTTAAAGTTTATTCAAACTATTTTCAATAATTGTTGATGGCGCAGAAGCTAACCATGTAGATTAAAAACTTTTTGACTGTTCGACGATCAATGGTCTAAAATTATTTGTTCAATTGATCAGTCATAATGGACCAAGTCATTAATGATTCTTCTTTGATTCAATCAGAGTGGACCAAGTGCATTTAATCAGTTACAAATCTGTCCTTTTTGAGCTCACGGCAGTCCTTTTATTCAATTGTCACATTGCATGATACAGTTAGAGAGTTACTCCAACTTATAACATCAAAACTGCGCAAAAATATTGAAAACTTAAAAAATCTCAGAGCAACAAACTTCAAACTCGTTTTTCTCGGAATGATCAAAATGTCACTTGGTCCGGTCTGACTTAACACCGACCAACAGTGAATGACAGTTGTCACATTTCTCGTAAATCTCGGTTCGACCTAGTTGAAATTCCGGCTCAATATTCGAATAATCAGTAGTGTTGCTGAGTTACGGTTTTCAATCTTTTTTTTGCTAAATTCCCAGTGAATTAAGGATAAACCGTGCTAGCTAGGTAATACATATTACCGAGCTCGAAAATCTTTTTTTGGACCCTATGGTATAGAAAGAAAAAAAAGAAAGGTTCTTCAACAACATTCGTCGGGCAGAGGCTAATCTGCGTGGTATCTACATTCTGTATGAAATAAAAGCTTAGTGGTTGGAAATTAACGATTATTGATGTCAACTGCTAGGCTTCCTCCGCAGCAAGAGAATATAAACTATTCATTATACCATCACACGAAATCCTATCAGTATGAATTAAGTTAACCCGAGTACGTTAACTGGTCTATTGAGTAGACAATGCCCGAGTAGGCATCACCTTAAAAAAATAAGTAAATTGACAGATGGCATATGTCGTGTCTTTAATTTTGTAATTGAAACTTTGGAACGCATATTCTTGGATAATAATTATTAATTTATTTTCAACATTGTTCATCAAAACTTGTGCCAAAAACATCGGAAAAATTATTTTGAAAGTCAAATGGTATTGACTTCCGGACCTTCGAAAGTTTGTTATAAAGCGCTTAGAAGCATCATTATAATTAATATACCAGGGTTGCCAATAACATTTTTGAATAAACTGGAATAATGCTGGAAATGAAACTGGATTACGTGATAATTTGATAATTTGATAAAGCAGATATGATGGCGAAAACCTGAAAAATCAGGGAATGTCAGGGACTTCATCTTCCGATCAGGGAAATCAGGAAATATCAGAGGAAACTGAAAAGTAATCAGGAAAACTTTTTAAACGGCACGCGTTTCTTATGGAGCCGTAACCATATCGCAAAAACTGATTTGTTTAACTTAAAAGGCTGATTCGGGACCGCTACCGTTCTGGTTTCATATCTGATCGTATACCTTTTCCACTAAGATTTCAGAGTAGTGAAAAATGTCTGGTAATTTGTTGTTTTATTTCAGGGAATATCAGGAAAAATCAGGAAATTTGATTTTAAAAAATGTTTCACCACCAGAGGCAGAGCTTATTTATGCGATTGAAATTCGGCTTGAGATGGGTTTTATATAAACTTCATTAAATCGAGTGTCAATTTTACACATAAAGATTATATACTACAGATATGACAAGGCGCTTCAATTACTTAGTATGCAGTATTCTTGCTCCTGGTCACAATCGTAAATTTTTAATAACTTCGTGCCTCAGTCAAGCCTATTCGATTGCAGATTATACAGACTTTTAAACATATCGCTTTACTCATTAGTGGTCACTATTCTTCTACATTGCTTTTAATGATTTTTCAAATCTCCAAGTCATGTCATGTTGCTATCAATGTGGCCGAGTTTCGTTTGAGCAGAAGATAGAAAAGGAAAAATCAGTGAAATCCTCATTTACTTCCTCTTAAACAAATTTTAAAGATAAATCAAGTTACTAATTTTACTTAAAAACTATTTTCAAAATAGGCAAAAACAATGGGAACTTGAGTTGATAAAAATCTGGATAAAACTGGCGAAAATATACAAAATTATGATGATTTTGTGATTCAACTGTTTGACTGGCAATGTTTGAGGCAATTGTGAAGGCAATTTGTTTCAGGCAATTGTGAATCAAAGGATGCTCAACCAAGTCAAAAATAGTATTTCCAATAACCAACATGGATTTTTCAAAGATAGATCTACCTCTATAAACCTAATAGAATTTATGAACTGTGCTTAAGGGGCAATGTGCAGAAATAACTTCATTGAAACCTTATTCACTGACTAAGGCATGCGATAGAGTTGATATTCCGCTGCTATTTTCAAGCTTAAACGTATGGGATTGAGAGCTACATTGCTAACATGGATTGAATCTTACTTGATGAATAGAACGCAGTTAGTTCATTTCAAAGGTAAAACCTCAACAGCAATCAAAGTCACGTCTGGAGTTTCACAGGGTTCCCATTTGGGTCCTTTATTATTTATTATGTTTGTTGACGATGTCAATCTTGTACTGAACCACGCCAAAGTACTCATCTATGCAGAAGATATAAAATTGTACATGGAAATAAGTAACAGAATAGATCTGCAACATTTTCAGAAAGAAATCTCCATTTCCTTTGATTGGTGTGCCAAAAGTCTACTGGATCTCAATATTAAAAAATGCAGCATTATATCTTACTCTAAAAACCACACAATTTATGACTTCAGTTTTACTCAGTTAATTCGAAGAAATTACCAACTAAAGCACCTAGGAATTTTTTTAAAAGGGGGGGGGGGTTGGGGGGTTGTTAGTGGTTTAAGTATTTATGATAAATATTAGTAATGTGTGTCCAATCACAAATGTTAGAAAAATTGTAATTTTAATTGTTGTTTTCGCAATTAGGACTTATCATTCGTAGGTAGTAAACTTACAACTAACTTAATGCTAACTTATTGGCTATAAAGAGAGCTTATCGTAGCAATTGAGGATTGCAACGATTTTTGTCGAAAATTGTTAATAATTTTATTTGACATAGCTTCTGATGTTTCAACACCAGTAAGTCTATGTAATTCGAGTGTATCAAACCAAGTAGGACGCTTCCAAATCATTTTCAGAATTTAATTCTGAATCCTTTGAAGCGTTTTCTTCCTTGTTAAACAACAACTTGATCAGATCGGTACAGCATAAAGCATTGCTGGTCTAAAAATTTGTTTGTAAATCATAAGTTTATTCTTGAAACAAAGTTTGGAATTTCTATTAATGAGAGGATATAAACATCTCGTATATTTGATACACTTTGCTTGTATAATTTCAATGTGCTCTTTGAAAATAAGTTTTTTATCGTAAATTAGTCCCAAGTACTTAACCTTGTCGAACCAATTTAAAATAACCCCATTCATAAGGACCTAGGAGTAATACTTGATTTAACACTATAATACAATGATTAATAAAGCCTTTAGTATGTTAGGATTCATAAAACGGTTTAGCTACATTTTTAAGAACCGCTATACAAGAAAAGCACTTTATATGACGCATATAAGATCTGTTCTCGAATATCGTAGCGTAGTTTGGAGCCCTTATCAGCTCGCATATGTAGCAAGAACAGAATCAGTTCACAAACAGTTTTTGTTGTATGCACTTAGGAAGCTAGGTTGGAGTACTTCGAGACTCCCATCATACGAATCACGTTGTATGCTGATCAATATTAAAACGCTCAAAAAACGAAGAGAAATCGCTCCTTTATCGATGATATCATCTTCCAGCGTGTTAAATCAGAAAACTTACTAGAAAATCTTAACTTTTATGTACCCTCACACATAGTTAGAACTAGAAGTTTGTTTCAATTGGCTTCTTAACGAACTATGTATGCCAGTAATAAACCTATGAACCAAATGATGAACACATATAATCAACATTGTGCATATATTGACATAACGATGTCTAGGGCAGCAATAAGAAAAGCTTCGAACAGAAGACAAAATTAAAATTTTAATTTTTAATGTAAGTTCAGAAAACTGTATGTAGTCTATTCTGATTAACGAAAATAAATAAATGTAACATGACACCTGTATTGTAACATGTCACACGTGATTTGTAACATGTTACACCAAATGTAACACGAAAAATGTAACATGTCAAATATCATGTAATATGTAACATGTTGTGTTACATGTAATTTTTCACGTGACATGTTACATTTGACATGCCATGTCTATGTATCATGTGACACTAGCCATTTTATACGCGTGAAATATATATGAAGTCGAAGTGGTTTATGTACATTGCACATGAGACGGTCTCCATATAAAGGAGCGGCCAAAATTACCAATATGCTAATTCCATATTCAGGATGTTTTTATCACATCATTTTGTAGTTTTTGATCTTTATTTTCATAATCTCTCAATGAAATCTTGATAGTTATATAGAACGGTTCATGTTGAAAAACGCCTCCAAAGTTACCTTTCTCAAAAATTAATGAAAAGAGTTTTCCTGGATATGTTGGAATAATAAAACCCTATTAAAGCTGTTATGGTATGTTTGCATACAATTAAAAGCTTATTATATTAACTTTATAAAACTGAGAGAGTAATTGATTTCAACCCTGCAGAGTCAACCGCAGGCCACGTAGAAAACATGTAAAATTCTCCTAAATTTGACCTTCAAAAACATTAAATGTAAGCACGTGTAAGCACAATTCCTGATTGTGTGCCTGAAAGCCCTGCTTAAGCTCTTCAAGAATCAGTGTTAAAAGTTTGCGGAATTTGCGTTTTTGTAGAAAAAGATGATTAAAAGTTTCCCATTTTTCATGAAAGTTTTCAATTTTTTGGTGATTTATCAACGAAGTTCATCATATATCGTACCAACTTGGTCCAAAACACATCGAGAATACCTAAAATTAGTATGATTATTGGTTTGTTTACACTGGCGATTTTTTTAATTTTTTCGAAAAATAATAAGATTGCCTAAATTCACGTGGTTTTTAGACAGCCCCTTGCCACCAAATGACAATATCATCTACAGTAGAAAACCAACAATTTGACATTAAAAAAATAATTTTGGCCGAGAATCTTAATTTTCCGTGCATTGGTAAGATTAAATCATACTTATTTTGCAAAGAAACCGTTAATTTTTAGTATTTCCATGTTAAACCAGTGCATAATCTTGTATTAGTACATTTTGTTTCAAATTCGTTGAACAGAATTTTATTCAGAGATTTTTCCAAAATTGCTTCTCATGAAAAATTGGTTGATGGCACATAGACCACTCTGTTCCGCAACGGTTCATATGTTGCCGTGCCTTCATGGTAAGCATTCTCACTAGAATATAGATCTTTTAATATTGAGAACATAACATGCATCTGAATAACAACGAACGTGTACAATGATGCGAAAAAACACCCCGACACGAACTTTGTCGTCCCTGGATCAGACTACCTTGATTGATGAACATTGTTATTTTATCATTGAATAATTTTGGCCGATCATAAATAATTTTGGCCGAGAATCTTAATTTTCCGTGCATTGGTAAGATTAAATCATACTTATTTTGCAAAGAAACCGTTAATTTTTAGTATTTCCATGTTAAACCAGTGCATAATCTTGTATTAGTACATTTTGTTTCAAATTCGTTGAACAGAATTTTATTCAGAGATTTTTCCAAAATTGCTTCTCATGAAAAATTGGTTGATGGCACATAGACCACTCTGTTCCGCAACGGTTCATATGTTGCCGTGCCTTTATGGTAAGCATTCTCACTAGAATATAGATCTTTTAATATTGAGAACATAACATGCATCTGAATAACAACGAACGTGTACAATGATGCGAAAAAACACCCCGACACGAACTTTGTCGTCCCTGGATCAGACTACCTTGATTGATGAACATTGTTATTTTATCATTGAAGTATGACCGTCAAATGACTATCGAGTGCCTCAGTCGTGGTGTAAAACTACACTTTGGGTCCACAGTGTCGAATCAACATGTATTTCATACAAATTTTAGCGAAGTTTTACCTAATCAGCTACAAAATTGACGGAATCGTTAATCCGCTAGAAGAATGCATTTATTATACGTAAGAGTAGTTAAATATTTTGTGATAATTTACAACATTCTTTACAATTAACTTAATCTTCCATATACCAAATTTGATTATATTAGGATTTCCCAATATGTATAGACTATTGAACTGTAACTGATTTGAACATCACGATGCGATTCTAAACAAATAACAAAACACATGCAATGAAGAAAACACGAAAAAACAGGAGTCGTTTTTGCATTTAAACATCAAAGGTTAAAGTTATAGTTGTAATAACATTAGGCCTTTACAAATTTTCTTTTCTTTTCGAGTCAGAGCCTTTTTTAAATATGTTGAGAATTAGAAGAGGAACAAAAATCAAGCTATTAATCATTATAATACCTAATGTGTTATTTTTTACCATTCATTCGCATGAAAGTTACAAACATCGTGACACAGACTAACAGACATAGCATTTGAACAAATTTCCAATAAAATCATCGTTCGGATGATACACTAGCACAATCTGCTGCCGTGTTCGCGCTGCGTCTTATTTTTCAACATCAGCGCTAGCGTACGTGCATGTGTCGAATTGGGAACCACAAAATATGTATGAGATTGCATGACAGGCGCCACAGACGGTGTTGTCGCGCGATGACTGTTCTTCGATGAGAAATTTGAAATAATAGTTTTTTGTGGCGATGGAGCTAGGCTCCAGTGTTACGTCTGTTAGTCTGTGGTCGTAACATGCCTAAACATTTTCATATTTCTTTTATCTTTCTGATGACTTTTATTTTTTACCTCCACTTGGGAATCTTCGATAACGTTGAACATCAAAATAATTTGAAATTGGTATTGACCTTATTTGTTTCTCTCTTCAATAGCATGTCCACCTCACTAAAAGTACCTCAATACTTAATTTTATTAGGAAACGCTATCTACACCTCTGTTCCCACCCATATCCGTTCGCACGATCTTTCAAAAGAACCGCGAGGCTGAAGGTTTGTATTCTCACTCTGGTTTCCAAGTTGCAGAGAAATCATGCATTCCGTTTTCAACTTGTGCCGTTAGTCTCCATAATCCTTACGACGCAGCATAATAAAAAAGCTTATAAACTTTATTTTTCGGAACTTCTACTGCTACTGACACTAATGTGAACGAATCTTCAGCTGGAGTCAGACAGAGATAGCATCGTTGCCCACTATAGTGCAAGCAATCACCAAGCTTTAGGTTTGTTGTTCCATGATCCGATTGGAAAGGCATAAAAGACACTGAATTTTATCCAATGTTTTCTAGTGTGCAATACTTCTTCCAAGTCTCATCATTGTCGGCAAAAACAACACCGGCAAGGCTTAATGAAATGGAAGTCGCTTTTGTCTCATGCGTTATCTGGTTCTTTCCGCATATGCTTCAATTTGTGTTTCCGTGCTCATAACTTTTCGGCTCCATCAAACGCTGCCACATGCGCTGGACGGCCGGTTTTTTGCAATATAAAACACACGCTAAAAAATTTATTCCACCTATTGGAAAATTTGTTTTTCTTAAAAAAAATCAACAATCAGAGAACAATCGGTGGAACAATATATTCGAATGCTAAATTATTAATCACTGGTGAACTTATCCTAAAATAATAATTTAACAATATAATTGTCTTCAATGCGAACAATGTACTTTATTAGTAGACAGCTAAACATTTCAATATTGCTAAAATCGCTTAAATATACAACATATTAAAAACACTGATTTGAATTAGTGTATAAGTATGGTTTGGTGAGCGGTAATTTGGAAGCACACCGCATTTGAAGTGAAATTATAGCTTTTCTTCCTAAAGGAAGGCAAAAGTTGCTCACTGGCAATTAGGAAAGTGAACGTCATAAAGTCATTCTGTGTATTCCTCCATTGAGCTTTGGTATATGTCCGGTTCAGCGCAGTACAGGATGCGTTTGACATTTCACGGTGGCACTGTGAATAACGGAAACGGAAGGCAGCTCATAAGACAGAGGGTTGAATCCTGATGAATAATTATTTCCTGCATATTGGCTTTTATCATAGTTCGTGTGGTAATGAACTCCTTTTCTTGCTCCCTGCGGCGACCAGTATGAATCACGCGAGATTCTTCTGCTGTTTTCATAGAATTATCCTTGCGTCGTTCGTTGGATCATCACCAACCTAGCCGTTAAATGGAATCATATCGCATAGAATTTAGCAACGAAACTGGCCTTCCTCTTTTGGGTAATATTGCCGTGCGTATACATATAAATATTTACAACTTACGTCATTGAATCGTTCTTGATTCATTTTTTGCTTGGGATTCTGTTATGAATTATTGTAACACTGTCTTACACATAAGTTGTCACGTAAACCAGTTACGATAATGTTCATCCTATAAAAGTGAAACACAGGCTGTTGTGTTGCTATACCTTTGTTGTTGTTTATGACCGTGTTCGACTTTTGTGCGAAAGTATACTTTTCGAACGAGTTGGAAAATGGTATTTTCATTTTCGAATGTGTTAAGTAAATAGATGTCCGAAAGTAAATATATTAATTAAATAGATGTTGAACGAAAATTGGATTTAAAATTTTCGGCACCTTCGTACGAATCTTTCGGTGGTTAAATAAATAATTGATTATTGTTGATTCAATTATCTCGTACCCCAGGTAAGTTAACAGCGAACTGTACTTTTTCATAGCTATTTTTGATGTGGTTAACTGAGGTCATGCGTGAATCAATACTTTCAGCCAGGCGACTTCCGGTTTCTTAAAAATAGCAGCAAATGACCAAATACCACCCAATATGGGTATTTGCTGGATTGTTATGATGCACTGAAGCCACAAATCGGCCTCAGATAACATTTTGAATTGTAAGATGGCGACTTCCGGTGTCTGGAAAACAGCCAAAAATGACCAAATACCACCCAATATGAGTGTTTCTTTAACCAGATTGACGCTCAGAGGTCAGAAATTGTTTCCAAATGCTATTTTGAAATCCAAGATGGCGACTTTCGGTTTCTGAATAACAGAGGCAGATTACCCAATACCACCCAATATGGGTATATCCGGAATTGTTATGATGCACTAAAGCCACAAATCGATATCAGACAACATTTGAAATTGTAAGATGGCGACCTCCGGTGTCCGGAAAACAGCCTAAAGTGACCAAATACCACCCAATATGAGTATCTCTGGAACCAGAATGATGCAAGGAGCTAAAAATTGACCTCAGACATCAGTTTTAATTGTAAAATAGCAACTTCTGGGAAACAGCGAAAAATAACCGAATACTACTACATATGGATATGTCCGTAATCGAAATGATGGAAATGATGGAAAACAACGAAAATAACTGAAATGCATCCAATATATTCCTGGAATAGAGGTGATGTACCAAAGCCAAAAGTCGAGGATGTTGTCATTCCGATAAAACCAATCATTTCAAACGTTATGAACAAATCGCAAGGAATCAATGAATTTGAAATGTTTAAAATTATTAAATTAAACATTAAAATAGGCGGAACGAAGTTTGCCGGGTCAGCTAGTGGAAATATATATATCGCACAGTGCTTAGAGTAGTGTATATGTCTTATCTTATTTTTCAGTTTGTGGAAAAAATAAATGTAATATAGAATAAAGAAAATCATGAATTTTTATTGTCTTTTTTATTTGGCCATAGTACTTAATCTTGCGCGTCTTATTTTTAAAACCGTCTGATAGCGAGAATCGTCGCTGAGTTACGCATATTAGATTTCAATAGGGCCAGTATCTAAATGATTATTTATGTTACAAAAACAACGCGTTTGATTTGTAACATGCTCTAAGCGATTATTTATAACAATAACAGAAAAACACCAAAAAAAAATTCTGAGTGAAAATGACAAAATATTCAAACATCCATAACTTTTTAACTTTACGAACTAATTTCATTTTTGTCATACGACTTACATTTTAAGTTTAGTAAAGCGGGCAATGTATGCAGTTTACGAGAATGCGAAAATGAACGGGAATAGAAGGTGTGACTTTTAGGCTTAGAAAAATTTTTCCCTCGTCCAGACGGGACTCGAACTCGCAAACTTTGTTGTCTCCGGCAAGGTGTTTTAGCCAATTAAACTACTGGGAAAGGTATAACTAGTTCTAAACCAAAGTCGAATCATCCTCTACTATTGTGTTCCCGTATCTCAGCACGCCACGATGAACTGCACACTTTTCGCATTCTCGTGAACTGCATACATTGCCCGCTTTGGAAGAAGAAGTGCGTGAAATAGGGTCCACTGCACGGAATTCCCTTTCTCCAGAATTTGGCCACCGATTTCGGCTCCCTGCCGCTGTAGTTCTCGAGCAAGCAAGCCAGCCCGCGCCGGTTCACTGAAAGATCGGACGTTCCAAGTACCCAATTTCCAATCGTTTACCTTAATCTTTTTCCGTGTTCGTAGCCTAGGTCTTTGCCAATTGATCTGTTCCGTATTTCTAAATTCGTTGTTCGTGGTTGAAGAAAGGTTTCGGTATGCTACCTTACCAGGGTCGCGATACCTACATCCTGCTGATGGCGCTGCCATCTTAGGTGTAGCTGGCGGAATACAGCATTCCATAATTCAGCCGCCCGCTCCGGGTCAGACGCTGTTGTACGCCGCCCCTATGGGGATACAGCCGCGTACGACCCCCAGTCAGCATACGACCATAGTCTCCACCGGGGGTTGGTTACCCGATCTCCGCTGAAGTTACTCGTATTCCGGTTGGCACCACGTGGAGGTTGGGATAGGAGTTGTTGGACAGAGGTGAATGGCCGCATAAGGGTCTCAAGTTACATGTGTCCAGCCATTTGCCAACATTGCCCGCTTTACTAAACTTAAAATGTAAGTCATGTGTGTGTGTGGAACCTATCTCTCTCCCACTGTCTGGCAGTGATAATGTGAAACAAAGACAGCTGCAGTATAATTTCATTTCTTCAATTTTCTTTGTTTCGGGATCAAGAAGGTGTTAGCTCTACCGATTTTCCAAAGATCCATGACAGAATGACTGAGTACTTGTAGCGCATTCCGAAATCCTTTTCCCGTCGGCAAGCCCCGCCCGAAAACAATAGTAGAGTCATTGGGATTCTGCTATTGTGTTCAGACTTTCGATTTATTTGATGTTACTTTCGTATCAAAGAAATCGACCCGTATATAATAATAATATTATGAAATGATGTTTGTATGGCGGTATAGGAAGAATTTATCTAGTTTTGTTCAATGTATGGAAAGTGTCCGTTATGTTGTGCTTAAATAAAATGGATGAAATAAATATTAGTCTATTTCACGACATATCATTGTCCAATTCACGACATGTTATTGTGTTGATTTCTGCGGCTGGAAACATGAATTAAAATCAGTTATTACAACAACATTGCAGCGCAACCATTCATCGTACAAAGTCATCGAAACAATATAGATATGATAATGAACATATAATGTGAGATTAATATAATTGAATTACAAAATACAACAAGAATCACTAGGGCATGTAAAGAAGATCCCAGCCGAGTGTCTTCCATAGTTGAAACTGCAAACCTTTGAAGTAGAAAGCGCAAAAAATAACGTCTATAGCCTGATTATAAGAAGGCCATATTGATCATAAAATAAGTGTATGATGTTTCTGAGTGTTTTATTTCTAGTAGATTTTAAGATCAGAAGACTGCAATACATCATGTCATTGAGCTATTAATTTTGTTTTGTAAAAAGGTGCTTGATTATTTGAGTGATGTGATTTAGGAATTATATTTTGATGCTTTCTACAACCAATAAATAATGTTTTGATATTCTTTAATTTCGACAAATTTTGTTTTACAGTTATGGTTTCATTCATAACTTATTCGATTTCAGAACCAGATTCTTCTTCACTGCCTTCTATATTATAAATTTCTTCCACTTTGTTTTTAAAGTCTGTTTTGTTCATTGCCAGATTGTGCCATCCTACTTCAGTAATATCATTTAATTTAGATTTGTCTTCATTGATTGTGTCATTCCAAGTTTTTGCTGGCCTTCCCCTTTTCTTCTCTTTAAATTCTAATTTTTCTGCTATTTTCAATGGATGTCCTGCTTCTCTCCTTTGTATATGAGCCCAATATTTAAGTCTCTTAACTCGTACTCTGTTTATTGCCGTTTTTCCTTTAACTCCTTTAACTCCTTTAACTTTAACTTTAACTCTGCCCTTAGGTCTATCTCTAGATAATTTCAACAATTCACTAACAATTTGAAACTCGTACCTGGCAACAGATTTTCTGTTTCTCTTGACTAAAGCCGCTGATTTTAGTCCATACGTTTTTGCGGGAGATAGAACTGTTAAATATATCAGTTTTGCTATGTGCCAGCTGGGTTTCATTCTTTTCATGAACTCCAAAACTATTTTTGTATTATTTATAGCCTGTCTGCATCTGATTCTAGTTGTGTTCGGTCTGTCCAGTGTTCCGATGAAATAGGTTCCCAGATATCTCATTGTCTTTACTACTTGCTACATTTCGTTATCTAGCTTTAGGTTATCTGGTATGTTTCTATCTGACTTAGGCTCTCTTATTAGGATTTTGCTTTTTTCGGAGTTCATTTCTAACCCTACTTTTTTTAACTCTTCTTTCAAAATTTTAATGAATTTTTCCATCTCTTTTATATTTTTTGTTATTACCAATATATCATCCGCGAAAGCTAAAACAACTGGTAGACCTTTCTTGTGTAATTCCAGCAAATTCAATCTCGGAAATTTTCTCTTAACTTGATGTAAAACTTCCTGGATAATTAGAGTGAATATAAATGGCGACATTGGACATCCCTGTTTAATGCCTCTAACCTTCCTTATTTGTTCAGATTCTATTTCTTCCCACAAGATGCTTGTACGTTCGCAATTAATCGCCTGTCTAACCCGATTAATGATATGTTGTGGTACTGACAGTCCTTGAAGTATACTTTCCATAGATTCTAGTTTTACTGTATCGACACTTTTTTTTATGTCCAATGATGCAACAATTAATGTTTCTCCACTGTTCCAATAACTTTATAAATACCTCCTTGCGTAGAACATCTGATCGTCTGTGGACCTATTGTTGACAAAAGCTGCTTGGTGATAACCAGGTTCTCCCGCGTATTCTTTCAGCCTTTTTACTAACCATGTAGCATAAATTTTGTAACCTAAGTTGCATAATGTAATTCTTCTAAAATCCGATGTACTTTTGGTTATTTTCTTTTTTGGTATGGGTATTTGCAAGGTTTCTCTCCATTGTTCTGGTATTTTGTTGGATTCCCACACTTTTTTTATGATCATCCACATTTCATTCAAAACCTGTTCATTAGCATACTTCAGATATTCATTCCTCAGTCCGTCCTTTCCTGCTGGTTTTTCATTGGTTAATTTTTTTATTATATTTTGTATTTCATTTCTTGTTGGGTGTGGTGTTAGTTCTTCTTTGTCGGCTGGGATTACCATGTGTTCTCCTATTGATTCTTTTAACTACGTTATCCACTTTGACATGGGTATAAGAGGATTTTTTGATTTTTTCTTCTGTGTAAACCTTTTAAATAATTGTAGGATCTTTTGATTCGTTCCCCTACTTCGTAATCTTTTAAATCATTGAAAAATTTTATGATTTCGAGCTCCTTGTGATCTTGGATTGTTTTTCTGTAGTCTTGTCTCTTGATTTCCATGTCAGTTCTATACCACTGGGTATCCATACCTCTTTCTTTTGCTCTCCTAACTTTATTCCTAGCTTTTAACAACGCTCTTTTCGCAGTTTTTCTCTTAGGCGTTAACGGTATATTTTTTGTTTTCAGTATTTCTTTAGCACTTTTGTTAATTATTTTTGACAAATTTTTCATATGCTTCACTTATTCCATCGTTTTCTATGTTAAGTGGTTCTTTTTTTTTTTCTTCATCGTTAAGTGTTTCTTGTCTACCTAGAATTTCATGATATATTTCTTGTGTTTCTTTTTGTTGTAGTGCACTTGCTCTTAGTATTTTTGGTAGTTTGTTGCTGTTATCCATTATGCGTTTAGTTGTAGTTTTAATTCCAACGACTATTAATTTGTGATCAGTTCTCAAGGACGTCCATTTTGCTCTGATATTTTTGATCTTCAAAGCAGTTTTTGTGTCTACTACAACGTGATCTATTTGCGACATTTGTGTTCCGTTAGTCCATGTTGTTAATAATGATTTGCCATACCTCATAGATATTATTTTCAAGTTGTGCATTTTTAAAAACATTTTCAAATATTCTCCGTTCTCATTAGATTCGTCGTGTCCCATATACTTTCCCAACAATTCAATTTCATCCTTTTCTAAATCTGTCTTTCCAATTTGGGAGTTGAAATCCCCCATGATATTCATTTTTTGTTTTTTTGGATTACCTATTACATAATTTCCTAGATCGGCATAAAATGAATTCACATTATTATTTGGGGCATGGACGTTCAGTATCAGTATTCAAATTCATCTTGGTTAAATTCAATAATTGAACTCATACAGTTTTTATCGATGTTTCTAATACTTTTAAGTGTGAAATTGGAGTTTTTGTTTCTGGGTATCGCAAGGCCTCTTATCCTATTATTTGTTTTCCAGTCAGAGATTATCCATTCATAGTTGTTTGTTTCGACTCTCACTCCTTCTACATTTACTTCCTGTAGTACAGCTATTTCGATATATTCTTCTTTTAATATTTCATCTATTTCTTCCCGTTTATTTAGTCCACAACATCCTCTTACGTTTATTGTAGCGATTTTCATATAGTTCATTCGATGTTGATTATGTACAGGCCCAAACTGTTTTATTTCTTTTTTAATTTCGTTGTTTTTCTTCTTAGCAACTATGTTTTCAACACTATCTACTTGTATTACTCCTGATTCTATTGAAACGAATAGTCTAATCTCTTCTTTATGTGTATTCATGTTGCCAGGTCAAAATTCTATGATTTCATTTTCATCCGCTGTCACTATTTTTTTCTCCGTCATGTTCGCAATTGCATTCCACAGAAACGGTCCTGGTAGAAGTTTCACGTCTTCATTTGACTTTACTTTCATGTAATGCTTTATGTCTATCAGAAGTGCCACTGGTAGTTCTTTGAAATATTCTGTTTCTGGATTCAAATTGCTCAGTTGGTGACTTATCGCCCATAAATAACTATGTTTGCCTCTAGTCATTTTTCTTATTTTAATTCTGTAGTCTTTAATCGAGATCCAATTACATTTTTGTTGTGTTCTTACATTTTGGTCCTCTAATTCAATATTCGATTCCGTTGTTTCGTCTTGTCCAGGATTGTTTTCCCTTGGTTGATCATGAGGTGAGTCAATCAATATTTTGTTAATTTCCCTTGACACTATGGTTTCTTCATTCAATGTTATATTATCAGCCGCATTATTATTTTGTTCCAAACCCTTATCTTCGTTCTCCTTTCCATCCGTTTTTAGTTCTTCTAATTCATTTTTTTTATCCTTCATTGTATCTGTTTGTTTGTTCCAATGGAAATTTTCATTTTCTGTTTTGTTTTTCTCGAGTTTCTCCAAAATGCTATTATAGTGATTGCTTCCATTGTAGTGTAGCTGGATTGGTTCCGAAGCATTGTTTATATCGTTGAAGATTGAAATTGGCTCGAGATTCGGGTTGTATATTCTTATATTTCTTTTCAACATTTTTTCAACAGCTAAGATTGATTCAGTTCCGGCCCATGTACCATATTTGGCCAGTTTCTCTAGAAACTTCATCTCTTTTTGATTTTCATCGACTTCATCGTATATTTGATTACCTTCGGCGATAACCTCTTCTATGAGCACCTCTCGAAACTCCGCTTCATGTAACTAAATGTACTCTATAACTGCGGCCCTCAGATCCATTGCCTGACTTCTAAAAGCTTCATCGAACACCCGCAAACCTATGTTTAATTTGGGATTTGAAACATGCATATCTTTATTATCAATCATTTCATAATTAAATGTACATGTGATTTGCTGGATTACTGAATAAAAAAAAACAATTGCCATCTCCAGGCACCCCCACCACTGTCTTCTCTAATCCACCGTTTATACGAACCACATCAGTTCTCATCAGTCTTGAGCTCACGTAATTCGTCCTTTTTGCTTCCATTTCAACCACTTTCGAACCAAATTTATGCAGCTTTTGAACCTTGGTAGTCGCTTTCAAAAGTCCACTGTGTAGTAAAATGATATGTTTCACGCGCAATTATTTTTCCGATCCCCTTAATTCTTATTGGAATTATGGAATCCCCAAAGAGAATTGTAGAGTTTTATACTTAGCTCAGTTTGTCATCAAAGTTGGCCATGTAAATAATATATCATAGTAAGTAAGATTGTATAAAATTTTACCGGTATGAACATTACACGAGCCTTCCATACCTCTGCCACCAAGACCTGCATTGACTTCGCGACTCTGATATCATTACAACCTGTATGAATTTCACCGTAATATCTCATACCTTCACCCCGCCGACACTCCACTATACGAGCCAATTCAGATAATGTGAGGAAGAGGAATGGGCCAAAATTGATATGATCATCACCATATTCGACCCATATCCGTGATTTGAACCAATTTGGCTCGCGCAGGCAAGTCTACAAAATCCGCACACAATTTTAGAAAGACTCTGCCAAAAATCGGCAGGAGCCATGAAAAATCTGCAAACATTTGCGAATCAATAAAAACTGCACACGGACTAAATTTAGAAAGTAATCGAGAAAAAGTTTTGCAGACGAATCTAATATAGGTATAATTAACTCACATCTTGGTATTGTTAGTTTTTCATGTTGCTCGAAAAAAAATTTTGCTGCAATGCCAGCCAAATCAGAAGTGCCAAAACTGCAATATATCACATCACCAACACTAATACTTATCTTTAATATTCTCCTCGTCAGGAGAGCCATGGCGTTGTTGCGAGCAGTGTCGTACGCGGTAGATTTTAGCATCGACACCAGCACTAACACCAACACTATGCCATCATGAGGCCACGAAGCGAATTTTTTTTTTTTTAATAACCAAATACTCGAGTTGAGGTTCCATTTGCACTTATAGGCAGCGTTGCCAGGTATCCAGATTTAGCTGGATTATCAAGATTTTTGAACATGTATCCAGGTAGACAGCTTTGATGTCCAATTATCCAGATTTTTCATGGATGATCCAGATTTAATCCAGATTTTATTTTCTCTGTTCCACAAAAAGGTCATCACTTCAATTTTGGCGCGAAATTTTGCAATTTTGTCACCTCAAATTTTGCGTACCCCAAAACTTTTATTCGAAAAATTAACCTTTCACCCCACGAAATGACTGCCAGATTTTTTCCAGATTTTTATTTTGCCTTTTCCAGATTTTTGAAAAAATTACCTGGCAACGCTGCTTATAGGCATGCCTCCACTTTCACCGGTAGACTGAATTAAAATAACTAACTCGCACTCAACTCCAACCACTTTACATTCCGAAAACAATGCAAATTATATATTTTTCGCGAGCCGCAAATTTGCAAACCTGTAAAACTTAGCAGTGTTGCTGGATCCCACTTAAAATGTAAGTCATATGACAAAAATGAAATTAGTTCATAAAGTAAATTTAGCCAACGGAGCTCTTCCGTGATACGCGTTTGGGGTTTGGCCACCAACTGAAGTGTCTCATCGCTTGCGTCGCCGTAGATATAATGAGTCGTTATAAACAGTGTGCGTGAAGAGACCACTCTCTCAGTTACAGAAATAAACTCCCACAGGGCAGTGTGTGCAGTTCATCGTGGCGTGCTGGGATACGGGAACACAATAGTAGAGGGTGATTCGACTTTGGCTTAGAATGAGTTATACCTTTCCCAGTAGTTTAATTGGCTAGAACACCTTGCCGGAGACAACGGAGATTGCTGGTTCGAATCCCGTCTGGACGAGGGAAAATTTTGTCTAAGCCTAAAGACACATTTTCTATGCCCGTTCATTTTCGCATTCTCGTAAACTGCATACATTGCCCGCTTTACTAAATATAACTTTTTTGTTTTTCATTTTACCATCACCAAGTTTTGACAGATAGTAATAAATCCGGAGTGATTTGCGATAGGGGCGCAACTGGCAAAAGATAAACATTGGGAAATATCAGTTTGAAAATTTGCAAGTAAATTTTCAAATCGTAATTTCAAAAATGACTAACATTAACATCAATACAAAAAATCGACGTAAAGTAAACCTGTCTTACAGTTGTCTAACAATACTACATCAAATTTGTGCATTTATGGCTAAAATCTGCGCTTTTCTTTTAACCCTTTTCAAATGAGCCTTAAAGCATTCTGACGAACGAGATTCGCCCACCTTTATTTAGCCTTGTTTCTATTTTACTACAGTTGCGCCCCTGTAAATGCGCCTTTATTCTGAAAACAATGTTGATCCGCCCTTTAATGTCGCCTGTTAACGAAATATTTTCGCAAATAAGCCCGTTGCTTCAAAACAATGTAAAGGGCCTAATTCCAAAGTATCTTTTGTTTTGGATAAACTGTTTTTCGCCCTTCACTAGAAACTTGATTTAAATAATTTTATCGATTCATACAAAAGAAAGGATTCATGCGATGAATTTTGTAAGTCTTCTCGAAACCAATGGTGTAATAAAACGATTTGTTTACATTTTGTTAGTTGCGCCCTAATCGCGAATCATTCCGAAAATATTGTCGTCTTCAATGTGTAAAAAAATTAGATTTTTAAAAAAAGGTACTTTTTGAGATATTTTAGATTTTGTGACAATTTGAAATATTTGGCCCAGAAAAAAGAAATATTTTTACAGTGTATATATTTTTTTAGAAACGGAAGAAAGAGAGAACAATAAAAAAATGGCTTTTCGAGATAGCGAGGGGTGAGTGGATTTAAAATGATATAAAACAGTGTTACCGGATTGTATGACGTTTTCACTAAATACGCAAATAAAGAGTAACACTTTGTTCCTAAATTAACTTTGTTTTCATGTCAATTTATCTGGAAATAAGTAAAATATTACACTGGCCGACAAAAGCAAAAAAAATCTGCTCTAAAGCTCGAAATAGATGGAAACATTCTGCCCTAAAGCACGAGAGATTATAGCTTTTTTAACTTTTTCTGTGAAATTTGGTGCCTCTAGCCAGTGCAGAAATTTATCAACTCACGTGAAAGTGTTGCATAGTAATTGCTCGCCGGGTTCGTCTTCAACGCTATGTTTACGAGAAAACACAATGAAGTCGCTGAAAAAATGTTGGTGACTGGGGCACCAAAATTCACAGGAGTGGATAAAACCCTATAATCTTTTTTTTTTCTAATTTGAGCTTTCGGACCACACCTGTGTTGACCAGTTCTATCAACTAATTCTAACGTTCAAAATCAAAAACTCTATTTCAACTATAAAGCAACATCCACATACATCTCAAAACAGAAATCCGGCGCATGATTAAGTTCGTTTCGATGCAGTATTACACAAAAAATGAGTACAAACATAAAAATTTTACTGATTGACGAAATTTGTTCTATTTATAAAAAGTTTTTATACTATTATTTCATTGAATGAGTATAGCGCTGAGTTATACATTATACGTTACGAAGTAGATTGTTAATGAACGCTTTTTTTTTCAAAACCGTTAAACTAAAAAGTAATGGTCCAGCTGATGTCCACCTCCCATTAGTAGAAGTACATTATCGTCCATGATTCGTCCATCCCATTTTCGCCCACATTCTCTACGGTGGTGTCTACAATGGAGGCAAGAAAGACAAAAAAAAAGAAATGTATTCCTAGAAAGTGAAATTAAACGCCATAACGAGGACGATGAATAGAAATGAAATAAAAATCTCAGCACAGTCAGCTGTCTGATTTTGGCAGCTCTCCTCCCAGTGGACTGGGAGCATCATCCCGCAATCTTGGCGACAAGATTTTTATTGTTACACCATTTCTCCTGGTTCAGGCTGTCCGCAAGCAGACATGTCGTTTTATGGAAGCCATTTCAGATCGGACCAGACTGGACTAAAGGGTGGCTTCGTATATTGACTACAGCTGTAGTACCCGCTCCATCGCTGGAACTTCATCTTACGTTCCTCTCCTTCCTCAATGAGTATTACATTTCAGTGCCAATTGAAGGTGCTGAGGTGAAATTTGATTGTCCTCAACTCAAACAGTATCTGGTGCACATCAACTGCCACAAATCGCTCGGTTAGCCCTTGCATCTAAAGCGTTGACGTTTTCCAAAATTTATTTTCACTTCACATCCTTGGTGAAAATTTTGGTAGTAATTTCAAACGCTAGATAAAATAGCTTTGCGAATCGTAATGAAATGAGGAACTAAAACTAATTCGTTAATTCTAGAGTTAGTAATATTCGAAACCGTACATTCATGGTGGCCGTTTTGACTATATACGTTAGCAAATTAACTTTACGTTGGTAAATTAAATTTATTTCCATTTACAGGTTGATCTCCGTCACATCGACGAAGTAAACGATACCAATGTTGTGGAGATTGGTGTGGATTTGTCGGAGTTTTACACGTCGGTTGAATGGGATATCCTGGAAGTTCCTGCAGTTAGGTAATCATATATACATAGGTGTATATACACTGTATATGTAAATATGTATATAAATAAATATATACAATATATATATATATATATATATATATATATATATATATATATATATATATATATATATATATATATATATATATATATATATATATATATATATATATATATATATATATATATATATATATATATATATATATACATTTCTACGTTCAGAAATAAACGAGACATGAAATATATGCATTAGAAGTTGACAATATTGAGTAAAATAAAAAAAAGTGTACCAAATTTTGTCAATTGATTTGCTTATAATTTCTAACGTGTTCAAGTTAACAAGCATGACATTGCATTAAAGCGTTTCTTTTATTCTTTCCTCTACTATTTACATGCTTACAAATTCTATCAACGCATCGCCATCATCTGAACCATCCGGGTTTTTCTTTGCGATCGACGCTGAAACGTGCCCTACATCACCAACGACCCAACACCCAACGCCAAAACCCGGATAACTTGCGTCGGGCTACTGATGGGTGGGTGCGACAAATTTTTCACCCCGACTACTTCATCTGCAACCGGCTCCTTTCCTTCGTTCGATAGAAATGAAAAATTCTACACATGTTGTGATGAACCGTATCTCGATATCACTTTCAACATTACGATGCGTCGCAAAACGTTGTTTTATACCGTAAATTTAATTATTCCTTGCATGGGGATCAGTTTCCTAACGATACTGGTGTTCTACCTGCCGTCAGATAGTGGGGAAAAGGTGAGTAGTAAAATGTGTCCCACAGGAATGTAATCTAAAGACAAGTGGTTAAACGTGTTCATCTGCCACGAACCAACTGCTTCAAACAGCGTTCGAACTAAATTTTTATTTGTTAAAGCGTTTTAACGCTAATGCTGATGCAAGGCATTCCAAAAAAATTTGCAGAAACTTGAATTTTATTTTTTTTAATTTTTTTGCGCATCGTTTATTTTGTCGAAGTCAAACTGGTTTTATATTCTAATAATTGAATTATACATTGTTATTCAATAGAGTTAATTTAACAAGGCGCAAAACATCTTATACACTTATATTATGAACTTTTTTTTTCTCAGGGGATACAATAATATTAGCAACTTTTACAACAAGCTCTCTTATTAAAATTATTTTCTATTTTTGAATTGCAATTTCAGTTAAGTTCAATGACTTATTTTGATTGATGATATTGTGAATCTGAGTTAACCTTCATTGAATCCTAAAAAAAACTTACGTTGTTTACCCTGGTGTGTGGTTTTCCACACATATAACTTTTCAATTTATTTTGGACAAAAAACAACTTAATTTTGCCCCAAAGATATTTTTTTCAATTAGTGCTCACATATCTGAAGCTATAGATACCAAACAATCCTATTTCTAAAATCGGATAGGGTGTGTATGTGTGCGGAAGTATGTGTATGTGTGTTTATTTTCATTCTTACGACCAATATATCTCGATTTTCTCAGCATCGGCTGAACCGATTCGATTGTTCTTAGTCGCGTTTGAAAGAGCTTAAAGTCTAGTTATTTAATGGTAAATATCGTTTTGATCCGAAGGTTCATTCAGAAATGACGTAACAAAATGTGGTCAGCTTATAAAGGAACTGATAAACCAACCGGTTTTTTCCAGAGGTTTGACTGATTTGAGTCCTTTTGGTGCTAGATGCGTTTGTTGGGATTTGGAGGGTAGATTTTTATTTAAAAATATACTTAAAATTAAATGATAATTTCGAAAGATATGTTGAAATAAAAAAACTTGTGGATACGCCTAGTACATTGCAGTATCTTGGAGGTAACTAATTGAATGATATTATGCGTAGTGTACAAAAACAATCTTGAAAAATACATTATCTCATCTGTTTGATCCGATGGTTCATGAAAAAGTTACGAAACAAAACGTTTTTACATGATACGACCAATTAAACATGCTATGATAGCAATTGAACAAAAAAAATCCTAACATCGGTTTGACCAAATGAAGCAATTCGGTGCTAGGAATGTTCGTAAGAAAATTCTGAAATCCATGCTAAGCAAAGTAAGCAAAGCCTTGGTGCTACATTCCGATTCGGAACTCGACGTTTTGTTTATTATACACAGACTTCGCAGTCAACTGTTTAGTGTAAAGGACAATTGCGGAGCTAGCGCTACGATCCTACTAACACTAACAGCTTATCCCGAGCCGAGAGCCGAGCCGAACCCACGACGACTGGCTTGTTAGACCATCTCGGGAGATCCATTCTAAATTTATTTCAATATACCTAAAAGTGCGAGTACACTTGTCTTGCAGTAGACATGAAACTGAGTAAATATTAAACACTGCTCAACCAAGCTGTGCAAACACTAAATAGGTACTTTTTGCATTAGCGTATTCGTAACCCATATGTGTGAAAATTCTCACACTGGGATGAAACAAATAAACACATACTTTTACACATGTCCCACGTAGCCTTTTGATTTATATATTCATGTTGCGAATTACAAGAATGCACCTATATACCTTCCTAAATTCAGTCAAATCGTTGAAAAAAAAAATCAATTAGTTTATCAGTTCCCATATAAACTGATCACATTTTGTTACGTCATTTTTGAATGAACCTTCGGATCAAAACTATATTTACCATTAAATAACTAGACTTTAAGCTCTTTCAAACGCGACTATGAACAATCGAATCGGTTCAGCCGGTGCTGAGAAAATCGAGATATATTGGTCGTAAGAATGAAAATAAACACACATACACATACTTCCGCACACATACACAACTTTTTCGATTTTAGAAACAGGATTAATTGGTACCTAAAGCTTCAGGTATGAAAGCACTAAATGAAAAAAATATGTTTGGGGCAAAATTAAGTTATTTCTTGTCCAAAATAAATTCGAATGTTGTATGTGTGGAAATCCACACACCAGGGTAAACAACGTAAGTTTTTATATATCTCATCAACCAAAAATATTTTTCCCTTGGAAAATATATATTTTGTGTAAGATTGATAGTTTAGGAATTGTCAAGAAATTTCGTCAAAATCGATCGAGAAGTTTTCGAAAAAAATCGAAACAAAATTCATTTGTGTGGTTTTCCACACAAGGGTAAAATGAGGGTTAATAATAAAATTAAAAGTAATCGTTTTTGCCTTTCTCCTAGAAAGGTATAACATTCGTTGTTTTGCTTTCGTCTTGATTAGACGCAAATTGTTTATCTCCGTTTGATTCGCAAAATAACAATACACAAGTTATCGTACGGGTGTTTTTTTTTTCGATTAGTTCTTGTGTGCGATAACTATAGCCTGCAATATATCGGCAGAAACATCTTCTGCACACTGGTAGGGGCAGGCTACCCCGCCAGTGATCTGATACGCAGCTGATATATCAGCAAGAATAATTCTCCCGCACCGCTGTTACCCCGCTAGCAGCACGGACCATCATACGATCGAAGGAGTGAAAGTCAACTACAAGTGGCATCTACAAGGTCGAGTGTAAGATACGGCCACTGTGTCACAACACGAAGCTGGATCGTCATTGTTTGTTCTGCGGAGACACTCGATTAATCCAACTATCAGCCGTGAGGTCGTGACTTAGACGTTCGGTGAAGTATTCACTTTAGAATTTTTATCATTATTATTAATATTATTATTATTATTGTTATAATTATAATTATTATTATTATTATTATTGTTATTATTATTATTATTATTGTTATAATTATTATTATTATTATTACTATTATTACTATTGTTATTAGTATTAGTATTACTGTCTTTTTTTTTATTTTGATCCATTGTTGTTTGAAAAATTGTTTTTAAAATTTAATATCAACTACTTGATCCCCCCATCCCCCACATTCGAATATTTATCGTTTGTGAGCGGTAGAGCGTAACGCTCCCGCAAAATGGACGACATGCAGGTGCAACTATTCCTGGATGTGGAAACAAATGGGGAAGAGATTGAGATCTCCCCCATCAATTCCCCCCTACCTTCCCCGCTACCTAGCCCCGTACCAAGGGTACCGGCAACACGGGTGAAAGCTTACCCAGATGCTTCGAAAGGTCCGTTCGTAGTTTACTTTAGGCCCATAAAGAAGCCTCTTAACATTATACAAATAGGCAAGGACCTGGCAAAACAGTTTTCGGCCGTAACCGAGATTACGAAGGTGAGGCCGAACAAACTGCGAGTTGTCGTGAGTAGCTTGAAGCAAGCAAACGAAATTGCTAGCTACGAGCTCTTTACAAGGGAGTACCGCGTGTACATCCCTGCCAAGGACGTGGAGATCGACGGTGTGGTTACCGAAGGAAGCCTCACGGTCGATGACATTTTGCGTCACGGGGTTGGCTGCTTCAAGAACCCCCTGGTTCAAGATGTAAAGATACTGGATGTCAAGCAATTACATTCAGTATCCATCGAAGAAGGGAAGAAGAAATTCCTCCCTTCGGATTCCTTCCGTGTAACATTCGCCGGATCCGCACTGCCGAACTACATCTCTTTGGACAGGGTTCGTCTGCCTGTACGCCTGTTTGTACCGCGGGTCATGCATTGCCAAAACTGCAAGCAGTTAGGTCATACAGCCACCTACTGCTGCAACAAGGCACGCTGCAGCAAGTGCGGAGGCAATCATGCTGAGACCGCTTGCAGTGAGGATACTGAAAAGTGTCTTTACTGCGAGGGAACTCGGCATGACCTTTCGGCGGTTCCCGCGTACAAACAGCGCGAGGAAAAAATTAAGCGTTCCCTTAAGGAACGATCAAAGCGCTCTTTTGCAGAAATGCTTAAGAGGGCTGAGCCACCCTCGACAGGAAACATCTTTTCCTTTTTGCCAACCGATGAGGGTACATCTGACGATCCCGTCGAAGGGTGTTCTTATGCCTTGCCAGAGGGATCTAGGAAGAGGAGAATGCTCAACTCTCCTAATCTTTCTCGCAAAGGTCGTAAGATAACCCCTAGCGGAATGACCAATAAGACAACACAGAAAGGAAGCGGTGAAGAAAAACCGAAGCAAGTACCCCCCGGTTTTAATTTCAAATCAAACCAGGAGTACCCACCGCTTCCTGGGGCACCAAAAACCCCTCGTGCACCCATTTCTCGATCAGAAGACATAAAAGAAACAGGGTTCATAAAATTCTCTGATATTGTGGACTGGATATTTAAAACATTCAACATACCAGATCCCCTTCAAAACATTCTTCTTGCCCTTCTCCCTACAGTGAAAACCTATTTGAAGCAACTCACAGCAACTTGGCCCCTCATTTCAGCTATCGTATCTTTCGATGACTAATACGTCGAAAGAGGTTAGGAATTTTGTCACTGTGTTACAGTGGAACTGCAGAAGTATCATCCCCAAATTCGATTTATTTTCACATTTGATAAACACATACAATTGTGATGCGTTCGCGCTCTGTGAAACTTTTCTCAATTCAAATGACCAACTTAATTTCCACGATTTCAACATCATTCGTCGAGATCGAGACTCACACGGTGGAGGGGTACTTTTAGGGATCAAAAAGTGCTATTCTTTTTTCAGAATCGACCTTCCCTCGATCACGAATATTGAAGTTGTTGCCATTCAAACGAATATGAAAGGAAAAGACCTTTGCCTTGTTTCGTTATATATTCCCCCATCCGCGCGGATTGAACACAAGCAACTCCTTGATATAGCAGAATTGCTTCCCGCACCTTTTTTGATTTTGGGAGATTTTAACTCTCACTGTTCGCTATGGGGGTCGCTGTACGACGACAACCGATCTTCTTTAATTTGTAACTTGATCGACGACTTCAATATGACACTTTTGAATACTGGGGAAGCGACACGTGTACCTAATCCTCTAGCACGTGAAATCGTGCTTGACCTATCCCTCTGCTCGACATCACTAGCGTTAGATTGCCAGTGGAAAGTAATCAAGGATCCCCACGGTAGTGATTATCTTCCAATCGTTATATCAATTGCTAATGGTTCAACTCCCCCGAACCCAATCAATATTTCCTACGACCTTACACGTAATATTGATTGGAAGTGTTATGAGTCTATTATAGCGCAATCTATCGAAACTCACGAGGAATTTCCTCCGGAAGAAGAATACGCGTTCTTGGCTGGCTTGATAATCGACGCCGCGACTCAAGCTCAGACGAAACCGATACCCGGGGTAACGATTAGACAGCGCCCTTCCAACAAATGGTGGGACAAAGAGTGCTCTGAGCTGTACGTGCGAAGGTCCGCGGCGTTTAAGGACTACCGGGAGTACGGCACTGTCAACCTGCTTCGAAAGTACGAGGCACTGGGCAGGCAGATGAAAAGCTTAGTAAAGGCGAAAAAACGCGGGTACTGGCGGCGGTTCGTAAACGCGTTGTCGAGAGAAACAGCGATGAGCACTCTTTGGGATACCGCCAGGCGCATGCGGAACCGTGACGTTTCGAATGAAAGCGAGGAGTATTCAGATCGCTCGATACTCGATTTTGCCAAAAAGGTCTGTCCGGACTCTGTACCGGAACAGAAAACCTTTCGCGACGCGTTATTAGTAACTACGGAAGAGCCTCCATTTTCGATGTTGGAATTTTCAATGGCTCTCCTGTCGTGCAACAATAAGGCTCCAGGGTTAGATAGAATAAAATTCAACCTGTTGAAGAATCTACCCGACTCTGCAAAAAGACGCTTGTTGAATTTGTTCAACAAGTTTCTTGAGCTAAATATTGTTCCGCATGACTGGAGGGAGGTAAAAGTCATTGCTATTCGGAAACCCGGGAAACCTGCCTCTGATCACAATTCATATAGGCCGATTGCGATGCTCTCTTGCCTCCGGAGATTAATGGAGAAAATGATCCTCTTACGATTAGACAAATGGGTCGAAACAAACGGGTTACTTTCAGATACTCAATTTGGCTTTCGCCGGGGCAAAGGGACGAACGATTGCCTAGCGTTGCTTTCTACTGAAATTCAACTAGCCTTTGCTCGAATAGAGCAAATGGCTTCTGCGTTCATGGATATTAAGGGGGCTTTTGACTCTGTCTCTGTAGAAGTTTTAAGCGCGAAACTTCATTCGCAGGGACTTTCACCAAATTTGAATAACTTTTTGCTCAATTTGTTGTCAGAAAAGCAT
Source organism: Wyeomyia smithii (assembly GCF_029784165.1). Taxonomy (NCBI): domain Eukaryota; kingdom Metazoa; phylum Arthropoda; class Insecta; order Diptera; family Culicidae; genus Wyeomyia; species Wyeomyia smithii. Next base: position 78,176,729 of record NC_073694.1, read on the forward strand.
ATGTATTTCTCACATGGCGATTCGACAACTTCCCGAATTAGTTACATGGGTCTTCCCCAGGGTTCATGTTTAAGTCCTCTCTTATATAATTTTTACGTCAATGACATCGATGAATGTCTTGCACTTCATGCACGCTAAGGCAACTTGCAGACGATAGCGTTGTATCCATTACTGGTAGCGAGGCTAGCGATCTGCAAGGACCATTGCAAGATACCTTAGACAATTTGTCTGAATGGGCTCTTAAGTTGGGTATCGAATTCTCTCCGGAGAAAACTGAGCTGGTCGTTTTTTCTAGGAAGCATAATCCAGCTCAGCTGCAGCTCCTACTAACGGGTAAAACGATCTCTCAGGTTTTAGTCGCTAAATATCTCGGGGTCTGGTTCGACTCTAAATGCACCTGGGCTTGTCATATTAGGTATCTGGCACAAAAATGCCAACAGAGGATTAATTTTCTTCGTACGATTACCGGAACCTTCTTACCCAGGAGACCTTCTAAGGCTTTACCAAACAACGATATTGTCTGTAATTGAGTACGGGTGTTTCTGCTTCCGCTCCGCAGCAAACACACATTTGATCAAACTGGAACGAATACAGTATCGTTGTTTGCGTATTGCCTTAGGTTGCATGCAGTCGACCCATACGATGAGTCTTGAAGTGCTAGCGGGTATTCTTCCGTTGAAACATCGTTTTTGGAATCTCTCTTACCGGTTGCTAATTCGATGCACAGTTATGAACCCATTAGTAATTGAAAATTTCGAGAGGTTGGTCGACCTTCAATCTCAATCCAGATTTATGACTTTATATTTTGACTATATGGCTCAAGATATTAATCCTTCTTCATACGATTCCTCCAATGTCGCACTTTTAGATACTTCTAATAATGCTATATTCTTCGACACCACCATGAAACAAGACATTTCTGGTATCCCGGATCAATTGCGACCCCAAGAGATCCCTAAGATTTTTTCCAATAAGTTTAAACATGTTAGTTATGATAAATGGTTTTACACTGACGGATCTAATCTAGATGAGTCCACTGGCTTCGGTGTTTTCCACGAATATTTTACCGCCTCCTACAAACTCGATGCTCCTGCTTCCGTGTACGTCGCAGAGCTTGCTGCCATTCAGTACTCTCTTGGGATCATCGAAACCCTGCCCATAGACCACTACTTCATCTTCACAGACAGTCTCAGTGCCATTGAGGCTCTGCGATCGATGAAGACTGTGAAGCACACCCCGTATTTCCTGGGGAAAATACGGCGGTTTTTAAGTGCTTTAACAGATAAAAATTACCGGGTTACCTTAGCGTGGGTCCCTTCTCATTGTTCCATTCCGGGCAATGAAAAGGCTGACGCTTTAGCTAAGGTGGGTGCTATTGATGGCGATATTTATGTAAGACCAATTGCTTATGATGAATTTTATAGCATTTTGCGTCAGAGAACACTCAACAGTTGGCAATCATCATGGAACTCAGATGAACTGGGACGGTGGCTACATTCCATTTTTCCTAAGGTATCGACGAAAGCATGGTTCAAGGGGTTGGATGTAGGTCGGGACTTCATTCGCGTGATGTCCAGACTTATGTCCAATCACTATACGTTAAACACGCATCTCTTTCGTATAGGGCTTGTAGACAGTAATCACTGCGTTTGTGGCGATGGCTATCATGACATCGAGCATGTTGTTTGGTCGTGTACCGAATACTGTGGTGTTAGGTCTGAGCTTATAGATTCCCTTAGGGCCCGAGGAAAACAACCGAACGTACCCGTTAGAGACATTCTGGGAAGCGGTGATCTCCAGTACATGACACAGCTATACGGGTTTATAAAAAATGCTGGCATTAAAATTTGATTTCTTTTATCTATTTGCTAGAATACAATTTTCTCGGCATCTCTATGTTTACGCAGACAACTCAGACCAAAACTGCTCAAATAGAACATCACTGGTTAGCCACGTACAAATGAATACATTCTGTAATATAAAATAGTTAAAAACAAAATTGTAACACCCCTCCTCTCACTTTAAATCCCCACTAGCTCGTAGTCGGCCGCGAGAATAAAAAAAAGGCCTCCCTCTTTTCCCTGCTAATTTAGAATTAAAAAAAATGTACTTGGCTCAGTTAAACATAAATTGTATCGTGCCGTGTCAAATAAACTATTTAAAAACTAGAAAGGTATAGCAATCACTTGCAAAACCGAAAGTTTAAAAGTGCTCCAAAGGGCCGAATGTCATATATCACTCGACTCAGTTCGACGAGGTGAGCATCTTCTGTGTGTATGTGTGTGTGAGTGTGTGTGTATGTGCAGATTTTTATTCTCACTCACTTTTCTCAGAAATGGCTGAAGCCAATTTTCATGAAATTAATTGCAAATGAAAGGTCTAGTTGCCCCATAAGACCCTATCACTGGCGTAGCGTGGTGGGGGCGGCGGGGGCGGTCCGCCCCGGGTGTCACCCTCTAGGGGGTGACACCCATGAGAAAAATTTTAATACGTGTCACCTTCAAAAGGATGACATCCGTAAGATTAATTATCAATTAAGTAGAAGGACCCTCGAAAATTATATAAATTTGCTCCTAAGAGTATAATCTCAACCAATTTTTCAAAAATGGGTAGATTTAGTGCAATTGAAAACAAACGTGCGGACCCTTACAGTTCTTGATAACAAAATGATTTCACTGCAACCTGGTAGGTATAACACCCGGGGGAAAGGGGGAACACCCAAATTTTCCGCCCCGGGTGTCACCCGGTCACGCTACGCCACTGGACCCTATTAAATTTCATTGTAATCTGATTTTTAGTTTAGAGGCTATGTATCAAAAGATAAAAATCACGAAACATCATTATCTCAGAAACCACACAACCGATTTGAACAGAGATGATTTTAAATGAACGGGTTATCTGAAAAAACCCTTAACTTTTGAATTTCATAAAGATTGGACCCTTGGTTCCAAAGTTATGGAAAGAAACGTGTTCTGGAGACTGGTTAATCTCCCTCATGTTTCTCAGAGATGGCTGGAAGGTCCAGTTGCCCCATAAGACCCTATTGATTTGTTTTGCAATCGGACGCTTACTTTGCCTGTTATGTTTAAAAGTGTGAAATCTAGCTATGAAAAGAAACATATTCCGAAGAACACTTAAACCCACTCACTTTTCTCAGAGATGGCTGAACCGATTTTCACAAAATTAGTGTCAAATAAAAGGTCTAGCTGCCTCATAATATTCTATTGAATTTCGGACTATTCGGAATTTCCGACTGTAACTTTGTCTGTAATGTATCATAATGTGAAAATCACGATATTTCATTAACTCACAAACCACACAACCGATTTAAACAATATTGGTATCAAATTAACGGGCTACTTAAGGGTTTACTAGAGAACCACCAGGAGTAATTTTTTTATTTCGCTTTTTCTTTAGCACATATATAACGTCACATTTCTCATTTTATACTTCAATTATTAATTCAAATACTTCAATTATTACTTCAAATACAGAACCCAAAGAGTGAATATACCTTTATTGGATTGTATTTGGCAATACTAGGGTATGGAACGGCTTAAGCAGTAGCGCCTATTTTAATCAGTCGAAGAAAACAGGCCTCAGACTCCTGCATTTTTATCAATATCGACAATTTGAATGATGGAAACGAAAACTTTGATTGTCTAGCTGTCTTACGAATATAAGAAATACCGTTAATCACAAAGAAATCTGTGAACAATTGCAATTGAAACAAATCGACCTATATTGCAGCCATTTAGGAGCCATTTCGAGTGCTGAAAAAAAAAAACGCCTTCAAAACAGATGGAAAATGCTTAAAATAGGTTCGGGGTGATTGGAATAGTGTCCCTCGATTGGTAACTTTGATTGATGATTGTTAAAGTTTGCTAACTTAGTTTTACAATATGAAAACAAGTTCTGACAGAGAAAACGATAGCGAACAGTTTGATATACTACTGTTTAAGTTTTACCCAACACATTTCGAGTATTTCGTCTGAATACACAGGCGGTTCCTAAAGCTGCTTAGAATATGTTCCCTACCCTATAAGGTTGTTTTCCAGAAACCATAAGTCGCAAAATCGGATTTCGAAATGAAGTATAGAGATGATTCCTGGCCTCTATGCACTATCCCGGGTCCTGAAAAACTCACATTGGTTAATGAAACTGGAAGCTACTATCCAAAAATTTAAAATGGCGTCTTAAGTTGATTTTTGGCCCCTGGGTATCATACGGTTCCACAAATTCTCATTTGAATAATATTTGGTCTTTTTAGGCTGTTGTTCATCAGGGAAAATTTTCCTACTATAAAAAGTTGAATCTAAAATAATCAATTTTAAAATGTTCGGTATAGTTATGCTGTTGGCTACTAGAAATTCGTTATTTAGAGAGAAAAATAAATCCAACAGAAACTATCAAGGTGTATTTCATGTAGGTTTCATGTAAATCTATTTAAACAAATAAAAAGTTCGAAAAAGATAGGCTGGGTCTCACCGCTAGGTGGATTAATTAATTAATTAATTCCTCTTATGTGAGGAAGGGGTTCCAAACAAACGAAACACAAATTTCTGCACATCTCGAGAACTAACCAAATAAATGGAACCAAATTCGGCTGGTGAATATTTCTAGGGGTAACAAAGATGTCTATAATGTTTCGACACCCCTCCTTCTTCTGAAAGGAGGGGTTCCACACAAATTTCTGCACATCTCGAGAAATAATCAAGCAAATGGGACCAAATTTGATATGTTGAGGTTTTTGAGAACAAGAAAAATTTTCGACTCCAGACGCCAATGTTAAATTTAAGATGGAAACTTCCGGTTTCTATCCGAAAAATGTCTCCAAATATAATTTTAAAATCCAAGATGGCGACTTCCTCTTTCTGAAAAACAGCGGAATATGATCAAATACCACCTAATATGGGTATTTCCAAAATCGTGATGATGCACTGAAACCACAAATCGACCTCTGACAACATTTTGAGTTGTAAAATGGCGACTTCCGGTGACTGGAAAACTGCCGAAAAAAAACAAATACTACCTAATATGGGTGTTTTTTAACCAGAATGACGCTCAGAGGCCAGAAATTGTGTCCAAATGCCAATTTGAAATCCAAGATGGCGATTTCCGGCTTCTGAAAAACAGCGGGAAATGACCAAATATGAGTATTTCCGGGATTTTTATTCTGCACTGAAGCCACAAATCGACCTCGAACAACATTTTGAATTGTAAGATGGCGACTTCCGGTGACTGGACAAAAGACGAAAATGACCAAATACCAACTAATATGGGTGTTTCTTTAACCAGAATAATGCTCAGAGGCCAGAAATTGTCTTCAAATGCCATTTTGAAATCCAAGATGGTGACTTCCGGTTCCTCAACAACAGTGGCAAATGACCAAATAACACTCAATATGGGTATTTCCGGGTTTGTTATGATGCACTGAAGCCACAAATCGACCTCAGACAACATTATGAATTGTAAGATGACGACTTCCGCTGAAGGGAAAACTGCCGAAAATGACCAAATACCACCCAATATGGGTGTTTCTTCAATCAGAATGACGCTCAGAGGTCAGAAATTGTCTCCAAATACCATTTTGAAATCCAAGATGGCGACTTCCGCTTTCTGAAAAACAGCCAAAAATGGCCGATTTCCATCCAATATGAGATGCTTCGATACCAAAATGATACACAGGAGCTAGAATCGACCACAGACATCATTTTGAATTTGAAGATGGTGACATCCGGTTTCTGAAAAACAGCCGAAAATGACTATAAAACACCTATTATGGGTGTTTCTTAAACCAGAATGACGCTCAGGGGCCAGAAATTGTCTCCAAATGGTATTTTAAAAATCTAGGATGGCAAAAGTCGAGGATGTTGTCGTTCCGATAAAACCAACCATTTCAAACGATATAAACAATTCGCAAGAAATCAATTAATTTGGAATGTTGAAAATTATTAAATTAAACACAAAAAAAGGCGGGACGAAGTTTGCCGGGTCAGCTAGTATATATATATATATATATATATATATATATATATATATATATATATATATATATATATATATATATATATATATATATATATATATATATATATATATATATATATTCATATATAGATATATATATATATATATATATATATATATATATATAAATATATATATATATATATATATATATATATATATATATATATATATATATATATATATATATATATATATATATATATATATATATATATATATATATATATTCATAAATATATATATATATATATATATATATATATATATATATATATATATATATATATGTATATATATATATATATATATATATATATATATATATATATATATATATATATATATATATATATATATATATATATATATATATATATATATATTGAAAGTTAATACTACTATGTACAGCTTTGCCTGACACGCTAAACTGATAAAAAAGCCGGTTTAACTCTAGATATATTTTAATCATCAAAAGGCACTCTAGTCATTAAGTTTCATTCATGTCAGCCCAAATATTTTTTGTGTTGATGGGAAGATTACCGTTAGGAGCATTTTCTGAACCGTGGCAAATTCATGATAAAAATATGCTTAGAGACGATACGGTTTGTTTGATCGGCATAGTGTGTAGTGTCTTCGGCAAAGTTGTAGATAATAACTTTGTCTTTCCGAAAAAAATATACATTCTGAAAAAAATATATATTTGTTTTGAAAAAGAGTTAAAAGAAAAATTGAAAATTAGTTAACCCTTGTGAAAATCACGAAAGTCCATTATCTTAGAAACCGCACAACTGATTTGAACAAAATTGGTTTCAAATGAACGAACTACCTAGAAACCCCTTAACTTTCAAATTTTATAAAGATTGGACATGTAATTCAAAAGTTATGCAAAGAAACGTGTTCTGGTGACTATTTAATCTCACTCATGTTTCTCAGAGATGGCTGGACCGATTTTCATAGGATCAGTGTCATATGGTAGGTCTACTTGCCCCATATGACCCCATCGATTTTTTTTTTGCAATCGGACTTTTACTATGCCTGTTATGTTAAAAAATGTGAAATCCAGCTATGAAAAGAAACATGTTCCGAATACTATTTAAACTCACTCATTTTTCTCAGAGATGGCTGAACCGATTTCCACAAAATTATGTAGTGTCAAATGAAAGATCTAGCTGCCTCATAACATTCTATTGATTTTTACTGTAATCGGGCTGTAACTTCGTCTGTAATGTATCAAAATGTGAAAATCACGAAACTTCATTATCTCAGAAACAACACAACCGATTTGAACAATATTGATATCAGATGAATGGACTAATTCCGGGTTAACTGATGAATTATAACGATTGAACACGTGAATCAAAAGTGAAAAAAATCTTAGTATAAATAATCGAATCTAAAATGATATTTAATCGAATGATATATAATCGAGTTTATATTTAATCGATTCCAACCTAAATAAGAGTACAGTGACGTTTCGATTATACCACGAAAAACAAATTCGCGTCATATATTCAAAACATATTTATTTCATGTTATTTGCATGTGTATGTGTTAATGTATTTATATGTCTGTAAATAGTATACTTTAAATATTCGGTATAGTTTCACTGTTGGCCACCAAAAATTTGTTATTTAGAATGAAAAATAAATCCAGCAAATATTATCAAGGTTTTTTTTCTGAAAATTGAAATGCTCGTGTAAATCTATTTTAAAAAATTCGAATGAGAAAAGCTGGGTCTGACTGATAGGTGGATTAATTTGTTTTTTTTTTCAAATTAACATACTCAAATAAAGGAGTAGGAAATATTTCATCGGTAGTGATCTCCTCAGCTGGAAAATCTTTTGGTTTAGCGGACGTGCAGTGTTACTTTGGGGTTGTCTTTTTATTATTCTTTTATGTTTATTGACACTGACCATTTCCAGGCCTGATTGCAATACATGTTTCATTTTATTATGCTTTAACACTAGACTTTTGTTTTCTTTTAATATCTATTATTTTTACCTGAAGGAGTTATTGTAATATTTGCATTATGTGTTTGGAACTATTACATATTCTGCAGCCAATATTAACCGAATTGAAACAAATTGTTATGTAACGAATTAGGAAATTTTAGGATCATTTATTTTTCTAATGAATAAGTTTAAACTTCTATACCATTTACCTCGTAGCAGTATGAGTTATTGATTACTTACATGCATATTTTGCAACTTTTCAACATTGAAATTTGTCCGACAATTTTGCTTTTAACATTTATTTTTACCAAGAAAAAGCTTATTCAGCTCTATCCATAAATCAATCGAACCTTGCCGGTATCTGCTAATGGAACAACGTTAATTTCGAAGGTACGTTGATTTTATTTGACACGCTTTTGGGACAAGCTCTCTACGTGCTCGGATCACCGCTAATGGAAGCACTTTTCGGTATCTATAAACGGGAAACAGATCAACGGCAAGAAGAACCACATGGTGAATGGTACAATCGGTGACAGTCCATTGTCACGGATATGTCACACGTACACTTTCCATCCTACGACGACTAAGCTTGGCTGGAATGAACCTTTATTAGGTATAATGGAAGCGGTCACATTTTCTATTCTCCATTGGTTCATCGTGATGATTCCATGTGAAACTTAAAGAGAAACATAAAAATCAACTGGTAATAGTTGATTAGTTTGATGTTTTTTCTTCAAGATTTTCTTGAGTTGTTTTCTTCTCGAATTAAATAAATGAGAGTTAAAATGAATATAAAAATTAAACTTCTATCACAATCTGTTGAAACAGGTAACCAAGCATTGAACCTCGAAATACCTAAGAGGTCTTTGAACTTTATTGTTTATAGTTCTAGTGAGGTTAGTGATTGTTTTCAAAACTATATATATATATATATATATATATATATATATATATATATATATATATATATATATATATATATATATATATATATATATATATATATATATATATATATATATATATATATATATATATATATATATTTATATATACTGAATAAATAATGCACAAAAAGTATGACTTACATTTTGTTACTGGAGGAGAGCGGTAATATATTTGGCGTATCTGAAGGTTATTTTTGTTTTCCGGGCAATGTGAGAGAAGCAACTGACACGAACAAATTACGCAACCATTGATATACCGTACAAGTGCAAAAATAAAGAGCTACTCTTAAATTTTATGGCCATTCTGTTTCGGACGAAATTTCAACATAGTATAAATCAGCTTTAAAGTTCGATTTTTCGAAATTTTTCTATTCTCCTAACTTCATTTTTTGAGTATTTTTTGTTTGTTCACACAACATTTATTTGACACGGCACAATATAAATTATTGTTTTACGGAGCCAATTAAGTGTTTCTTGAGTAGATGCGGATTATGTAAAAAACTCAAAACCCGCAACGGCTCAATTGCAGACCTGCTGCAACTATCGCACTGACACTAACAGACTCATTTAAGTGGACCAGTATCGTACTTCGAAACCAACTGACCCTTGGTTGCCTCAGAAAATTGATCAAATAAATTGAGTTCATAAAACTACACACATGCAAAGACACAAGGCACGAATGAAAAAGATGTTTCAAATACATTTTCTGCAACTGGAAGTACATAATTCTTGATTCAAAGTTTTTTTTAAAGCGTGATAAAAACGGAAAAAACCGTAAGAAAATCGAGCGTGAATTTGGCGAGTAGTGATAAAAACGACTGTTGATAAAAGTGAAAAGCACTGTATTTCAATTGTGAAGTTGTAAAGCGATTAAGTGTGTGGTAAACTATTTTATTTAATAGATTTTTAACGAGAATATCATTGATTTTATTGATTAATCCTGTTGTGAGTATGTATGTGTGTGGGTGTTAGGGTGGATGACCGCTACGTATTGCGTTGACACTGCTGCTGCTCGTTGGTGCTCCGCTTTGTTGCTACTGTGGTTATCAACGGAGGGGTTGGGCGGAAAACAGACGCTGGCTGTGGCTTTCTCTCCGGTCTTAAATCGTTGACGAATACCAACAGATCAAGGCGATACCAGAGTGGCCGTGCTGAGAGGATTAAGTCCTCCTTCACGACTAAAACCATTAGTCAGAGGACTGTCAATGCTCCTTTACGGGTTAGACGAAACGGGCATCCAGTCGTGTGCTGATCCATACGTAACGAAAAGATTTGAATTAATATAAAAATCCCCAGTAATAAGGTAGTAATAAGGCACTAATGCTCCGCTCCAACTTTGTTACTGCATTTCCCTATTCATAGTCTATTTTGTTACCTGAGTAAACTCTGTTGCCACTCACAATTAGCATTGCACTTGTCAATTTCTTAATTTCGCTTTTAATTTTTTAATCACACAACAACCAGATAATATCTGATCTAGAATCGCGTTCTAGGTCACCAATTGGACAATTTTTTTGCCTTGGCTCCTATGTATGATTTTTTGATGAAGTTTGATGCGAAAATAAATTTTCCCTGAGTTTGAACATATTTCAACTTAAGGGGCAACAATGGCGCTATTTTGAATTTTTGAGAAACCGGTAATTTTTGTGGTTTTTTCGACGCCTTTTTGTTTTGAGGCCAAATATCAAAATTCTAAGAGTTTGTCCACATATTAGCATCTTTTTACCCATCTTTTGAAAAAAAAAAACAGATCTTAAATCGGACAAAAACTGAGCTCAAAACGGTGATTCTACGAAACCGGGTTTGGCATAATTTTAGTATATTTTTCACAAAGCAAAACAATATCGATTATTTTTGAGCATTAATGGTAATTCGCTAATATCTTAAAGTGGTAGTCAAATTATATCTTATTTTGAGTAAAAAGGTCTCAGAAATCGAATGGTAGGTGTCTGATCAACGTGAAATGTCAGCAAAATGTCGATTTTGCCCCAATTTCCCTACAATACTAAAATAAGTTTATCTGCTGACATTTTACGTAGATCAGACACCTACCATTCGATTTCTGAGACTTTTTTACTTTTTTGCATAAAAATACACATTATACATAGAACCCAAGGCAGAAAAAAAGTTAATTTTTGTTGCACTGTGTTATTTTAACACTCATCCGTATAACAGATATCCTCACCCTCAACCTTTTTGTCAAGCTGGATGGGAGTTGACTATTTTACCGCCCTGCATCCACTGTATGACGTGTATATTGTTAATGTATGTTGATAATTATTTTAACAAATATTGATAACATATATTTATATTCAACTAACCCTGCTTATTATAACTCATAAATAGAATCGTGAAAGTATGGTTAAAACAATGAAATAAAAACAGAAATCATATAGGATTCAATAACATGTGGTTATAATGGCTTGTATGAAATCAAAAGTAAAATTTCTGATTAACTAAAGGTTCTTTTCCAATTTTTTCCGTTATTTATTCTTATAAATAAAAAAGATATATTTCGAATGTGCCAGCTGTTTGTCATTTCACATGCATCACCTCATCTCGGTAACATTCTAAGATTGTATATTTGTGAAAAAAAAACATTTTACAGCCGATTGCTTACTTGGCAGATAAGTATCGTACTGCTGTTATATCAATATTTACAGTTTGATACAGACATTGCTTGGCTGCCATTCGTCAGGGTCTACCAAGAGTGTTGTTCGAAAAAGACGGCTATTTTACTATCATGCTATCAGTATACTCCCGTTCTACGCATGTTTGTACCTTGTTACTTGTTATTGATTTCCATTTTAAAACCACCAAACAAAATCAATTACCAAATCATATATATTTTCGAAACAAAAAATCACCACCAAATCATGCATATTTTGAAACGAAAAATATGAGCGATAACTCTGAAAATCCCCAAATATTCAACAAAATACCACGTCTGTCTCGTTGATGGTTTTCGCATTTGAATATTTTCGTCCTCATGGGGTACCATAGAGATAATTGTTTTAAACTTTTTCTCGCTTGCTTGAATTGCTATATAAGACAGATAAGCATAAATCGGCAGCAGGGGACGCTAAAATAGCTATATCGAATTTTATGGGTTATAAATCAGCGATACGGGAAGTGAAGCCGTTCAACTTCGGTTGCTTTTTAGATTGCTCACTCTTTTTTCATTCCACACCTCCCATCGGTGTTACATCCAGTCATCGCTATACTTGACTTCACACTTTTCACGCGCCGAAAGGTATATCGTTAAACTTCGAATGAGGAAAAAACACACACTTCCGTCGCTCTACAATACCCTGTTTTGACCATGCCTTCGAGCTCAATGCAACGGAGAAACTAGACTTCTTGAACCTGTTATTTATTTCTCGTTAGCCTATCATTTTTTGCCATCATATGTACGGGAGATTCAATTTTTGAATCGTTACCGACATTTCATGAAATGAAAAATGGTGTTAAAGGTGATCCAAAGAGGAATTAGATTCCAATGTTAACGGGATGAACGATTATGGTTCTAATTTTTTAATTTCACTGCTCGTATTTCAGTTTTTACATTCTCGTTATCATTTATACGTTATGTTGAAAAAAATTTAACCACAGGGTAGCCGTAATGTAAAGCAGACTTTCTGAGTTTATAACATTAATAATGGAAACGCTTTTCTACAATCACTCATTTTCATTATTAAGTACTACTTGTCACCTCGTGTATGCATAGCATAGTAGGGCAAAGTTTCACATAGTTCATAATTCTTGCAGTTGCCGATGATGGTTATGTTTTTTATGATATGATTTCGCGCATTCAACCACTCGTAAATGGCGTTTTATGCTCCGTTTTACCCCAAGTGAACACTAAATTTACAGCGTCTTTTATTCGGCCTAGAATTGTAGGTAGGTCATCCTGATGAACATTAAAACTGACTCGTTGTGCTTTTTTATAAAGTTGACCGTTAATGATAAAATTTTGATCATAACATTAAAGAACGTTTGCTTTTTGCCCACCGCACTGCACTGCTAGCGATGGGTCTAATACCCGTACCGACAGGTTCCAACGTTGTTTGGTATTTTCCGGTGCATCTGATGGAAAAGTATAGGAAAACTCCATCTGCCACGGCACTGCTATCGCCATAATCATCAGCATCATTAGCGACGACGTCGGTTGATTGGGCGGTGGTGTACAAGCACCCACTGTAATGTGATAGCCGCCGGATGATAAGACACAATCTCGTAAATTATTTAATTATAATTGAACTTCCCATCTCGTTTGCGCTTTGCTTCATTGCATATCCCAGCAGTTGTGCCTATTGACGGTTAACATAGGGACGCAGTCTAGCCGAGGCTTGTTAACGATTGGAACGGTGAAGGACTATCTAATGGAACTTTCGATTTTCAATCGAGATCTCTTTGGGGTTTTACGAAAAAGGATTACAAACTTCATACCAGTGCATGATTATAGCCTCCCAGTTGGTTTCGAAGTACGATACTGGTCCACTTAAATGAGTCTGTTAGTGTCAGTGCGATAGTTGCAGCAGGTCTGCAATTGAGCCGTTGCGGGTTTTGAGTTTTTTACATAATCCGCATCTACTCAAGAAACACTTAATTGGCTCCGTAAAACAATAATTTATATTGTGCCGTGTCAAATAAATGTTGTGTGAACAAACAAAAAATACTCAAAAAATGAAGTTAGGAGAATAGAAAAATTTCGAAAAATCGAACTTTAAAGCTGATTTATACTATGTTGAAATTTCGTCCGAAACAGAATGGCCATAAAATTTAAGAGTAGCTCTTTATTTTTGCACTTGTACGGTATATCAATGGTTGCGTAATTTGTTCGTGTCAGTTGCTTCTCTCACATTGCCCGGAAAACAAAAATAACCTTCAGATACGCCAAATATATTACCGCTCTCCTCCAGTAACAAAATGTAAGTCATACTTTTTGTGCATTATTTATTCAGTATATATAAATATATATATATATATATATATATATATATATATATATATATATATATATATATATATATATATATATATATATATATATATATATATATATATATATATATATATATATATATATATATATATATATATATATATATATATTTATATATACTGAATAAATAATGCACAAAAAGTATGACTTACATTTTGTTACTGGAGGAGAGCGGTAATATATTTGGCGTATCTGAAGGTTATTTTTGTTTTCCGGGCAATGTGAGAGAAGCAACTGACACGAACAAATTACGCAACCATTGATATACCGTACAAGTGCAAAAATAAAGAGCTACTCTTAAATTTTATGGCCATTCTGTTTCGGACGAAATTTCAACATAGTATAAATCAGCTTTAAAGTTCGATTTTTCGAAATTTTTCTATTCTCCTAACTTCATTTTTTGAGTATTTTTTGTTTGTTCACACAACATTTATTTGACACGGCACAATATAAATTATTGTTTTACGGAGCCAATTAAGTGTTTCTTGAGTAGATGCGGATTATGTAAAAAACTCAAAACCCGCAACGGCTCAATTGCAGACCTGCTGCAACTATCGCACTGACACTAACAGACTCATTTAAGTGGACCAGTATCGTACTTCGAAACCAACTGGGAGGCTATAATCATGCACTGGTATGAAGTTTGTAATCCTTTTTCGTAAAACCCCAAAGAGATCTCGATTGAAAATCGAAAGTTCCATTAGATAGTCCTTCACCGTTCCAATCGTTAACAAGCCTCGGCTAGACTGCGTCCCTATGTTAACCGTCAATAGGCACAACTGCTGGGATATGCAATGAAGCAAAGCGCAAACGAGATGGGAAGTTCAATTATAATTAAATAATTTACGAGATTGTGTCTTATCATCCGGCGGCTATCACATTACAGTGGGTGCTTGTACACCACCGCCCAATCAACCGACGTCGTCGCTAATGATGCTGATGATTATGGCGATAGCAGTGCCGTGGCAGATGGAGTTTTCCTATACTTTTCCATCAGATGCACCGGAAAATACCAAACAACGTTGGAACCTGTCGGTACGGGTATTAGACCCATCGCTAGCAGTGCAGTGCGGTGGGCAAAAAGCAAACGTTCTTTAATGTTATGATCAAAATTTTATCATTAACGGTCAACTTTATAAAAAAGCACAACGAGTCAGTTTTAATGTTCATCAGGATGACCTACCTACAATTCTAGGCCGAATAAAAGACGCTGTAAATTTAGTGTTCACTTGGGGTAAAACGGAGCATAAAACGCCATTTACGAGTGGTTGAATGCGCGAAATCATATCATAAAAAACATAACCATCATCGGCAACTGCAAGAATTATGAACTATGTGAAACTTTGCCCTACTATGCTATGCATACACGAGGTGACAAGTAGTACTTAATAATGAAAATGAGTGATTGTAGAAAAGCGTTTCCATTATTAATGTTATAAACTCAGAAAGTCTGCTTTACATTACGGCTACCCTGTGGTTAAATTTTTTTCAACATAACGTATAAATGATAACGAGAATGTAAAAACTGAAATACGAGCAGTGAAATTAAAAAATTAGAACCATAATCGTTCATCCCGTTAACATTGGAATCTAATTCCTCTTTGGATCACCTTTAACACCATTTTTCATTTCATGAAATGTCGGTAACGATTCAAAAATTGAATCTCCCGTACATATGATGGCAAAAAATGATAGGCTAACGAGAAATAAATAACAGGTTCAAGAAGTCTAGTTTCTCCGTTGCATTGAGCTCGAAGGCATGGTCAAAACAGGGTATTGTAGAGCGACGGAAGTGTGTGTTTTTTCCTCATTCGAAGTTTAACGATATACCTTTCGGCGCGTGAAAAGTGTGAAGTCAAGTATAGCGATGACTGGATGTAACACCGATGGGAGGTGTGGAATGAAAAAAGAGTGAGCAATCTAAAAAGCAACCGAAGTTGAACGGCTTCACTTCCCGTATCGCTGATTTATAACCCATAAAATTCGATATAGCTATTTTAGCGTCCCCTGCTGCCGATTTATGCTTATCTGTCTTATATAGCAATTCAAGCAAGCGAGAAAAAGTTTAAAACAATTATCTCTATGGTACCCCATGAGGACGAAAATATTCAAATGCGAAAACCATCAACGAGACAGACGTGGTATTTTGTTGAATATTTGGGGATTTTCAGAGTTATCGCTCATATTTTTCGTTTCAAAATATGCATGATTTGGTGGTGATTTTTTGTTTCGAAAATATATATGATTTGGTAATTGATTTTGTTTGGTGGTTTTAAAATGGAAATCAATAACAAGTAACAAGGTACAAACATGCGTAGAACGGGAGTATACTGATAGCATGATAGTAAAATAGCCGTCTTTTTCGAACAACACTCTTGGTAGACCCTGACGAATGGCAGCCAAGCAATGTCTGTATCAAACTGTAAATATTGATATAACAGCAGTACGATACTTATCTGCCAAGTAAGCAATCGGCTGTAAAATGTTTTTTTTTCACAAATATACAATCTTAGAATGTTACCGAGATGAGGTGATGCATGTGAAATGACAAACAGCTGGCACATTCGAAATATATCTTTTTTATTTATAAGAATAAATAACGGAAAAAATTGGAAAAGAACCTTTAGTTAATCAGAAATTTTACTTTTGATTTCATACAAGCCATTATAACCACATGTTATTGAATCCTATATGATTTCTGTTTTTATTTCATTGTTTTAACCATACTTTCACGATTCTATTTATGAGTTATAATAAGCAGGGTTAGTTGAATATAAATATATGTTATCAATATTTGTTAAAATAATTATCAACATACATTAACAATATACACGTCATACAGTGGATGCAGGGCGGTAAAATAGTCAACTCCCATCCAGCTTGACAAAAAGGTTGAGGGTGAGGATATCTGTTATACGGATGAGTGTTAAAATAACACAGTGCAACAAAAATTAACTTTTTTTCTGCCTTGGGTTCTATGTATAATGTGTATTTTTATGCAAAAAAGTAAAAAAGTCTCAGAAATCGAATGGTAGGTGTCTGATCTACGTAAAATGTCAGCAGATAAACTTATTTTAGTATTGTAGGGAAATTGGGGCAAAATCGACATTTTGCTGACATTTCACGTTGATCAGACACCTACCATTCGATTTCTGAGACCTTTTTACTCAAAATAAGATATAATTTGACTACCACTTTAAGATATTAGCGAATTACCATTAATGCTCAAAAATAATCGATATTGTTTTGCTTTGTGAAAAATATACTAAAATTATGCCAAACCCGGTTTCGTAGAATCACCGTTTTGAGCTCAGTTTTTGTCCGATTTAAGATCTGTTTTTTTTTTTCAAAAGATGGGTAAAAAGATGCTAATATGTGGACAAACTCTTAGAATTTTGATATTTGGCCTCAAAACAAAAAGGCGTCGAAAAAACCACAAAAATTACCGGTTTCTCAAAAATTCAAAATAGCGCCATTGTTGCCCCTTAAGTTGAAATATGTTCAAACTCAGGGAAAATTTATTTTCGCATCAAACTTCATCAAAAAATCATACATAGGAGCCAAGGCAAAAAAATTGTCCAATTGGTGACCTAGAACGCGATTCTAGATCAGATATTATCTGGTTGTTGTGTGATTAAAAAATTAAAAGCGAAATTAAGAAATTGACAAGTGCAATGCTAATTGTGAGTGGCAACAGAGTTTACTCAGGTAACAAAATAGACTATGAATAGGGAAATGCAGTAACAAAGTTGGAGCGGAGCATTAGTGCCTTATTACTACCTTATTACTGGGGATTTTTATATTAATTCAAATCTTTTCGTTACGTATGGATCAGCACACGACTGGATGCCCGTTTCGTCTAACCCGTAAAGGAGCATTGACAGTCCTCTGACTAATGGTTTTAGTCGTGAAGGAGGACTTAATCCTCTCAGCACGGCCACTCTGGTATCGCCTTGATCTGTTGGTATTCGTCAACGATTTAAGACCGGAGAGAAAGCCACAGCCAGCGTCTGTTTTCCGCCCAACCCCTCCGTTGATAACCACAGTAGCAACAAAGCGGAGCACCAACGAGCAGCAGCAGTGTCAACGCAATACGTAGCGGTCATCCACCCTAACACCCACACACATACATACTCACAACAGGATTAATCAATAAAATCAATGATATTCTCGTTAAAAATCTATTAAATAAAATAGTTTACCACACACTTAATCGCTTTACAACTTCACAATTGAAATACAGTGCTTTTCACTTTTATCAACAGTCGTTTTTATCACTACTCGCCAAATTCACGCTCGATTTTCTTACGGTTTTTTCCGTTTTTATCACGCTTTAAAAAAAACTTTGAATCAAGAATTATGTACTTCCAGTTGCAGAAAATGTATTTGAAACATCTTTTTCATTCGTGCCTTGTGTCTTTGCATGTGTGTAGTTTTATGAACTCAATTTATTTGATCAATTTTCTGAGGCAACCAAGGGTCATATCTGTTACAAATAATTTGTGTCATAATTTTGAGAAAAAGTAACCGTATTATAAATACGTATTTCATTCCGCGTCGAACACTCGACAGAAACGGACGTGCAAAGTGGTCGTTCTATTACAATCCGGTCCGTGTGTACGAATAGCCAAACAAAAGAGTGTATTATTCGCGCTAAAGGCCAACTAGATTGTGAGTTGTGTCGCTACGTTCTGTACCCGGCTCGCAACTTTGGCTGTATTGGTGCAAAATACCAGCTGCAGTTTTGATCTGTGCACAGTGAATAGATCTTTCTAATTCAAGGCCATCATTTGACAGTCGAGTCGTGTCGCTGTGCTGAGTGATCTCACACCCGGCTCACTGCTGGTGGCTGTATTGGTGCTGCTGTACTGGTGCTGCTGGCTGCTTTGGGTGCAGCTTCGAACGATCGGACAACCACTGCTGGAAGGAAGAAGTAAATAGGTACGTGTTCTTGTCGGCGCTAGTACGCTAGTGCGCTACATTTAGCGTGATGGATATAGATCCCTCGCCTCCCGTGCCACCATCCCCGAACCCCCCTGACCCTGACCCTTCTGTTACCCCCTCCCCTGTTCATTCTCCAGTCCCCCCTCGCCCCAGGCTTTACCCGGACGGATCTCAACAGGGCAGCTATACTGTTTATTTTCGTCCAAAGGCAGGAGTGAATTCAAAGCGATTAAACATACTGCAAATTTCTAAAGACCTGACGAAGGGGTACAAGGCCGTGACCGAAATTTCCAAGGTCCGACCTAACAAGCTCCGTGTCGTGGTCAGTGATCTGGCACAGGCCAATGCTATCGCTTGCTCTGAGCTCTTCACACGCGAGTATCGCGTTTACATACCCGCACGAGACGTGGAGATCGACGGTGTCATAACCGATTCGAGTCTGTCTGTCGAGTGTATCCTAAAAAGCGTAACCGGTTGCTTCAAAAATACCGAAACACAGGCGAAGATTTTGGATTGTAAGCAATTGCGGTCCATGTCTCTCGTCGGCGGTAAAAAAGTTTACACTCCGTCAGACTCGTTTCGCGTTACGTTTGCCGGATCTGCACTCCCTAGCCACGTCTCGATCGACCGGGTTCGTCTGCCTATGCGATTGTATGTACCCCGTGTTATGAATTGCACCAATTGCAAGCAGTTAGGCCACACAGCCGCCTACTGCTGCAATAAGGCACGATGTAGCAAGTGTGGGGAGACTCATGCGGAAGATTCTTGCAGTGTTAATGCTGAAAAATGTATTCACTGTGGGGAAAACCAGCATGAGCTCTCCACATGCCCGGTGTACATGCAGCGCAGAGATAAAATCAAGCGGTCACTTAAGGAGCGTTCAAAGCGTTCTTATGCTGAGATGCTGAAGAAGACCGTGACCACTTCTACCATAACATCGAACCCCTTTGATCTGTTGTCCTCTGATGAAACCGATTTTGACGATTCATCAGCGGGAACATCTTATGCCAATCCTGGGGAGTCTAGAAAGAGGAAAAATGTTTCTTCTCCTAAACTTCCCCGTAAAGGTCCTAAGATTTCCCAAAGTGTAATGAAAAGTACGAACAAACCAAACAGTGCTGCGGGAAAACCGAAGCAAACTCCTCCTGGGCTTGCAAATTTAAAGTCCCAGAAGGAGTTCCCAGCACTGCCAGGAACATCTAAAACCCCAGTTGTTCCTTTTGCACATCCAGTTGATGAAACAAACTCTGGATTAGTGAAATTTTCTGACATTGTGGACTGGATTTTTGAAAATTTCAATGTACCCGATCCAATTAAATTTTTCTTACAGCATTCCTCCCAACAGTTAGATCATTTTTGAAGCAGTTGACTGCCCAATGGCCCCTCCTTGCAGCGATTGTATCCTTCGATGCCTAATTCAACTGCGTATATGAAGGATTCTATCTCTGTCTTACAGTTGAATTGTAGAAGTATTTTACCAAAAATTAATTCGTTTAAAGTTTTGATAAATAAAAACAAATGCGATGCATTTTCCCTTTGTGAAACTTGGCTTACTTCAAATGTTGATCTCAACTTCCATGATTTTAATATTATTCGTCTTGATCGAGACACCCCATATGGAGGAGTACTTTTAGGGATTAAAAAGTGCTATTCTTTCTATCGTATTAACCTCCCCTCGATTCCAGGCATCGAAGTTGTCGCATGTCAAATGACAATACAAGGTAAAGAGCTTTGTATTGCCTCAATATATATTCCTCCCAGAGCACAGGTTGAGCAACGGCTGCTCTTTGATTTAATAGAACTTCTTCCCTCGCCACGTTTGATTTTGGGGGACTTCAACTCTCATGGTGTGGCTTGGGGTTCCCCTTACAATGATAACCGCTCCTCTTTAATCGATAACCTTTGCGATGACTTCGACATGACTATTTTAAACAACGGTGAAATGACACGTATCCCGAAACCTCCAGCGCGCCCAAGCGCTTTGGATATATCCTTATGTTCGACGTCGCTACGGTTGGATTGCACATGGAAGGTAATCCTCGATCCTCACGGTAGCGACCATCTGCCTATTCTTATTTCAATGACAAACGGGTCAACTCGCATGCGACCAATTGACATTCCGTATGACCTCACACGGAATGTCGATTGGAAGTTATACGAGGAAATGATTTCAAAAGCGGTCGAGTCGATTCAACATCATCCACCACTTGAAGAATACAACCTCCTCGCGGGCTTGATTCTCGACGCCGCGTTGCAAGCCCAAACGAAGAAATATCCCGGCGTAACGATCAAAGAACGGCCTCCCACTCCGTGGTGGGACCAAGAGTGCTCTGATGTCTTTTTTTTTTTTTTTTAAAGGTGGCGGGGAAATCTGCAAACAGACACCTGAGAAGAGAACTCAGGGTGTGGGGATGAGACTAGGGGAGAGATGCTGGGGTAGTTACACTCGCCCAGGCACCTACTGATCCCTGTCCCGACCCACTAAAACCCCTCCAGTCTCCAGCCCTGGTCTTCCCGGAACGACGGTTAAGTATTACGTCGGGGAGTGGCTTTTGTGCGTGATGCACCCTCTTTACTCTTATAACCTCCTAGCTAACTACATGGAGACTGGTAATTAGCTACCACTGGCGTGTTGGTGGTTGACCCGCCACACACGTTGCAGCTCCAGAACAATCTGAGAGGCGGCCGCACAGACCGCGTTCCAGATGTCCGGGTCGTCGCACATCCTCCGGACTAGATTGTCCGGAGTAGTGCCAGGCCCGCTCACAGCCATCATGTTGCTCCTCGCTCTTACGAAACGGGGGCATACGAAGAAGACATGCTCAGCAGTCTCCTCCTCTTCCACGCACTCGGGACACATGGGGGACACCGCGTGTCCGAACCTGTGCAGATATTGCCTGAAACAACCATGGCCTGACAGGATTTGTGTCAGGTGGAAGTTCACTTCACCATGTCGTCTCCCGACCCAGCCGGATATCTCCGGTATGAGTCGGTGCGTCCATCTGCCCTTTGTGGAGTTGGACCATTCCCGCTGCCAGCGGAGCATCGAGAATGACCTTCTGGTACCTCGTATGCCCCTTGTGTCACGTTGGTCGAAACACTCTCTGTCCTCCTTGATGGCGATGCTGATAGGCATCATGCCGGACAAGACACAGATTGCATCGTATGACACCGTACGATACGCACTCGCAACTCTCAGGCACATGAGCCTGTAGGTGCTTTCCAGTTTACCACGGTAACTGTTAGTACCTAGCGCTCTGGACCACACTGGCCCACCATACCTAAGTATGGACGAAACCACGCTGGCAAGAAGTCTTCGCTTGCTGCCATAAACCGCTGAGCTATTGGACATCATACGAGATAGTGCTGCAATAGCCGATGAGGCCCTCTTACAGGCATAGTCGACGTGACTCCCGAACGTGAGCTTGTCGTCCACCATAACCCCCAAGAGCTTCAACGATCGCTTCGAGGTGATGGTGCAGTCTCCGAGTCTGACCACCGCCTGTTGCTCCGATTTACGGTTGTTCACAACCGTGACCTCCGTCTTATGATGCGCGAGCTCCAGTTTCCTGGAGCGCATCCAGTCCTCGACCTTGCGTATACAGTGCGCGGCCGTCAACTCGACCTCCTCGAAAGACTCGCCGTAAACCTCCAGCGTTATGTCGTCTGCAAAGCCGACGATCACAACCCCTACAGGGAACTTGAGTTTCAACACTCCGTCAAACATGACATTCCACAACACCGGGCCCAGGATAGAACCTTGCGGAACTCCTGCGGTAATTGGGACGCACTTCTGACCCTCCTCCGTGTCGTAAACAAGTATTCGATTCTGGAAATAATTTTCCAGAATCTTGTACAGCGACACCGGTACATGGATGCTCCTGAGCGCGAGCGCTATGGAGTCCCAACTGGCACTATTGAACGCATTTTTCACGTCGAGCGTGACGATTGCGCAGTAGCGTATTCCCCTTCTCTTGCGCTGGATTGCTACCTCTGCCGTCTTGATGACGGAAGAGATTGCGTCCAGCGTGGACCTGCCCTTCCGGAAGCCGAATTGGTTACTTGCCAGACCGTGTACACCCTCCGTGTACCTCACCAGCCTGTTGAGGATGATCCTCTCAAGCACCTTGCCCGCGGTGTCCAGCAGGCAGATAGGCCTATATGCCGATGGGTCCCCTGGCGGTTTCCCAGCCTTCGGCAATAAGACCAGTCTCTGCCGCTTCCACCTGTCCGGAAAGAGACAGTCATCCAGGCACCTCTGCATGACCGCCCTGAACAGCCTGGGGGCCGTTTTTATCGCCAGCCTGATCGCCAGGTTAGGGATACCATCCGGTCCCGGTGCCTTGCTCACCTTTAGGGATTTGGCGATCACGATGAGTTCCTCATTCGTAACCCTTGCCTCCTCCCCTGCCTCGACACGGCTGTCGTCGCTCACGGATTGGATGCTCGGCAGGTTGGCCGACCATCTCTGGTCTATGTCTGAGATACTGGAACGTCGGACGTGAGACTCGACCGCCGGAGGCCAAGGACTTGGCTCGTGGCGTGGAAAGAGTCCCTCGATGATACGCTCTAGCATCGCTGGTGATCGCTCTGCAGGCGCCAGCGCGCCTTTAGTCTTGGCCATTACGATCCTGTAGGCGTCACCCCACGGATTTGTATTGGCACTCGCACATAGCCTATCGAAGCAGGCCCTCTTGCTGGCCTTTATCCACTCTTTAGCATCGATCTTGCCGAACTGAATGCTGCGCGGCGCTCTGTCCTCTCTTCTTCGTTTCGCGCACGCTGCATCCTCCGTCTTGTGCGAAGGTCGGCTATCGCGTCCGTCCACCAGTTAACTGGTGACTTTCCATTCCTAGGTTGGCGAGTCCTAGGCATGGTGGGGTCGCACGCCCGTGATAGCATAGCAACTAGTTGGTCAGCAGTCGGGCGGAGCCAACTGCCCCCCTCGCGCTCCCATCTCATTGCCTCTTCGAATACCTTGGCATCAAAGTGCGATGTCTTCCACCCGCGAACGGTCGGAGTGTTGGCTCTACCCGTCGCTTGCCGCCTCTCGTTGTTGTCTACACTAAAACAGACCGCCTGGTGGTCGCTATTAGTGTAGCCATCGTCTACCCTCCAGTTCTTGATCAGTCCTGGGCTGGAGAACGTCACGTCGATGATCGACTCCGCACCATTTCTGCTAAATGTACTTTTGTTCCCAACGTTGGCCAGATCTAGGTTGAGCTTTGCAAAAGCCCCCAACAGGATCTGGCCCCTCTGGTTCGTGAAGCAACTTCCCCACTCAACAGCCCAAGCGTTGAAGTCGCCCGCCACCACCAACGGCGTTAGGCCCGTTAGCTCCATGGATAAGAGGTCGACCATCTGGGTGAACCTTTCGGTAGACCAACGTGGCGGAGCATAGCAACTGCAGTAGAACACTCCGTTCACCTTAGCAACTACGTACCCTTCTTCTGAGGTTGAGACAACCTCCTGAGCCGGGAACTTGCTCGTCGTACATATGGCCGCCAATCTGGACTTATCCGCAACCCAGTTACCGTTTCCGGGAGGGATGCGGTAGGGATCCGATATGACGGCGATGTCCGACGACTCAGTGGCTGCTTGATGTAGCAGCTGCTGAGCCGCGAAGCAATGGTTCAGGTTCAGTTGCGTCACCCTTACGCCCGTGGTTTCGCAGCCGGCTTACCGGCTGGGCACCTGGGGCCTCCCATAAAGTGTTTGGCGTCCCGTTTCCCGGAACATACCATGCACTTGGGAGACTCCCCACAGTCCTTTGCTTTATGGCCTGCACCTCCACATCGCTTGCATAGCTGGCTCCTATCGGGCCCCTTGCAGGTCCAGGACTTATGTCCGCCCTCGAAGCACCGGAAGCAAATGTCTGGTTGCTGTAGTATGCCCAGAGGACATACAGACCAGCCGACCTTCAACTTGCCCTCTTCCAGGGCCAGGTTAGCGTCCGCCGACGGTAGTCGGAAGGTAGCTATCTGGGTCCCCGCCGGACCTTTGCGGAGGCGGATTGACTCCTTAGCCACCTCCACCCCGCACTTCGCTTTTAGGGCTTGTGCAATGTCGCACCCCTCAGTGATTTCGTCCAGGTTTTTAAGCTGGAGAGTCACTTCTGAGGTGAGTGCCCGCACTTGCACCTCCTTCCCTAGGACCTTTTCAGCTACCGTTTTGTAGGTAGCCCCCTTGTTCTTGGCGTCCTTCCGGAGCTCAAGTATCATCTCGCCAGTGCGAGATCGGCGGATACTCCGCACATCCGCCCCCAGATCCTTGAGCTGGGTTTCCCCCCTCATCTTCTCCAAGACTTCTGAGTACTTCGACCCATCCGTCTTGAGTATGAGGGCATCACCCCTACTCCGCGCCTTTTTGACCTTTTTTGGTCCTATGGCCGCTCCGCCATCATGTCTCGTCGCACCTTCCCGACGCTTCCTACCCTCTACGGTAGTCCAAGGGTTGCCCGTAGCCTCCACCTGTGCCTTTTCCGCGGTGGACCTTGAACCGGTTGGCGTGTGTTCCCGTGGGAGTAGCACGACCAATCGTTTCTTGGTGTTCCCGGGGGCCGTTTCCTCCGGGGACTGCCTCGTTAGCTTAGCGACCTGCCCCGTGGAGCAGACCGACGCGAACGAGGGGGCGTCTGTCTGCACCTCTTTAGATGCAGTCGCCCTCCCGTTCCTGGCCGCTTTCTCGGCCGCCTTCACCCGAGCTACGAGTTCTTCGTGCTCCTTTCTGGCTTCATCAATGGTGCTCCGATGTCTACACGCAAAGATCCGACGCGTTTTTGGCCTTCCAGAAGGGAGGTATACCTGGCGACTATTTACGGTATTCGGAGCTTGATACCAAGCTTAAAAGTTGGCTAAAGCAAAGAAACGCGGATATTGGCGTCGGTTCGTGAACGAGACGTCGAGGGAGACATCGATGAGCACTCTTTGGAACACAGCCCGAAGAATGCGGAATCGCGTAACGGTCAACGAAAGCGAGGAGTCTTCAAGTCGGTGGATATTTGATTTTGCCAGAAAAATATGTCCGGACTCTGTTCCTGAGCAAAACATTGTTCGCGATGCGTCTCCGGGCCACGACGCGATAGAATCACCTTTTACGATGGCAGAATTTTCAGTTGCCCTTCTGTCCTGTAACAATAACGCGCCTGGGTTAGATAGAATCAAATTCAACTTGTTGAAGAATCTACCCGGCAATGCCAAGAGGCGTTTGTTGAACTTGTTCAATAAGTTCCTGGAGCAAAACATTGTACCGCAGGATTGGAGGCAAGTGAAGGTGATCGCCATCCAAAAACCAGGGAAACCAGCTTCTGATCACAACTCTTATAGGCCGATTGCAATGCTATCCTGTATCCGGAAATTGATGGAAAAAATGATACTCCGTCGTTTAGACCATTGGGTCGAATCAAATGGTCTACTATCAGATACTCAATTTGGCTTCCGCCGTGCCAAAGGGACGAATGATTGTCTTGCGTTCCTTTCAACAGATATTCAGCTGGCGTATGCTCGCAAAGAACAAATGGCGTCTGCGTTCTTGGACATTAAGGGGGCTTTTGATTCCGTTTCTATTGACATTCTTTCGGGTAAACTTCACCGACAAGGATTTTCTCCAATTTTGAACAATTTTTTGCACAATTTGCTGTCCGAAAAGCACATGCATTTTACGCACGGCGATTTGGCAACTTTTCGCATTAGCTACATGGGTCTTCCCCAGGGCTCATGTTTAAGCCCCCTTCTTTACAACTTTTATGTAAATGACATCGACGAATGTCTGGCAAATTCATGCACGATAAGAAAACTTGCAGACGACAGTGTAATCTCTGTTACAGGAGCCAAAGCTGCCGATTTGCAAGGACCATTGCAAGATACCTTGGACAATTTGTCTGCTTGGGCTTTACAGCTAGGTATCGAATTCTCTCCGGAGAAGACTGAGATAGTAGTTTTTTCTAGGAAGCATGAACCAGTTCAGCTTCAAACACAATTAATGGGTAAAACGATTTCTCAGGTTTTGGTACACAAATATCTTGGTGTCTGGTTCGACTCTAAAGGCACCTGGGGTTGTCACGTGAGGTATCTGATGAAAAAATGTCAACAAAGAGTGAATTTTCTTCTTACAATAACCGGACAATGGTGGGGTGCCCACCCAGGAGACCTTATAAGGCTTTACCAAACAACGATACTGTCTGTTATTGAGTACGGGTGTTTCTGCTTCCGCTCCGCAGCAAACACACATTTGATCAAACTGGAGCGAATACAATATCGTTGTTTGCGTATCGCCTTGGGTTGCATGCAATCGACCCATACGATGAGTTTGGAGATCTTAGCTGGAGTACTACCATTGAAAAACCGCTTCTGGAGCCTGTCTTCTCGTATTCTAATCAAATGTGAGGTCTTGAACCGTCCCGTGATTGAAAATTTTGAAAGGTTAATCGAACTTAATTCTCAAACCCGTTTTATGACATTGTATTTCAATCACATGTCCCAAAATATTAACCCTTCTTCGAATATTCCAAATCGTGTCGACTTATCAAATACTTCTGATTCTACTGTGTTTTTCGATACATCCATGATAGAAGAAACTCGTGGAATCCCGGATCATTTACGCGTGCAGCAGATCCCTAAAATTTTTCCAATAAATATCGAAACATCAACTGCGACAATATGTACTACACTGACGGATCACTTCTTGATGGGTCCACTGGCTTCGGTATCTTCAATAACAATTTAACCGTCTCCCATAAGCTTGATAATCCTGCTTCTGTTTACGTCGCAGAATTGGCTGCAATTCAGTACACCCTAGGGATTATCGAAAAAATGCCCACGGACCATTATTTCATCTTTACGGACAGTCTCAGGCTCTCCGATCGATGAAAGATGTTAAGCACTCTCCGTATTTCCTGGGGAAAATACGGGAACATCTGAGTGCTTTATCCGAAAAATCGTATCAGATTACCTTAGCGTGGGTCCCTTCTCACTGCTCGATACCGGGCAATGAGAAAGCGGACTCTTTGGCTAAGGTGGGCGCAACAAACGGTGATATTTATGAAAGACCAATTGCCTTTAATGAATTTTTTGCATTTGTAAGTCAGAATACGATCATCAGTTGGCAAAATTCTTGGACCAAGGGGGAACTGGGAAGGTGGTTACATTCCATAATCCCCAAGGTACCGACGAACCCGTGGTTCAAGGGGTTGGATGTAGGTCTGGATTTCATTTGCGTGATGTCCCGGCTTATGTCCAATCACTATAGATTTGACGCGCATCTCCGTCGTGTTGGGCTCGGGGAGAGTGGTATCTGTGCCTGTGGTGAAGGTTATCACGACATAGAGCACGTTGTTTGGTCATGCCCTGTACACCGTGACGCCAGGTCTAGATTATTAGCTTCCCTGCAGGCCGAAGGTAGGCAGCCGGCTGTTCCTGTTCGTGATGTCTTGGCGAGCCGTGACCTATCCTACATGTCCCTTATATACGTTTTCCTGAAATCCATCCACGCCCCAGTTTAGTCCTATCCCCTTCCGCCTACATCCAACCAAACGACAAGAACACGTTAAGACCCTGGATCCGGAAACAGCAATCAGACCCGCACCATACTCTCAAGGCCCGATGGAAACAACCCAATATGCCAGTCCGTAATATCTTGGCCCAGCAGCGGAACAAATTTAATATGCTGCTTACCTATGCTTACCTTACCTATGGCAATGAAAACCATCAAACAGCAAACCTGTGCTTTTAATGCAAAATATTCTAGCTTTAAGTTAGATTTAGTTTCAGCTCGTAGTCGGCAGCGAGGATAAAAAATTTGCTTTTAGTTATTAAGATACTTTAGAAAGTAAGCTACCAGATATAATTGGCGCCGTTAAACATTGAATTGTATTTGTGCCGTGTCAAATAAACTATAGATGAAGAAAAAAAAAATAAATAAATACGTATTTCATTGACCTTGAAGCAAAAATTACGTATTACTCGAACAGTTGAGAATGAAGAATTGTCAACAACTCAAATAGCCCTACAGTTTGGTCCTCATAGAGCGTGGATTTAAAAATTATTAAATCTAGTGGTTCCACAATTTCACATTAACAAGTATCAGTCTGCTAGCTATGCACAAGAACGAGCAGTACAAATTATATTGATATTGCATGTATGATAGCCGTGAGAAAGTCCGCGAAAATTCAATGGAGAAAAAATCCATAAACTAACCTTTTTTTTTGTTTATTCATTTGTATCTTGAACGTATATTCCATTCAACTATGAAAGTGCATTATTTTGCTCAAAATGTCATGAATTTCGATTGAATCCAACACAAAAAATTCAATTTTTATCATTTCGCTAAATTCACGGTTTCGTGAGGCCTAAAAAGATTAAATATCATCCAACATGAGTATTTGTGGCTAAAAATCAACTTCAGACGCTATTTCGAATTTTCGGTTAGTAGCTTCCAGTTTCTGGAAACAGCATGAAAAGAACAAACATTACCCAATGTGAGTTTATCAGGAACCGAGATACTGCTCAGAGGCCTGGAATCAATTCCAAACTTCATTTAAAAATTCCAATTTGCGACTTCCGGTTTCGGGAAAACATCCAAATACAACCCAATAAAGGTTTATGGGGCCATCCATATTTCACGTGGACAGATTTTGAACGATCTTGACCCCCCCCCCCTTCGTGGACAACTGCCCATATAAATTCTAAAAATTTTGTATGGACCTTGGACATTACACACCCCCCCTCCCTCAAGCTGTCCACGTAGAATGTGGACGCCCCCTATCCAGTTTTTGAGTTTTAATGTTGAATTTGACGGAATAATTGGAACATAATTTTTAAAATTTAACGTAATATTTTTACTAAATAAATAGTCTTTCTATCATGATGACTCTTAATTTTGAATTTTGATCAAAGCAGCTCATTTTAAACAGCCTTTGGATTTCGTTTCTTTGTAAGTTTGAGAAACAACCTGTTCGTCTGACACTTCTTTTGTTCAAATAAGTCGTGTAATCTTTGAGAGAATAGACTTTCCTTATTTTTACAATTTGACATAAATAGTCTAATTAAATTCCGATTACACTGGTCAACACAAGTGTGGCCCCGAAAGTTAAACTGGGAAAAAATAAAAAAATATAGCTTTTTAACCATTTCTGTGAATTTTGGTGACCCTAGCCACCGACATTTTTCAGAGACTTATACGTATCCTCGTAATAACAACGTTGAAAGGACGAACCCGGCGAGCAATTATTATGCGACATTTTAACGTAAATTGACGCGTTCTGATAATGACTAGGGGCACCAAATTACATAGAAATGGTTAAAAAGATATAATCTTTCTAGGACAACTATTGTAAGCTTAAGGGCAGCATTTTTTTTTCTTTGATTTTGACGACCAGTGTCACAATCGAATGAATTTGGTACCAATAAGGTAACTAAACCATTAATTTTAAAACTAAGATGGTTGAAATCAGTCCAACCATCTTTGGCAAAACGAGTGAATTTTAAAAGTTTTCTTAACACGTTTCTTTTCATGACCTTTGAACAACATGTTCAATCATCATAAACTTCGCTAGTTAGGGGTTTTGAAGACAGCCCGTTCATTTGATACCTATTGGTTGTGTATTGTCTGAGATAATGGAGTTTCATAATTTTTACATTTTGATACAAGACAATAGGGTCTTATGAGGCAACTAGACCTCTTATTTCGTGATAATCCTCTGAAAAAAGTGGGTGAGTTCAAGCACTCTTAAAAACATGTTTCTTTTCATATCCGGATTTCACATTATTCTACATAACAAACAAAGTTAAAGTCCAATAGGGTTCTATGAGGCCGCTAGACCTTCCATATGACACTAATTTTGTGCAAATCGGTCTTGCCATCTTTAAAAAGTGAGTGAGCTTAAATAGTTTAAGTAGAAACACGTTTCTCTGCATAACTTTTGAACTAGATGTCCAATCATTATTAAATTAATTTACAAATAGTTCAAAAAACAAGCCCGTTCTTTTGCTACCAATTTTGTTCAAATCGATTGTGCAGTTTCTGAGATAATGTAGTTTTTGTTTTTCACATTTTGATACATGACCTCTAAACTAAAAATCCGATTGCAATAAAATTCAATAGGGTCTTATGGGGTAACTAGACCTTTCATTCGCAATTAATTCCTGGAAATCGGTCCAGCCAACTTTAAGAAAATCGAGTGAGATTGTGAGACCGTTACATACATATATACACACACACACAAACAGAAAATGCTCAGCTCGTCGTATTAAGTCGATTGATATACGACATTCGACCCTTTGGAGTATTGTAAGTTCTCGCTTACCACCCCAGCTTTCACGGGGCCGATTTACCCGGCGGGCGGCGTAGCACTGGGATACTTTCCCAAAAAGGGGTTATATTGGGTGGAATTTAAATAAAATAAATAAAGAACAATAAAAACAAGGAAATAAATAAAAGAAACTAAATAAAAACCTGACCTACTAACCTCCCGTCCTTCTCGCAGCAATGGCGGGTGTGTTAGTGATCCGTTGGCAGTGAACTAATTAGGCTGCTGGCCTTGTGGGTGCGTTGTGCCCGTTTGGTCCGAAGGATCAATTTCTGCCACTGCACGACGTCTGAAGCTTAACCGCAATAAAAGCCGCTGTCAGTTTGATTTGCTGCGATCGGCGGTATCGATGTCTATCACTTTTTGATCCAAGAATTTTGCGGGACGACACTTAGCGCTTCACTCGTCACAGTTATTTTCCGGCGGACAAAAACGCGTCTTTTCTCTTCGGCGGTACAGAACGATCTCCTCAGTGTAGCATAATCAAACACCCCGCTTGACGTTTTTTCCATCACTTCGAACCAACACAACCGCACTTGGCTCGCCGTTAATGCATTTCTCTTTTCCGCCGCGGGAGGAGAGACGGGGCCTAATTTTAATTCACACGCGAGACAATTCACACCGATAATTTAAAACCTATCTACTAAAACACCTTTCACAAACTTCTAAATAAAATCTAACGTGAAAACAACGAATTAAAATTACACATGCAACCTGCAGCGGCGAGTATGTTGCTTGTCACTACAACCAAAATCAAAACAAAAACAACTCCTACACACAACTGACAAGCAACATATATTTACACGCTCGGCGTTTATTACACAAATTTGGGTTATTTGCAACCTCGAGGGTTGCACATTACATATAAATTAAACCAGCAACCGGCAGTATCATTGGCAACGTAGATTGTACTACAGAAAAACAACATTAGTCTAGTTAATTGAATGACATACTTCTATAATATGCCTAAAATAATCCGATATACACTAATCTGGAGCAAATTTATATGTTTGCAGTTTGCACCACTATGCAGTGGGACTGTAATGCGGGTACTATCAATATGGGACAAAAACAACTTGGTATTTTTTCCATGTTTTTCCATACAAAAGTATCAGTTTTAATTTTTTTCCAGAAAATATGATAACAGTTAAGTCGATTCCCGATGATAACTCAAAAGTGACCAAAATCAGTATGGGACAGTTATGCGGGTACCGGCAGTATACTGTCAAACCTGTTTCTATGCGACCTTTTTTGTGCGATATTTTTATTTGTGCAATTGTTTTTGTGCGATTTTCTTTGTGCGCTATATGACAAATGAGCGTAGTCGGAAATTTTCTAATGAGGTGAGTTCGAAACTTAGCAGATCCAGGCCACTTGGTGTCAAAGGACATAGGAGTGAGTTTTTTTTTCTCCACAAACCCTTCCTTCACGTTAAATTCTGTAACTGAACATTTTCTGTAGATGTGACTATGTATCGTTCGGCAATTTCACAGACTTTTCATAGTGACGACCATACCGTTTCTGCAATCTTAGTTCTTAATGAAAGATCTAGCTGCCTCGTACGTTACTATTTGATTTCATTACAATCCGACTGGCAAATCAACGGGCTGCCTTCAAACCATTAACTGCTGAAATCTAAGAAGATAGAGCAGGTGGTTCTGAAGTTACGGGAAGAAATTGATTGAAATACTAATTGTAATCATATTTTCAGATTATGTGATACACGTAAAAAATTAAGCAGACGATATGTTCAATGTAATTTCATAAGTACTAAAATAGTTTGCACAAATCACCAAAACTCATCAGAACTGAACGAACCTATCGAGAATAATTCAGGCTAAACTATATAGAAAACGCATCTTAAAACTTCGGAAAACGCAAATAAAATACCCGTGTTCATCTAGGTATACATGAAGATTGAGTTGGCATTCATCTTTCAAATTAGGATTAGGAGAGTGTTCATAATTTAAATTTGAATTTTGTTAGTCCAAATTCAAAGTTCAAACATCCGCCTGAGAGTACAATGTAATGTGTTATGTTTATGGCCAGCAGAGGTTTCAAGTTATCCAACAATCAGTCTGCTTTCTTCGATAAGTAAACCGTTTGAGAGAATTATTCTTAACAGGATGATGTCACAAATCAATTTTTGCAGATGAACAGTTTTGATTTTTCTACGGGCATTTCACTACTCATCAATTGCTCAGAGCTACTAAAATGATACGACCTAACAAATCTGAAGATTATTCCACTGGAGCTGCCCTTCTGGATAAAGTAAAAACACACAGTATTTGGCACAGAGATTTGATTGTGAAATTACAAATTTTTCGTTTTCCGATTATTCTAATTAAAATTAAAAAAAAAGGCTAAGTGATCGAACTCCGCTGGTTGTCTATCAGAATTCAAAATCTGATAATTTTCGTATCAGAGCGATTGTGCCTCAAAGTTAAGTCTTGGGTTCAGTCCTGTACAACATATTCATTTCAGATCTTCCTGATTTAGCTCCAAGATGCACAAAGTCATTGTTCTGCAGTGACACAAGCATTTTCGTAAACGAAAAAAAAAACATATTTAGATGAGCACGTCTTCGTGTCATTTGCAGACGATTGCAGAAAAGTTAAAATATTTTCTCTTCCTTTTTGCAAAACTAGAAAATTTCCCCCAATGCTTCTAAAACCCAATTGTTAAATTTTTCTCTAAGCCTTGAGCTTCTTTCTTCAATCCAAACAATAATCAGGGTATCAAGATGAATGGGGTGATTTTAAATTTGTATAACAAGGTTAAGTACTTGGGGCAAGTTTATGAGCATGAGCATGAGCATTGACGACCGTACATATCGTAGTTGCACCTCCGTGATTGACCTGAGCTAGTGAAGTTGCACAGAGAACCACATAGATAGTTTTTGGGATGTTATTCAGATTATTATTCACAACAATTCAGTAAATCTCACTTTAAAAAGATCAATAACGGCGTCGGCCACGTCCTTACAGTCGTTGGGGAAAAATAGGAAGAGGATTGTTAGTTCGACAAACGTAGTTATGAGACCGAGTTCACCTCTGCATCTCTACGGATGTCACAGGAAGGGTATTTGTGTTAGTATGATGGGGTAGGAAAGATAGGGATTCGCCGTGGTAGGCAATACGATCAGATATTTTTAAATCCCGCGCGCGAAGAATAATCTTTTAAATTAAATAATAAACCGTCAGATACGAAAGCTAAGCGTGAATCAACGAGCTGATTCGCAGGCACCGATTTTATGTTCTGTGAGAGTAAGCTACGCGATATTCGTTTCTACAGATCACCAGTCACAACAAACCTATCTTTCTTTTTATTTTTTATTTTTTTGTTATTTTAGAATCAATAAAGTTGATATATTTAATAATAAGAAACAATACTGTGACTATTTAATATATATCGCGATAACGTTGTTTGAAGCGGCCACTATACGGTATCCTGTTGCTATCTTCTTAACATTTGACACGTGACTTATATTCGAATGCGAGTTGTAAAAAGTTAATTATTTTAAAACGCGGGTATGGTCGCATCCGTGGTTTCAATCGTTATTTTTGCGTTAACAATCGTTATTTTTGCGTTAACATACTAATCAATCGTTATTTTTGCGTTAACATACTAAAAGATAAAAAGATAAATTTGAAAAAAAGGAGACATACACACCCAAAGCAATACGTCCTAAATTAATTGCCTCCATGAATATATAGCAAAAATTTAGCTTGAAGCTAAAAATAATCATTCAAAAGCCAGAGAAGTCATAAACTGCAAAGAAAAAACAATGAATATCGAAACACAGTAATCGAACAAATTTAAATTTCTTCATTGACACTGCTAAGCCGATACAAAATCAAATTTAGTGTCACAGTCGAATCCCCGTATTAAATTTCAAAACATTTTAACAATTTAAAAATATCGCGAAACAGACAAACAAGTTGTGCGGTACGCGTCTTTTCTCAGGTAAGAAATATGAATTATCAACAAAGAGAAAATATATAAAAACGCTACGCTTTGCGCCGTCTAGCCTCAGCACACAATCAGCCCAGGAAATCGTGAGATAGAACACACACGCGGATACTAAAAAATAAGTATTTGATTCATGTCGGTGTAAACCAATAAGGTATATACGAAGGAGCGGCAGATGAGCATGGTTGCAAGTGTTAGATAGCAACATTTTTCGCGTGCTGAGATCGTGACGTCACAACAACCAATTATACACAGTTTGGCGCAGGAACAAGTATGATTTTTTTTGAAATATGGCTCGTCAATCGTATGGAATGCATTATATTTTTGTACTATGATAATATCAGAAACAACATGTGTCTCCCAGATATTGTCATAGATTATGAGATCTTTTAAAATTGACTGACGAAAACGATAACGTATTCTATTGTAAGATACTTTAAATGCCTATGCCTGAATATTTCGTATTTTCAACCTCTTGCGATCAACGATGGATCGTAGGTCTTTGAGTTTTTTAGTTTTTTTTTTTTTTTTGACAATTGATCTGTGGATGAATATCGTCGTAAGTAGAGCGCTCAGTCATTGGTTGACTCGCTTCATCCAACAAGCCACCGCCGGCCCCAGTCGAAAAAACGTTCTCGCCGAAGCTTTGACCTGCTCGACCGAAGGAGCGCATTCTTCAGCTGGTGCATTTGCCTCGTGTTGCCTCGTGTCTCCCTCGTGCATCTGCCTCGTGTGGTAGCTCTGCTACCAGCGCGGATCTGGCTCGCACCGTCCGTGATGATAGATTCACCGGTGGAAGTGTAAAAATTGTTGGAACGGCTGAAACGTAAATTACTTTTGGACAGATTGATACATTACCTTCGGATGCTAAAATGAGCCGGGAATCGGCCTGGAACCTATGTTCAAAATCCTCCGCGCGGAAATGTTGTGAGCAAACATAAAAGTTCGCAGAAAGATCCGGTACCCGACAGAACAAACGCCAGCGTTTCTCATCATCGGGATTTTTGGGAGAAGCACGCATGCTTATGCCTAACTTTTTGGCTCCCGAAACCGAAACACCACCAAGTTTAACTGAACACGATGGCAATCGCGTTTTTTGGTAACGTTTTTTGGTAGAACGTTAAAAACTCGAAAAAAACAATTTGTCGAATATCCGCACTGAATGCCGAACGTAAACGATTGTTGTGACGTCACAACTTTTTACTCGCCACCTCTGATCGCTTATTGAAATCGTATCTCCTTTGTAATATACCTTATTGGGTGAAAACCACCTGCAGTTTAAATAAACATGTCTGTAAATGTATGCACTTATCTTAGACACCGAACTCCGAAGCAGCATTCAATGAGTCAAGCACTCCGCCGCGCTCGCACCCGAGCACAAACAAACCGTTTCCATGATTACAGTTGCCGCTCTCTCGGCTTCTGCCTCTTAGTAGAACTTGCCATCGGCGACAATCATATGCACAGCATAAAACTGGAGAAGAGGTTTCACTGCGATGAATTTTAGACACAATACACTCTCCGCATGAAAACGAACGCGTTCAAGAAATGTCACCAACACAACACTGCGCTATTGAGACAGCCATTTGCAGAGCGATAAACTGTACAAGAAAACTGTATTAAAATTCTAGCTCCTGAATTCCTTTCACTCGTAATTCACTTCAAACATACTGTAATCAACAAGGGATACTCTCAACTACAACTATCACTCGAATTTCACAATTTTTTGCATTATTAATCACAATTAAACGCGATTATTAAAGACGCGATAAACAAAGCGTCTACACACGGCGGGCTTCTTTTTCACTCTCTCCGTTTGTAACAAAAATAGGGTAAAAATTCACTACACAACGCATTATTTTTAAAAGTTTTCTGCGATTTTTCGAGTTTTGACGAAAAAACGCTCCAATTCTATAAAATTTCACATCGATCAATTTAATGACCAAAAGAACAAAAACCAGACGCCATGATCTTAAGTACTTGGGACAAGTTTATGACAAATAACTTATATTCAAAGAGCACATTGAGAGTACACAAGTAAAGTGCAATTAATATACAAGATGTTATAAACATAATCATTGTTTAAAGAACAAACTTTTGATTTACAAACAAATTTTTAGACCAGCAATGCTTTATACTGTACCAATGCAGTCGAGTTGTAGTGTAACAAGGAAGAAAACTTTTCAAAGGATTCAAAATAAAATTTTTAAAATGATTTTGAAACATCCTTTCGGTTTGGTACACTCGAATTACATAGATATAGACTGGTTTGGTACACTCAAAATACATAGACTGTTGTTGTTTAAGGGGTTATATACTTTTTAGTTTTCAAAAAATCGGTGTTTTTTTATTGCATTATCTTAAAGTACAACATCTTGAGAACATTTCCACAAATTTTCATAAAGATCTGAGCAAAAGAGAGAAATTTCGAGCGATTTGCAGCGCGCCTTGCCAAAGGCCGCATAAGCTTAACTTGAAACTTTATACGCGCTTATCTCGGAACGGTGTTTCTCAAAAAATGACTTGACCGTGTTTACGATCGCGGCGAAACTACTGAAACAATTTTCTTCATCTTTTTTTTAAATATTCGTTATTAAACTGCCCGGTCGCTGAACGATCGATTTTTGATACACGAAGCTAGACTTTGCCGAAAAAAAACGTTCCCGTTTGCACTGAAAACAAAATACGATCGTTCAGATACCCGGCACACTTCTAAACTATTCTAAACTAATGAAATAATCTGAGTTTTTTGATTTCAGTTTATCTGCTGCGTCGCTATCGTAAACACCGCAAACCTCTGCCAAAAAAAGCCTTTCGGGGAAACGGCAATTACTCGCCAAATAATTGGTATTTCTTATGAACAAAAAAAATCCAGACTTTGCTCTTTTTTCTCGAGCAAAAAGTTCACTCTCTTTTTTATATTATATAAATTGGTTGTCAACCTTGAAGAGACGCGTTGATTTTGTATTGCCATTTACCAATAACACCAAGAATTATTTTCTTGATATTCTCCGCTCCGTATACACTGCAAGTAAGCAAACAGCTTCATAGCCTGTTAACTGTATGCAAGTTTAACGTTGCTTGTTCATACGCTGTTTTGATTCTCTAATCTGCTCCAATCAGTAATTCATTATCGTCTGTCGATCCGATTGAGTCGTGAAACTAAAATCTTTGGTTTGAATCACCTTGTGAGCGGGAGTGTCCCGATAATCGTGAAATTGTTTCGCAAACCAATAACTGAGAGAGGGAAAAACTGCAAGCGATAGAATATCTAAAAGGTAGTAAAGACAGGGATACCCGATTTATAGATTTGTCTGTAAAATCTTTCAATTTACAAATATTTGTTGATAATTCACTGTTAGTTACAACTTGATTTTTTTAATTGTCTTTTTACACGGTGTTACGATTAAAAAATTGTTGAATGAATTTCAAAAAAAGAGTGTTTTATTCTATTTAATCTATTCGAACAAAGAATAGCGTTTGTCCTGAAAGACTAGATAACGCTGCTAGATGGATTAATTTGTGTTTTTTGGTAACTCATCAACACTGTAACGAAACACCTTTAATAAAATAAAGGAATTCCTCGACTTGAAATCGAAGGTAGTACACTGTCATTCACATTCCTCGATATCTAAACCTCGTCGGAGAGTTTCTTTCATTTGATGAAGCGTAATTACATTTCCTTTTCACCTCCTGTCGTTTCATTTTCCGACTGTCGCTTTTTTTTCATTTAAAGGTATCGTTAAGCATATCCATCCTGCTCTCGTTGACTGTGTTTTTCCTGCTGCTGGCGGAAATCATTCCACCGACATCGTTGGTGGTGCCACTACTGGGGAAATTTGTGCTGTTCACCATGATCCTCGATACGTTCAGGTAAGCCGATTTTCTCAGCAATTTCCTTTCTTTAAGTGAGTATACACCACAACTGGTTAAATGCAGAGGCACCAAACCGTCATCATCGACGAATGTGTATACACATGTGCATGTTCATTCACACAAATAATTAATTTTATTTTGCGCCTCATTGAATTTCCAGAGGAGGACTTCATCCTAACATACAGTCCTCTCCGTTACAATTGCCTTCCAATTCACATAACATGTACGGAAGCACAGAGCCATTTCGAGTATTTTCGCCTAGGGGAGGTAGATTAATGCACTTGTTTGTTTTTGTTTTCGGTTTTTGCAGCATATGCGTCACCGTGATTGTGCTGAATATCCACTTTCGCTCGCCCCAGACGCACACAATGGCATCGTGGGTCCGAACCATCTTCATTAACCATTTGCCAAAACTGTTGGTGATGCGCCGTCCAATCTACCAACCGTTACACCATTTTAGGTGAGTGTAATGTTGTTTCCTCATGAAACATTTAAACGAATCGGTTCTCATTTCCACTGTACTAAAGTGCCATGGAATAATTAACTATGTCTTATACTTGATACTATCTCGAATACTTATATTATAATCAGGGCATTTTCAAAGTGCAATGTTCTGAAATTCGAAATCGTATAATCCAATTACTAAAACAATGAACAAAACGTTTGCGTCCAATAACTATTTCAAATTTGCAGCCTTTCTGCTGACTGAATAGAGTCTCCTGCATAGCTACAACCAATTTTACGTTCCTTGTTTTTTTGACCATCTGCATGTGTTTTGACATACTTTTTATAATATTTTGGAAAGATTTGCGACAAGTAAATATCGAGGTTCGAATAAAACTTAGATTGTTGTCCTACATTTCACAACCATTCTAACAGTTTGTGCTAACATATACAAACACAAATCATCTGCATAATCTCTTGTGGATATGAATCGGAGCTCTTCGGCGGATTCATATCCATAATGCAAGTTAATTGTAATACGTTCAAGTTTGGTTCTGAAGGTACAAGTTCCGGGATCTTCAAAGCGACCTTTCGTTCCTTTTTTTTTAAATTGAAACGCAGAATATTACTCCTGCTCCAGTATCTGTTTTAAAAGGATTTTGAAAATACACAGCAAATAAATAAATTGTGCTATAAATGTAAAAAATTTGACTCTCTTTTCAACTTTTGAACGGTCAATTTTTTGAGTAACTTTTTTTGACAACAACAAAACAAAAATATACAAATGAAAATAAAACGTTTTTGCTCTAAAAATATTTTTAATCATCAATACCATTTTTACACAAGCCCTTTCCAAACATTAGTCGTGATTAAAAGAATACTAATAGTGAAAAATGACATCTTTAGCCAATTAGAATCTCTGAACAGTTTCAATCGAATCAAAAATGGTTTATTGAAATCGTTGTCCTATTTTCCTTTGTAGTGCTCAATTTCTCCACCCGTGGAAAACTTTTTTTTTCACACCAGACTACGGTGCTCAATTACAATCTAATTAGAACAGTTCGATTGAAAATTTTCGTTATAAGACGTTCCACTCTTATCGTTATAAGCCACCCGTCAAGAGAATTTTTGGCACTGGTTCAAATTGCATGTCTTTTAAGCCGATAGAAAATTAGGTAAACGGCTTACAAAATATAAAGCGTCTGCAATATATGTAATTTAATGGAGTCGCGTGGTCATCCGACGGCCAATACCAATACTAATTGGTATTAAAAATTCCTTCTTCCATTCATGAATAATTATCATTAAGCTCATTAAATATACAAAAATTACAACTCTCAATGAAACAGTGCCTGGTGTTTGATCCATCATGAGTCAAATTGCTCCACTTTTAAATGTCAGCAAACATTTTCAAGTGTTTATGAGTATTCAAGTTGAAAAATTTGAATTGTTGAGCGTCGCGTTCATTTGAATTTAGAACAACGCTTAGAACAGAACTGTCTTCGCTATCGAAAATAACAATTCTAACAGGTTCAAAGGTTCATTTACCATAAAGCCTGTATGATTTATTGCTTTTGATTGCAGATATAGTCGGATTGTCTATGTCCATTCTGTTCTTGAAACTGTTCATCATTTTGAATCGGACCCAATATTTCCATTCATTAAAACCAAACCACTTGTAGCCCAATTTTTCGTCATCTCTCCTACCATTTAATTTAACGTTTCGCTGTGCCAATGCACCCCCGAAAAATAACCACATCTAACCATTCTTCCAACAATTGCCCATTTTCGCCTCACGGTTCCGAACGTCATTTTGCAGTGCCGCTTCGCAAAGATTCATGTTGCGTTCGTGCAACGGAATGGGGGACAACATCCCGCCACTGCCACCAACAATTGCATTTGATCCTTCGGTGCTCCTTGATCACCATTTGCTAGATTCTAGTGACAGGTAGGTTCTCACCTTGGCATTTCCCTGATAAAATCCGCCGTCATGTAGGCGGGTTGTCTCTGTTATACAATTCGGAGATATGAAAAACAACTTGTTGATTTTTAAATGTTGAATTAACTTGATGTACTGGATGCTTTATGTTTTTGTGTGTCAATTCTGTTAACCGTTTTATTCGTTCAAGAGTTCTCATCAGACACTACAGTTATATTTTGCTCAAGCAATATCTCGAAAGAAAAGTATCAGTTTATTAACTCCTTCGAATGAGTTTGATAAAATGCCTCAAAACTCAAAACATACTACTTCCTATATTAATTATTTTTGTGTGTTGACCGTTTGTGATTTCTAAGAGGATTTATTTTATCCAAAGTAATGTGATGCACTACAGCGCAAAATGCATTATTAATATAATAATTTCAGAAGTATAAAATCCTAATCAATGCGAATATTTAAAATAAGGTCATCTTAAATGCGAATATTTAAAATAAGTCATAAGGTTCTTCTAAGAATCTATTAGGGGAAGTTTGACTTGAAAATAAAAAGTTATGCAGTGTTCTCGAGGATAAATCGAACAAGAAGATTCATCTCGCGCTTCAAGAATTAATTTTGGTCGAATAGTTCATTTCTCGCATCATACATCGCTGCACAGAAACAGACATAATATTGAACATAACATTTCGAACATAACTCCAATAAAATAATCTTTTGAAACCGCCTACTCTCCTATCAGTAGCACCAGCGAATGTGCAATTGTCAAACTGCCAGAAATATATTGAACTGTATTGACAGCACTACGCGTTATCGGCTGTTATTTCAGTACAGTTTGAGAGAAACTGTATGTTATGCTGATTGGGTGTCATTCCAGTAGTGTTATGCCTTTCAGTCTGTGGTAAAATCAACAATCTGCTTCGCCCTTGATTGTGAAGTTAAAACAAGCATTGTTTAATATTGCTCGGAGGTTATATGCAATGAATCTTTGGAAATACAGCTAGGTATGTCAAAATAATTATTAGGATATTAATCACTCTTGGGATAAATACCTTCATCATTAAAATGCATTGAAATGGGATTTTATAATTGAAATGAGCATTACTAATCTTAAAAATTCTGCATATAACTATACAGTCAATGCCTTAAGTTTGATGTAAATATTTTGCTGGCCATGCATGTTTGTTAAATATATTTATTTGTTTTGATAATTATAATATATTTTTGGCAAGAACAATGCTGAATATGTGTTTTAACATGCATACAGAAACAATAATGCGAACTAGTTTTAAATATTGTCAAGACTTTGTTGTTGATACACTGTTTTTCCGGTGGTAGAAATCCCATAAAATCCGAAGCCCAATGAACATGTGTTCTGTATATAATCATTATTAGAAAATCAAATCATGTTATCATCGATTACATTTGCATGAGACTCATAACAGTCCTCGCTGTAATGTTCACGTTTGACTGTTCGCTGTGACTGTGTGCGTGTTTAGTATATATTCCGCTCAATTACCATAATAATTACGTGAAACTTCTTCACCGTTAACAGCATTAATACATGTCGACTGCACGGTAGTCCAACGCACCACCCGCACGGCCATCATGGAGCTGGAAGTGGAGGACATCACCATCATTATCATCATGGGATGCGCGGAATTAACCTGATGGATGACCTAACACTGCCCTATCAAGATCACAACCATCACAATTCCCCGATGTCACCGATCAACGTAAATCTTCTATCGTCGGTCAGTACGGCGGTTCCTATTCCGCAGCAGACTGTAACAGCAACTACCGGTGGTCTGTCAAGTGCCGGCGCAGCCCTACTTGATCCTCACAGTACCTTCCAGACAAGTCTGGCAGGTGGTATTGGCGTTAGCAGCGGAACGAGTAAAACTAGCACAAATGTGATAATAAACACTGCAACTAACACTACTACTAGGAGTAATCTAAGCTGTTGTAATAATCTTTTCCTCGACGATGGTCGAACTGGTTTAGATAGTGGCGTTCAAATAACGAACAATAACGGAGTGGGTGGAGGTGCCATTCACACATCAACTGCCGTGCCAAGTGTGCCGATTATCAACACCACAGACAGCGGTCTTTTCGGAAGTGGTGTCGTCTGCAGTGGTGGCGCCGATGGCAAAGATATAACAGCGCGACATCGATGGTTAACATGTCCCGAGCTGCATAAAGCAATGGACGGTGTCACGTATATTGCTGACCACACTCGAAAGGAGGAAGAAAGCACCAGAGTAAGTATTCACACCCAATCAAGTCAATTGACAGCTTATTTACCAGAAATGAACAGTGGCGTCCAATTAACATCGGAAAGTGTGAGCAACCAACCGAAATCCGATCCTAGAAGATGACGAAGTTTCAATGTACTTCGTATATTCGGTTTGTTTTTTTCTCGCACAAATTGCGGAACCAAATCGATATATGATTAAT
Organism: Wyeomyia smithii; assembly: GCF_029784165.1. Taxonomy (NCBI): domain Eukaryota; kingdom Metazoa; phylum Arthropoda; class Insecta; order Diptera; family Culicidae; genus Wyeomyia; species Wyeomyia smithii. Next base: position 78,220,596 of record NC_073694.1, read on the forward strand.
TTTAAAACCTGGATAACTAATATCCATTTTTTAACAATCGTTTCATTATATTTTTAACACCACTTACCGATAATAGTATTATTTTGATTATTTGTACCACAATGATTGGAGGGAAAAAATAGCGAATCTAGACAACACTTTTTGCTCCTACTCAATACAGAATGCTAACAAGTGGAATTTTTAAAACCCTAACAAGGAGCCACCAAAATTCAGGGTTCCGGTGGTGGATTTACAATTATAATCCATTACCAAATTGCTCTTGTCAATCTTGAAACGAAAGTTATTGAAGCTTTGGGAATTAAAGCTCCATCTGAACTTGGGATTTTATTTATTTCGCCAGTGTACACTGTGGTGTACTTCTATTAATTTATTTATTTCGTCAAGCAAATGTAGACTACAGTTATAATAATACAATGTTTTCTTGTATTCTATACATTATTATTAGTTTTTGATTTGATTTCTGCCCATATTTTCGCAGTGCTGATTATAGTGACGCATCATGCAATTTATTGGGCCATTTTTTGAGCAGTTAGTTCGGTGGGAGTTTTCCGATAATATTTAACGATTTCTTAATTGACGACTGTGTGCATAAAAATTTAGTTGCGATAATAATTTAGAAGATTGCACGCGTTGAGAAATAATATCATTGATAAAATAAAGCATTGAAAGTTCGCGGCGTTCTTTAAATGCTTGTATGTCTATAAGCATGCAGCGTGCTTCATATGATGATAAGGGAAATGCTGTCTAATTTAGCTTACGAAGCGCGTACAAAAGCAGGCTTCTTCCGTTTTCTTGATTTTTGCTCAAATTTCCTTCTCTACCTGCCAAACCCCTTGGAGAACTAGACTTTCTCTCACACAGAGTGAGTAATTATCCACATTCAGGCGTAGAGTATTTCAGTCGCAGAGTTCCTTTTCACTCTTAATCATCGCGTGTTAGGGGTAAACATTTGTTTGCTCTCTCAGTTTAAGAGGGAGTAGTTTTCGTTAGCCTCTCCTTTACTAGAAGAGAAGTTGACCAAATATCAACACATTTAGGTTCACATTGAAGCCACATCCTAACCGTTTTCGAATTTAATATTATAGGAAGATTCACAACTCATCATGGGTGCGTATTCTGCAGAAAGTTCGAATTTATATTGTTTTTGCCGCTCCCCAGAGCGATGAGAACGGTAACGCAATGCTCCGTTGATCGCCAAGCAATTTATTTCGATTTTCTTCCGTGCGCGGATGAGCAACTTACAAGAGTTTCACTGGGTTTTTGCTCTGTCAAATTAGGAGCGGTTTTTCGTCAGAGAAACTATTACTCTGCGCTCTCTCTACAGCAGATGGTGTGATGCACATTGAATGTAAGCTCACAGTTGTTAAGAGCTGTTTTCTCTTTAAGATGAAGATGAGCAAAACAAAGCCTGTAGAAATGAAATTGTTTTTGGACAGATTCAATCCGTTCTTCATGTGTTACAATATAGGGATTCCATACAATGCTACAGTATTCCAGAATTGGTCGGACGTATGTATTATAAAGCCCAGCATACTATTTGCTTTGTTGTTTATTGTGTTATAATGCTCTATGAATGTAAGTTTGGGCCTAAGACTACGCCTAGGTCCCTTAGGATTTTGCATTTTTATACTGGTAGGATTCCTGAAAAAATGTCTGTTGGTGTTACTGGTTTTCTGCTGAAGGCTATTGAAATACATTTTTAATGTTGAGTTTGTTACTGCTCAGCCTGAAGGGCTTTTGCCAAAGCCCCTAGTCCCTGGTCGTTCCTCTGGGGACTGTTTGGGGTTGGGTTCCCAAGACCTCTTTTCTTTACTCCCTGTCGGCCGTGAGAGACTCGGAGGTCCTCAGGGTCGGCTCCAGGTCTACTTCGGAACCAAGAATTCAACTCACTAATAAATTTAACTGTTTTTTTTTATTTTAAACCATCAATCACTCTACTTGTCCGAATGTGAGGGGAGGCACGTGGTCTGCGCTGGTTGCTCTGGCGGTACCGCTGTTGCCCTGCACGATGCTCGCCGCGATGCTCGTCGCAATGCTCGTCGCGATGCCGTTGGTGAAAGGGACAACAGCCCGTCGTAGTCCCTGTCCAGGATGACTACGACCTCAAAAGCTGCGTCAAACCGGGGATCCGGTCGGTGGCTCTTCCGCGTGGGTTCAGCCAGACTATGGTAACGGGTCCTGCTGGGTTTTTGTGGAGAGAAGCTTGGGTTTAGATATAATGCGCAATTATTCGGCGTTCTTCTGTCGTACCTGACTTCCCAAGTAACCAGTAAGCACTAAATCACTGCCCTACAACAATACTTTATTTGATTACAGAATTCTGGGTAAGAACTTACTCTGACCTAAATGCTTGTATATATCTGATATAATGTTAAAAAGGCGAAATAGCGAGCTGATAAAGTGCTGCAGGTGGCAACCCTTGATATGCATCACTAAAGCTGATTTGGAGCACCCATGAGTTTTCTCTTTTCTGACATGTGAGTTAAGAAAACAAACCAAAAAAAACTTAGAACCTTAATTATTTGGTGTCTGGAACGAATGCAAAAAAATATTCAGAACTAATACATATGGTTCATTTTGTGCATGTGTACTTCCTCAACATCGTTTGGAATTCAACAGGGACTTGTCATAATATTCTGATATCGATGGTTCAGAAACCACGAACCCAGGAGATGTAAATCCTGGATCCAACCTACTAGTTTGTAATTGTTTTGTATTGGGTATTTCGGAAAGTTTCATCCTTTCATATACCCGAACTTTGCGTCGAAAATTCCCACTCCTTTAGTTTTTTTTTTCATTTACGTGGAGTATCCATGTTCCGTCTATTTTTAATTGACCACTCGATATCGCTCGTTATTGGCACTTACGAAAAAATGTAATGTGTCTTCTATATGCATTCAAAACACTACATCGTAGCACTTACGGTAGCCCTTTAAGCGCACATTTTGCTCTCAGTAATGCTAGTTTAGCATGATGCCCTAAACAATAAAAAACATGATAAAAAGCTATTTGGCATTAACAAGGCTGAATTAGTGCTAATAAAATGCTTTCTCCTAATGCTTATGGTTACTTGGGTTGTTTTCCTTAACCGGCTCACTTACTTTTTGGTGCTAAGTTTCACTATAGTGGCACGGAATGGCCTTCCTTCGTATGGATTTGGTTCTCGTGTGTGGGATCTTCACCCAGTAATCACGTCTTAACTCGTCGCCGGCCAGGTCAAGAAGACGGTACTCGGCTCCCAAGCTTCTCTACCACCTATCAGCATCTTTATCTGCAACTCTCTCCGTGCATAGTGCAGCAGATTTCGTGTGGTGCATCAGCAGGGTTGTATTTTCAGTTTTTAGTACTAATGGTTTTTAAATATTACGTTATTGTACACTGGAGTTTTATTATTCATTCTAGTCTCTACATTTATTTATTCCAACACTCAGACTTTATTACCATTTAGTCGACAGTAATTTTAACAAACAAAATTTAATTACGAATAAACGCTTGCCCAAACTAAACCTAAACAATAATACATCGAGATCGTAACTACACTACACTACACTACACTACACTACACTGCATGGGCATTGTGGGGCGAGAGTTGCGCAACGGTAACAAGTTGCAATAAACTTTTGTTGCACCAAGTGTAGAATACGGTAATTTCATTCTGGAATATTTCGTAGTCTTCTGCATTGATTATTTCTATATAGAGCTTCATGTCGTCAGCATATACGAGCACATGTATTGATTTGAAACGAAAGGAAATGTCATTCACGTATAATATAAAAAGAAGAGGGCCCAGGTGAAAAACTTGAGGAACCTTAGAAGTTTCTTTTATCTGGTTTGAAAAGAAGTTCTGAAAGCGGACAATTTGTGTTCGTTTTGTTTAGTATAACTGCAGCCATTCCAAAAATTTTGCTTCAATTCCGTATTTTTCGAGCTTAAAGAACAATAAAGGTATGTCGGTTCTGTCAAATGCCTTGCTAAAGTCCGTATAAAGAGCTTTTACGTGGTTGCCGTTTTCCATTACAGTCAAAGTGAAAGTTATGAATTCTAAAAGGTTTGTGGTAGTTGATCGGCCTTTATAAAAGCCGTACTGTTGAGTTGTGATTTGGTTTTTCACTTGCTGAAAGATTTTTTCATTAATTATTGATTCAAATAATTTTGGAATGCATGAAATAATGGCAATTCCTCGATAATTACGAATGTCAGATTTAGCGTCAGATTTGAAAATTGACACTAAATATGAAGTTTTTCAAAGTTCTGGAAAAATTCCATTCCTTAGAGACATATTCAAGAGGTGTTGTGAAGGTGTAGATAGTTCTTCTAGTAGCGTCTAAATTTTCAAATTCAGATATTTGATTGTCAGATAAGGAATTTGAAAATTCAGGAAAATACGAGAAATATTCGCGGTCGCGATCTGTTACATCAAGTATGGTGTATATTTTTTGAAAAAAATGTGCCAAAAATTCTACATATTTCATTACTATTTTGTCCTACATTACTGTCAAGATGCATTCGTGATGGAAAGTTGTTACTTTTTAGTTTGGTTTTTACGTAATTGAAGAAGTTCTTAGGGCAAGACTTGATTTGATGTTTGATTTTACGGTGCAATTTTATTGGCTGTGTCAAGCTGACAGCAAATTTCTTGGTAATTTTGAAGATTTTCGCTTTTGTTGTCTTTTAAGTATATTTTATGTGCTTTTTGGTTTCTATTTGTTAGTTTTTTTTAATTCTAGATTAAATCACACTGAATATTTGTTGGTGTTCGTTCGTCTTCTTTTTTTTAGTGGTACATTTTCTGATATAATTTGATTAATTATTTCATAGAATTTTGGTACTTCTCCGTTGACATTTCCTTCTTTACAAATTATACTACGCCAATTTATTATGCGTAGTCTACTTTTGACTTATTCGAAGTCAGTTTCGTGGTATTCCGGTACACCCTCGTACTAGCAGTGGCTAGGGTACGAAGTGTTATTTACTCATTATCAATATTCAATTGCTGTGTTAAATGCTTCATTTTTCCAGATGGGAGTCAACGATGCATCTACACAGAAGTGCAATTGAGGATTGCAACGATTTTTGTCGGAATTTGTTGATAATTTGGCTTGACATATTTTCTTATGTTTCTACATTAGTGAGCCTATGTAGCTCGTTCGTGCTAAACCAGGGAGGACGCTTCAAAATCATTTTTAAAAGTTTATTCTGAATCCTTTGAAGTGTCTTCTTCCTGGTTGCACAACAACTTGTCCAGATGGGAACTGCATATAACATTGCTGGTCTAAATATTTGTTTGTAAATTAACAGTTTATTCTTGAGACAAAGTCTAGAATTCCTGTTGATAAGAGGATATAAACATTTGATATACTTATTGCACTTTGACTGGATATTTTCAATGTGCTCCTTGAAAGTAAGATTCTTATCATAAATTAGCCCTAAGTATTTAACTTGATCAGACCAATTTAAGACCACACCGTTCATCTTAATAACGTGGTTATGGGTGGGTTTGAGAAATGAAACTCTTGGCTTATGAGGAAAATTAATTAACTGTGTTTTAGAAGCATTAGGGGAAATCTTCCATTTTTGTAAGTATGAAGAAAATATATCTAAACTTTTTTGAAGCCGACTGCATACAACACGAAGGCTTTTTCCTTTTGCGGAAATGCTTGTATCGTCACAAAACAGAGATTTCTCACAACCTGGTGGTAAATCAGGAAGATCAGAAGTGAAAATGTTATATAAGATTGGGCCCAAGATACTCCCCTGAGGCACACCAGCTCTAACAGGCATCCTATTAGATTTACCATTTAGATAGTTAACCTGGAGAGTGCGGTCAGTTAAATAACTTTGTATCATTTTTGTGAGGTAAAGCGGAAAACTGAAATTTGACATTTTAGCTATTAAACCTATATGCCAAACACTGTCGAATGCCTATATCTAGAAGAAGTGGTCGAATTTTCTATATCTAGAAGAGCAGCTCCAGTCGAATAGCCTTCAGATTTATTAGTTCGAATCATATTTGTTACTCTAAGTAACTGATGAGTAGTGGAATGCCCATGTCGAAAACCAAACTGCTCATTTGCAAAAATTGAGTTCTCATTAATATGTGTTATCATTCTATTAAGAATTATTCTTTCAAAAAGTTTGCTAATAGAGGAAAGTAAACTAATTGGTCGATAACTTGATGCCTCAGCTGGATTCTTTTCGGGTTTTAAAATTGGAGTGACTTTGGCATTTTTCCATTTCGTAGGAAAATGTGCTAGTGCAAAGCATCTGTTAAAAATTTTTACCAAGAAATTTGAAGAGTTTTCGGGAAGTCTTTTGATGAGGATATAGAAAATCCCTTTCATGTTTTTGAATTTTTTGAGAATGGTTCGCACCTCATTCAAGTTTGTCTCCAATACCTCTTCGGAAAGAAATTCTTGGGTGGTGATCTGAACATACTTGTGGTTTACTTCATTTTCAATAGGACTTACTACGTTCAAATTGGAGTTATGAACACTCTCAAACTGCTGAGCAAGTTTTTGAGATTTTTGTTCATTCGTTAGAAAAATGCAATCACCATCTTTAAGGACTGGAATGGGCTTCGAGGGTTTCTTAAGAACCTTCGAAAGCTTCCAGAAAGGTTTTGAAAAAGGTTTTAGTTGTTCAACTTCTCTCATGAAATTCTCATTTCGCAAAAGAGTGAATCTATGTTTAATTTCCTTTTGTAATTCTTGAAAAATAATTTTCAAAGCAGGATCACGAGATCTTTGGTATTGACGTCTCCGTATGTTCTTCAAACGTATAGAAGTTGAAGTTCACTGTCAATGATTGGTGCATTAAATTTCACTCTTGCCTTAGAAACTGATAAATTCCGGGCATTGAGTATTAAGCTGCTAAAATTTTCTAATGCTCTGTCAATGTCAGCACTATTTTGTAAAATAATATCATCATTCAAATTTTTCTCGATCGTAGAACGATATCTATCCCAATTAGTCTTGTGATAATTTAACATAGATCTAGTGGGATTCAAAATAGTTTCATGGGAAATAGAAAATGTTATGGGAAGATGATCAGAATCAAAGTCAGCATGAGTTAATAAATCATGAATGCATGAATGGCTTTGATTTGTTAGTACCAAATCAATTGTAGATGGATTCCTAATAGAAGAATAACATGTAGGACCATTTGGAAATAAAACTGAATAAAATCCAGCCGAGCAATCATTAAACAATATTTTTCCATTGGAATTGCTTTGAGCATTATTCCAAGATCGATGTTTCGCATTAAAATCACCGATGATTAAAAATTTAGATTTATTTCTTGTGAGTTTTTGCAAATCTCCCTTGAAATAATTTTTTCGCTCACCAGTGCATTGAAAAGGCAAATACACTGCGGCTATAAATAAAATGCCAATACTTGTTTCAATTTCAATTCCCTAACTCTCCATAGCTTGGGTTCAAGATGGGGTAAAACACGATTTGACGGTGGATAACTATTGCAACTCCACCACCGGCAACATCAATTCTATCAAACCTATGAACTATAAAATTTGGGTTCTTTTTTAGTTTAATATTTGGCTTTAAAAGCGTTTCAGTCACAACTGCAATATGCACATCGTGGACTGTTAAAAAATTGAAAAATTCATCCTCTTTCGCTTTTAAAGAGCGAGCATTCCAATTTAGAAAATTTACAGCATTATTTAAAATCATTGCTGAATTTCAATTTCATAACAATATTAGTTGTAAATTTTATACCTTCTTGAACAGCCTCGTACATCGAGTTACAGTTCAACAAAACGGACATTAGCTGCAGCATGGATTGTTGTAGGTATTCAATCTTTTCTGGAGTTGGACTACCTAAATCAATACTGGCTGATTTTTCAGCACCAAACACGATTGGTTTGTTACTGTTTGAATTTGAAATATTACCTGTAAGGACACTGGCATATGAACAGCCTGGTGTTGCCTGAACAGGATTTTTTTTCTGAAATTTGTTATCTGAAGTTAAATTATTACCTACAGACACACCTGCTAATGAAAGTGCTGGTGATGCCTGAACAGTACTGAAAGTCTTTTGATTACCCACATTGACAACAGGTTGTTTAGAATTCTTACGTTGTCTGGAAGCAATAATTTTTGACCTCACAGGACAATTAAAGAAATTAGATTTGTGATTTCCCCCACAATTTACACATTTGAAACTATTTGTGGTCTCTTTCACGGGGCAGATATCTTTCGTGTGACCAGTGTCACCACAAATCATACATTTTGCTGCCATATGGCAGTTTCGAGTTCCATGACCATAGGCTTGACAATTCCGACATTGAGTAAGATTATGGAATTCTCCATGTCTCTTGAAATTTTCCCACTTTATTCGCACGTTAAATAAAACACGTATTTTTTACAAACATTTCGAATTATGTACTTCGGTACGATCAAAATGTACCAAGTAATTTTCCTGGTGTATTCCAGTTTGGTTAATTTTGGCATTTGCCTTTCGTATACTGCAGTGTTTCGTTTTCGCCTACGACTGGGAGTAAGATAGATTCATTTTCAATGTCTACAATAAAGTCTGCATTACGTTGGTTGAAGTCGCCATAGACATGCAGTTTTACTTCTGGTTTCATGTTAGACATAATAGATTCTAGAGTTTTGAAAAATATTTCATACGAATGTTTATGACCATGTTCCGGTGGAACGTACACGGAACAGGAGATATGTACTTCGCCAGCAATAAATGCATTGGCCCATACGTGTTCAAATTCTTTATATTTGTCGGATATTATTTCTTCAGAAGTAAAGTCTACATTAATGGACTCCACCGCCTGACTTTTTTCGACTGGTAGACAAATTCCGATCGTGTCGGAATACATTATAATTGTTTCCAAATACTTCTTCGCTTCGTACGCTTTCGTCCCAGCTACTTTCAGTTCCTAAAATTATTTTAAAAGATGACGACAATAGGTTTTGCTTAATTCCTTTCATATTTTCCATTCTCATGCAAATCTTAACACTGATCAAAGAATAATATCTTAATCAATGCTCATGGTAAAATATTATTTAATGTTTGCTTCTTAGAATATTATTTTATTTTATTTTCTCTCATAAATCCATTTACAATCGATTTAATAGTATCATTTCAAAGCCAGTTTGGAATCGCTTCACTGAGTATTGCAACACCCAGTTTGAATATTGCAGTACCCTCCGAAAAGTTAAGGATCACCTGGAATATGCGGATATCAATTTTTCGTATTTTGAACTTGAATAATCTCATGATTTCGACCTGCTAGAAAGTTGCGGTGTTTAGCAAACTTGTTCAGAAGGCTGAATGCTTCTGCATGGTAGACAATTTAGAACTGAATTACCCCGCTTTGCGGCGCTAGTGTGCATGCAGTTCTTCGTAATTTGATTTTAACTTATCGCGCGATTATTACTACCCAGAAAGTTGCGGTCTTCAGCTAGTGCCACCAGTTGTGGTCGAGCATGTCGAAACACAGTACATATAACGCCGCATGTGTGTTCCAAGTTATTCCATCTAGTCAACTCTCTCCAGCAGATATAGCTAGTCGCTATACAAAATATGAGAGCGCCAATCTCTCTGTTACAAAAACAACTTCCACAAGGCTGTGTATGTCGTTGATCAAGGCGTGTTTAGAACAAGATACAATAGTGAAACTACCTCCCCAATAGTTTAATTGGCCAAATCACAATACCGAAGACACCGGAGATTGCGGGTTCGAGTTCCGTCTGGACGAGGGAAATTTTTGTCCATTTTTCGCATCCTACTTTTCAAAACTTAAAATGTAGGTCATAAGACAAAAATGTAATTAGTTCATGAAGCAGAAATTCTTGATCTTCTGAACAACTTTGCTGAAAATCGCTCTAAATGGTGAAATTATTGAGCTAAATTAGGTTCAAAACACTCAAAACTACATACATGCTAGTGTTACGTTGCGACTAAATTTCGCACTATAATGTCCGCCATCACAAGCCCTTGACCTCCTGAGTGACTTAGCTGAAAATCGCAACTCTCTTAATGGTGGGACTCTTGAGCTAAATTAAGTTCGAAACACTCAAAACTACATGCACACTAGCGCTGCGTTGTGGCTGAATCCCGAACTATATTCTTCTCTAATCACAAGCCCTTGACCTTCTGAGCAATTCTGCTGAGACCACAACCCTCTAGGTTTCCGGAATCAAGAGATAAGGTTACATAAATCTGCCCATTTTAGGTGATGTTAAACTTTTCGGGGTGCTGCAATACTTAGTAAAGCGATTCTAAACTTATGGCAGGTAGTGTACGTACACAGTAAAAAAACTTTATGTCGAATCACAAGTAAATAATAGCCTCCATCGCCTATGATAGAAAATTTCATAACATTCCACTCAAATTCAAATGATATCACACGTAATTTTTCAAACAAAACCATGGTATACGTCAGAAGCAACTGAAATTTAACCCTCTAGTACCCAAATTAATTTTTAGACGGACTTCGAAAAAATCACTATAAAGCCCTATAAACATTTTTAAGTCCTTATTGAAGCTTTTTAGAGGTTTGATAGAAGGCCGTCTAGAGGCGGCACTGGGCACTAGAGGGTTAAATGATGTTGCACATAATTTTCATATAACACCGTGGTTTTCGTCAGAAACAACCGATATTTAAATGAGAAAATATTTTACGTGACGTGTAATTTTCAGAATTTTTCACTGTGTAGTAAATCGATCACACATACTGATTTTACTTTGCATCATATTCCTGCAATTTGCTCGTGAATCTGTTCAATATCCTTGAAGCTCTGTGTTTGATTACACAGTGCAACGAAAATTGACTTTTTTCTGCCGTGGTTTCTACACTGGGGTCGCTTTTTACGCAGTTGGTTGTACCGCATTTAAAAGAATAAATTAGATATACTTATACTAAACTTATTCAATACCGCATACAAATGATCTTCCAAATCGAGTAACATTAATCCGCGTTATTGTAAAAATATCCTGTTTAATAAAACGCATAAAAACAACCCGCGTAAAAATGGACCCCAGTGTATACATAATTTTTTGTGTATTTTGATGCAAAACCAAATTTCCCTGAGTTTGAACATATTTCAACTTAAGGGGCAACAATGGTGCCATTTTGAATTTTTGAGAAATCGAAATTTTTCGATGTTTTTTCGACGCCATTTTGTTTTATGACCAAATATCAAAATTCTAAGAGTTTGTCCACATATTAGCATCTTCTAACCCATCTTTAAAAAAAACAGATCTTTAATCGGACGAAAACTGAGCTTAAAACGGTGATTCTACGAGAATGGTTTTGTCATGGTTCTAGTATACACTAAAGTCGCTTTTTACGCGGGGGATACGTGCCGCGTAAAAAAAACGCGTAAAAAAACCACGTAAATTCCGGAATCCGCGTAAAAAAAACCGCGTTAATTCTGCATCCGAGTGAAGAGGAACCGAAATCCACGCAAAAAAAATACCGCGTAAATTCCGGATTCCGCGTAGAAAACCGCGTATCTTTGAGTAACGCTAACTCGCAAAAAAAAAATGCGCCAGACAAAAGTGTTCGCAAAAATTTATTTCAAGTCGGGTTTTCTTGAATCTTTCAGCGAATGAACTACTACATATATGGATTATGTTTCGGCATAATTACTAAATTCAATTTCCTTTCCATCGCTGAAAGCCCGCACTTTTCCCTTAAGACCCCTCATTACATTTTGTGCAATGGTGGAGCCTACCATTGTTGGTCATTTTGATCCATTATTTCTTCAACTCCAGCTCATTCCTAAACACTTTGGACGATTTTCGAGCTATGGCCTTCATAATGGCCCAATGTACTTTTTCCATATGGTTACGAAGTCGCTATAAACGGACTAGTTATGCTATCCAAGGGTACTCAATGCTGCACACACATTTTTCACATGATGCTTTGTTATGTGGAACCACACCGCAGGTACCCGGACGAACACAAAAGTTTCGCGTAGATTCCATAAAGTTCCTCACATTCAAATCGTGGCCGTCCTCGAGGAATCTTGAATAGAGAATCTTCAAGACTCCCCTGTCTATGGGATCAGTATTCTTGAATGAGAACCGTGTGATGAGAATTTGTCGGATTCGAAAGCTTTCACTTCAAAAGATCCTCGGAATTGGAAACACCCGGACGAACACATAAATTCTCAAGAGCTTTTCATATTGAAATCGTAGGTGGCTGCAAAAAGGAGTCCTGAAAAAAGTATTCTCAAAACTGCCCAATCTATGGGACTAGGATTCTAGAATGAGAATCGTGTTGAGAATATTTCTCGGATACGAAACCTTTCACTTTAACCGTTATGTGCTCGATGGGATACCCGGTTACCTTATGAGGTTTCATCGAACTTTTAGCCTCTTAGCTAACTATTTGGAGACTGGCATTATGCTAACACCGGTGTGTCGGTGGTTAACCTGACGCCCATTTTGCAACTCTATTGGACTATTTTGGAAGCGACCGGACTAACAGCCCTACATAGCTTGTTCGGAATCTCTTTCATTTTTACATACTCGGGACACGTGGGGAATCCCGCAGTAATATGGATCATTGAAGTGTTGAGAAGTTGTGAAGTCATGTGTCACACATGTCCATGTGTGTTATTGTTATTCGGGTGGCCAAGCGTAATCTTTTTTCTAAAGCGTCACTCGCTCCACAAGAGTATTGTATATACGTTCTCGTACTTACAAAATATTTATACTTGTGGTTACTATTTATTTACGAATGGGTCTTACATTTCTATTATTTGTAAGAAATAAAATACAGACTCTTTTACATTTTTTTATGATAACACTGGTAAACATAGGTTTTGCCCTAGAGCTCAAACTGGAAAAACAGGAATGTTATAGATTTTCAATCATTTCTGTGAATTTTGAGGCCCCTAGCAAAGATAAATTTTTCAGAGACTTGAATGAGTCTTCTCAAAGGCCAACGTAGAAACGACCAAGATATTCCATAAAATAGTGGTTGAAGAACGTGCTTCACAAGAAGTGTTTCGTCGTTTTAAATCACTTTTTGTACTTACAATATCGCACGCTGATCTGGAGGGCTAATAGAGGTCTCGATCAACTAGACTAGTTGAAGGAATTCGTTATGGATATTGTTTTTGGCACATTTGGCATGTTGTAGGATACCGTGCCCTAGTGCTGAATCGAGAAAATTTCCAGCTCGAAATAAATCCTCGACCAGATCGGGAATAGTACCCGATATCACAACCGTGTGGGAGAGTTAGCAAACCGACATCACCAACCACAGAACCACGGGGACCACAAACGCTTTTTGTACTTACGATGTTCAAAAGATCCGTACTCAAAAATGGACTATACGACGATTTTGACAACCGATGCAGTACGACCAGATGTTTTGGTGCATTTTTTATAATAACGGCCTGTGAGAGCACCGTGATATTTCTACTAATGTTGAAAAGACACCATTTGTGATTGGTCGAACAAAATGTTTATCTGATATTTTGTATTAAAACACTGAAATCACTAAAATCCTCTTAAAAAGACTTGTCAGTTAGAGTTAAACCACTGATGCTAATCGATGAATTATTCTAGTTTAGTATATCTTCAACCAGATTCTGATTCAGATCCATTCCTAGTTTTGATTTTGTCGCGATTTAAATCAAACCGCGTTTGTTTGTTTTTTTTTTTTCTGTTTACTTCCGATTTACGAGATCGGAGATTTTTTTTATGTAAACTTCCCAGAATCTGACTCGTGCGCTTCAAGACGATTCTGAGTAGTTTAATTTGTTGATTCGACCTATGTCAAAACAAGATTCCTTTTACTGTGTAGCACAAAGTAACATTGTTATCCCCAGTGATTGAAATTTCATGATTCATTTTCTTCATGCAGGTAAAAGAAGACTGGAAGTTTGTGGCGATGGTGCTGGATCGTCTTTTCTTGTGGATATTCACAATAGCGGTCGTATTCGGAACGGCAGGTATAATTCTGCAAGCACCTACGCTCTATGACACCCGTATGCCGATCGATATTAAAATGTCGGAAATCGCGACGACCACGGCAAAACCATATATCGCAAAGCCGGTGCTATAATCAAATACTGCCCATCAAGTGCCGGCAGCGAAAGACGAATCCACAGATTTCGGTAGTCACCTAGTCGGTTGATCACAAACGACGATTGTTTCCTGAATGTGACGGAAATTTTAGTAAAAGCTACGTGATATCCTGATACCTATTTGTATGTCGAAGAAGATGGAAATGGAAATAATCATCAAGAGAAACATCACCCGACAAGGAAAGTAAAACGAAGAATGCGCAGCATTTTTGGTTTTAGACATGGGAACCCACCTAGTTTAGGTGGGTTGTAGCACAATAACGTAAAGCTCGTTTTGTTTCTATTGTTTATTAAGAATACTGAATCGTTTCACAAGTGTTCAATGTTTAACACAATATCGTTTCGTGTTTGTTTTGAGAAGATTCAAAAAGTTATATTATATGTGTCGAAAACTTATGATTATATTGGTCGTGTTGATAGAGTGGATAATCATGTGATACAACTATACGATACTAAACTTTATTTGTTTTATAGGGTTTAAAGTCGTTTAAATATTTGCTTTTGGATTTAGTCAATACGGCAAAATCATTTTATTTATGATCGTGAGATATTCTCACTAACTTTTAGATTGATTTTACCAAAGTTACTTTTAATTTTTTTTTTTGCAATCACTGAGCGTTAGTGTCATATTACACAACATCCAATGTGTAGAAATTTATTGTTACTAAACACCTCGATTGAAAAATGAATAGATCTTATAAATCTATGAAAATTACAAAAACAAATTTACGTTCTAATGATGTGCCTTAATACGTCCTCTTTTGGAACTTGTATAATTGGGTAACCTTTCCAAGTTGCATATCAATCACTATGGATTTGATCTGAACCTATTTCAACTATTTTGTTACGATTGAAAAATTTAGGTGTTAATCTGTTTTCATCGCATGTGGAAGCGTACCCCCAGACTGTTTGACCGAAGGTCTCAACGGTCCGTGCTGTTTTTTTTTTCGTTACAGGAAAGTGCTGCCAGCGTATATCTACAAGTAGTAAAGTAATAACTATGCATTTTCGTTCAACAAATCAAACTGCAGAATCAAATGCGTATCAAATCGCAGTTAGAAATATGTTATTAAATTACATTTTTGCTATAAATCAATAAACCTATTTTTAGTAGCTGATACCGTTTTGTCCAATGACAAAAACTTAACGATTAAAAAGCAGACCGATATTTTATATGTAATAAAGTTTGTGCTAATTATAGTGGCAGTTGATGAGTAATAAGTATTGAAACTATAAAAGATTAATAGACACACGTGTTTATTTGCCACACTATATGCATATTGGCCTCTTGATTGAAATATACTATAAAAAAACCAACAAAGAATATCAAATGTCAATATTTGTGATCACTTGTAGAAATAAAACTTGGTATGCCTGCATATCCTAACAATCTCAATACTAAAACCTACTAGTTATCCACTCTTTAAACAACACGGCCTTTAATATTCTATTTGCAAGTCTAATTATTATTATTATTCGTACACAATGTGAATCACAGAAAGAAAACAAAAAAGAAAAACAAATGTAAGTACTCGAAGAGTCATGCTACAATGTTTCATGTTATCTCCCTCCATCGGGAGCAGCTCAAATTGTCTTTTGACCACAGGTTAGTAGAAATTAAACCAATTGCATTTGTGGAGACTCATAATGGCAGCATGTTTTACCTTGTTCTTCGCACAATACAAGTCATAATCCATCAAAATAAACGTATTCAACCACCCGGATTACAGTAGAATTTGAATCATCAACCGGCGGGTCGATCTTGAGTCTCAATTAGGAAAACGAATAAATCAAGCGTAGTTAAAGACTTAACGAAATCAATCTAATGCTCTAATACTTTTATCTATAACTATCGACACGTTTTTCCACTCACTCCCTCACTCACCTAGGTATAAACGTACAATGATTGCAAGTTTCCGCAATTGAATCACAATATCCATTCACTAGTGCATACAGGCTGCTCGAAAGCTCTCATTCATAATTGCATGAAAACATATTTTCACTTCATTCTTCACTTTATTGACTCTTGAAAAATGGCCACGAAATAGAAAAAGTTTTTATTAGGGAAAATTAAAAAAACTAAAATTAAATAGGAGAAACAAGTATTTGCATGATTTTTATAGTCGACAAATAAAAGTACCCATAAAACTAAGGACAAACATTGAAATAAAAGGTAAACTTTAAATGGAAACAAAACACTATTTAAATATTTTATTTTTTATGCGAATCAACTGAACAGAGTACTATAAAGTAATAATAAATTAAAAGGGAAGAAAATACGTTTATATACATAGCTATAATAAACCAAATTACCAGATATCGATTTAAGCAGAGATTATAACAACAATAAAAAACACGACACAACAACAAACACAAGAGAAAAACGAACGTAAATAATTTTAAGATAGACAAGATTTGTTTTATGAAGTTTTTGTACAATTTTACTCGAGCACGTGAATCGATTTTGGAAAACTTAAACGTTTGATATCTAACTAACGAAAAGCAAACTCGAACGTGACATACGGCGAACATTAGTGAGAAAGAACTGGCCTGTTATTGTTCTATTACTGTTATTATTGCTATCACTGGATCCTCCAGCATGCGCCCCTTTCGTCCTCACAATCTCTTTTTGTCTCATAAATCGTGCATGCCGAAGCGGAAATTGTTTACTACAGCAGTAAAAAAAAAGACTCAGCACGAAAGTTAAATCTGGGATAGACAATTAGTAGGTAGTAGGAAAGGGACACGGCAGGACTCCCGTTTAGCCGGTAGGACATTGATGATGATTGATTATGCAAAAAGCACTTAAATTACTTCCATCATGGGCGGCAAGTGGATAAGGGTACAACGCACGGAATTGTCAATCCTCTTGCCACTGCAGCTTGTGGCTGACTTTAGCCGAGCGGTGTAAATGGGTAATAACGAAAAAAATCAATCCATACAGAAGAGAAGATATAGTCGAAAAAAACTTTTTTGGTAAAAATTTTAGCAAACGTTAGGGGCGAAAAGAACAATGTATGCAAAAAAGAAAAAGGATAAGTGATTTTATTGTAATTGAGCGAAAATAAAAAAATATATAGAAATTGAAATAAAAGAGCCTGTGAAATAAATGTTCTTGTTTCACTGGATTAGATTCGAATGCAAAGCAAAGCAAAGCCCTGATGCTACATTCGCAGACGGTTTAGTGTACAGGACAATTCCGGGACTAGCGCTGCGATTCTACTAACACTAACAGTCTCTTCCAAACCAGGAGATACGAGCCTACGATGACTGGTTCGTGGGAGGTTTACATGCATTGAAATTCAACTAATTTTTTTTTAATTAAAATTTGAACAGGTAACAAAGGGTTTTTCAATAAAAGCGCTACAAAAGTACTCGAACAACGAGTCAAGACTATTAAAATTTTGATCATTATAGGAATAGGAAATTTTCACGCTTTTGAACTACAATTAAACATTAGGTTAAAACAAAAGTGATATATTTTAATTGACGGCGAGGCATCTCAGTTCATGCTCTTTTTTCAGCCAGAACGGGCGCAAGTTCTATTTGACCGCGATAAATGAATAAATGAACTGGCTAGATTTATTAGAAATCGTAGTCTGCATATTAAAGGCCGCGCGTTTCATAACACCTTCAAGTGCAATTTTGAACAGGAGGTAGGAAATACCGTCGCCTTGTCGAATTTCTCACGTGATTCAAACGGGCCTGATAACGCACCCGAAATATTTACGCAGCCCAGTACACCACCCATCGTGGCCTTGGTCAGTCTTGTTAGTTTCGCGTGGATACCATTTTCATCCATAATTTTCCATACATCTACACGGTCGATGTACGATACTATATTCGCCACACTTTTGGAGGATCTGCCGCAGCGTGGAGATTTGGTTCGTTGGCGATCGCCTATCGACAAAACCGGCTTAATAACTTCCCACTTGCGGTTGCACGTTTTCGAGCGGTAAAGGACGGCGAAAGTTGATTTGGAAAAGCATTTTATAGGCTGCGTTGAGAATCGTGATCGCTCGGTAGTTCTCACATTCCAACTTGGCGTCCTTCTTGTGTACTAGGAATATAACTCCTTCCTTCCACTCTTCCGGTAGCTGTTATGTATCCCAGATCTCGACTGGTGCAGACAGAAAGTCAAATTATCCGGGTCCAGCTTGATAAGCTCCGCTGCGATGACACTTTTCGTCGAACCAGCCGTTACGTTGATTCCTCTCGACGAAGCCAATAGCACCTTCCGCTGCGCTGTTAATGGCTGCTTTAACATTATTCCAGCAGTCCTCTAAAGGGGCTTCGATGAGCTCTCCCTCATCCGACAACACTGCCACAAAGCTTTGAACGAGTCCAGTGACGACTTTGGGGAATTTAAGTCGCTTTAGGTCATCCCGTGGCGGGCAACGGTAGCGGATGTTGTTTACAACCGGAAGTTTTTGGCGCATTTTGACCATCAGCGGTCAGAATCGAGATGAAGGCGGCAAAGTCAGAAGTCGGAGGCCGTTTTCGTCGTGATCCGGTGTGCGAGAAACTTTCCAATAATTATATTTCTCCTGCTCGCCAACCTGAGCGTTGAGATCTTCAATGACAGTTTTGACAATTTTGGAAAGCTATCCTGCCGGTGACCACAAGTCAGTCTCATTTGTAAAAATACGGAATTGAGAAAACAGCTTCGAAAGGTATTTTTGTCACGCTCAGTTTTCACTGATTAAGGATGAATTATTTTGGTAATATTAATGCTATAATATAGTTTGCATACTAGCCAGCACAAATTACGTTGTATAAACCACTGAAATCATTTATTTCATGATGAAAACCTTGAGTGGGACTGACTTGCCGTTATATTCTACACCAAAGAGAAAAGTAATCGCAAGTCAGTCACATTGCCATGGTGATGCTATAGTGCATATTGACGTGTTGTTATTCGTTGCGGTGAAAAGCTGTCAACCCTACCCAGTTCGGAAGTATATGTCCAAGAGAACAGTTAAAAAAAATCGGCGTTGGAAAGTCTCATGACGTATGGAACTGTTGAAAGCTCATCCGGTAAGGATTTGGATGAAGAAACTGACGCCGGAACTTATTTATTTATTTATTTATTTATTTCGTCAATCATATATGTAGACTGGTTACAATAATTTCTAAACTATACACGAACATAAAACAAATTAATTTTGTGTCCTCAGCCTCAAGGACTTGAAATACTGTTTCAGTTTATACCGGGACATCGTAAAGTCAATGGCTTCGCAGTGTTGATTATAAGAATTCATCATACTATTTATAGGTCCATTTTTTGCGTATTCCGTACGATGATGGTTAAGAGCAAATAAACTACGGTGTCGAAGATGTCGAATGGGTACATAAAAGTTTAATTTAGAAAGTAGTACTGCTGAGTCAACGTTCTGCGAAACGATATCGTTCACAAATGAAGCCATCGCGTACTCTCGCCGTTCTTTTAATGTTTGAATGTCAATCAACATGCAGCGTGCTTCATATGACGGAAGACGATGTGCGGTCCAACCTAGCTTACGAAGAGCATATAGTAGAAATTGCTTTTGTACTGATTCTATTCCTTCTTCATGTACGCCAGGACGAGGAGACCACACAATGCTACAGTATTCCAGTATTGACCTCACATAGGCAATATACAAAGTTTTGATAGTGTACGGGTCTTGAAAATTGTAGCAGAAGCGTTTGATAAACCCTAACATGTTGTTTGCCTTGTGTATGATAGTGTTATAGTGGTCGATGAAATTAAGTTTAGAATCTAAGATTATTCCTAAATCCCTAACTTTATCACATTTCTTCACATTCTGATCCCCTAATGCAATTACAATTTTGGGCGTTGTTAATTTTCTGCTAAAGGATATTACATTGCATTTTTTATATTTACTTCAAGTAGGCTTTCCTTACACCAGATGTAAAATGTGTGGATTTCATTCTGAAATACATTGATGTCTTCTTGATTTTTTATTCCCAAAAACAGCTTGATGTCGTCGGCATATATTAGAACTTTAATGTTTTTGAGGATGAAGGAAATGTCGTTTACGTACAAATAAAAAGAAGTGGTCCTAAGTGGGAGCCTTGGGGAACACCTGAAGTAACTTGAATGGGATTTGACTTTTTTCCATTAAATTTTGTTATTTGTTGCCTGTTTGTTAAATATGATTCAAGCCACTTCAGGAGACCAGACTCAATTCCAATTTTTTGCAGTTAAAAGTAGCATTGGTATGTCAATACGATCAAATGCTTTGCTAAAGTCTGTATAAAGAGCTTCAACATGGTACCCATTATCCATTGCATTCAATGAGTAATCTACGAATTCAAGTAAATTTGTGGATGTAGAGCGGCCTTTGAAGAAACCGTGTTGTTTGTCAGTTATTCGATTTTTGACTTGAGCAAATATCTTTTCATTGACAATTGCCTCAAAGAGTTTAGGAATGCAAGAGATAATAGCGATTCCACGATAATTACGTATGTCAGATTTACGCCCAGATTTGAAAATAGGCACTAAAAATGAGCTTTTCCATATATTTGGGAAGACTCCAGTTTCCAACGACATATTGAACAGCCAGAACAAAAGAGATTTAAGTTCCTTCGAAAGATTTTTCATGAGTGCTGGAGGTATTCCGTCAGGTCCAGGTCCTTTGGAAGGGTCTAAATTTCTCAGACCCTGCAAAACATCCTGTACCTGAAGTTGGTTGACACCAACGTTTCTCGGATATTCTGGATAAAATGCAAAATAATCGCGGTCGCGATTTTCTTCGGAAAATGTGGTATAGATTTCCTGGAAAAATTTTGCAAAGAGATTGCAATTTTTCTCCGAGTTATCACCAACATTTTCATCGAGTTGCATTATTGATGGAAAATTGTCTGATTTTAGTTTTGTTTTGACGTAATTGAAGAAGTTCTTTGGACAAGACTTAATTTCTAGTTCAGTTTTTGCATTGAATTCTTCAAATGCATCACTGATTGCAAAGTTCAGTTGATCACATATTTCCAAGTAAATTGCTAGATTTTCACTGCTATTGTGTTTTTTGAAAATTTTGTGGGCTTTTTGTTTGCGGTTTTTTAAATTTTTTGTTTGTTAAACCAGACGGGATGTTTAGTGTTAGCGTGGCGTCGTTTTTTTTTTTCAATGGAATCTCTTGAGAGATGATGTTGTATAGAATTTTGTAAAAGACGCTAACAGATGATTCGACATTTCCTTCATCTCTAAAAATTTGTTTCCAATTGACACAGTTTAATTTGTTTTTAATATTTGCATAGTTCGCGAGTTTGAAATCAAGGACTTCTTCATACTCACAGTCGTTGGGTCTTTGATATTCATGTAAAATTAAAGAATATTCAATTGCTGTGTGAAACTTTTCGTTTTTCCACAGTGGGTTAACTGATTCGGTCACAATTTTAACGTTTTCTTACATGGTTAATCTGGTTCAAACCTAGTTTAGCAATTTCGTCAAACATGAAGTGCAAAGTGATGTTATCTCCAACGACTGGGAGTAGGATGCTTTCGTTTTCAGGGTCCAAGATGAAGTCAGCGGTGTTTTGATTGAAGTCCCCATTGATGTGAACTTTCGCTTCTGGAGGTAGTTCAGATAAAATTTTTTCTGCGCAATTAAAAACTTTTCATACGTAATTTTATTAGCGTTATGTGGAGAAAAGTACACAGAGGCGAATACGTGTGTTTCACCTGCTATGTGCGATTTTATCCAAATGTGCTCGAATTCATTGAATTTAGGTGCAGCAACAGTTTCTGAATTAAAATTTACAGAGACCGCTATGAGGACTCCTCCGCCTGACTTATTTTCGGATTCTTGAAGATTCCTGTCATTCCTGAATACATTAAACATATTTCCAAAAATTTATTCACTTTTGACACTTTCATCCCAGTTTGTTTCAGTCGCCAATATGACTAAAAAGCATGAGCCTAAAAGATTGTTGTAAATTTGTTTCATTTAGGCTGGGCCTTTCATGCGATTGAAATTTTGACAATAAACCAAAATTTCAGTCGCATTTTGTGTTGGTGAAGAAATTTTTGGGGATATGGTGGTTGACGATGTTAGAGGGTTGGTGAGTGTTACCTGTAAGTCTTCTTCTTTCTCATCGAAAGGGGTCGTTATTTCCGAAAACTCGGTTTGTAAAATTTGTCGGTGCTTTCTCTTAGTTGTTGTAGGCGGTGTGTTCGTTCACTGGATAACGATGTCCGATGAGACTGCAGGTCTGCTAAAGCGTCATCGCGTGATATTCCAAGTTCTTCATGTACGTCCAGGAAAATTTCACGTAGCAGGTTTAAGTCAGTTGGTAGTCCTTCAGCTGCCAGCATCACCGATGCACTAATTTTGGTGATTCCTCGAATGCATACCGTTATTGGCTGATCATGCAGGAAAGCAAGGCAAGTTCGTACCGTATCCATAATTTTGTGATCACGCAGCCGTGCTTTCAGATAGCGTTTGTCACCAGCAGCGGATTGCTCCGTTAGTCTGACAATCGGTGGACGCATAGGATCTAGCAGCGGAGCAGTATTTTCCGGTTCTGACTGTAAAGTAATGCTCCGTGTTGTACCTTTTTCAGATCGATACGGGTTGATAGTTTCTTCTTTCCTGAAGTTGATGAGTTTTGGAGCAGAAAGTGCAGCTATCGGATGGTCGGTCGATGAGGGTGGCCCAGCGAATTGAACTTTTGCTGTGGCTAGTAATTCTTTGTCTGATGCGTTGATGCGTTGATAGTTTTGCGTACCGCTGTGCTGGTTGTTTTGTTTACTGGTATGAGTGATGCAACTACAGTTAGTTCATCTGACAACAAATGTCAAGATGATCAAAATCCGTTTGAGGCTCGAGCATTACCTTCGCAGATATCTTTGAACGATTCGCTGGATTCTGATGAATGTTTTTCCGATACTGAAGATTATTCTTATAGATCCACGAAGAAGCGAATCAAGAAAAAAATCCAAAAAGAGGACTCTTCAATGAAGAGTATGACTAGAGTGCGTGAACTAGATTGGGGAGGATGACAGGATTCAGATCCACGATCGATTCTGGAACATAGACGCTTTTGGTCAAGCCGCGTTTTTCCGAGAAACAGTAAAGTTAGCTCCATTCACTCGGCGTGTCGAAGATCAATTCATTTTGAAGGAACCTGAGAAGCGGAAAAAGCACCCCGATCAGAAGAGCATAACTAAAAAATTACAAAATTCTATCAACGGGAGATACAAATAACATATTTTGATACGATTCAGTATTTTCCTATTTACTTTGGATAACAAAGTTGAATCTGAATGAGTTATAATAACAAATCATGAAATGGAGTTGTTCTGGAACAAATCCAACAATTTTTTCGTCTCTAGCAAAACCTGTTGTTAATAATAATGGTTGTTATTGTACTGTTCTATGTGCTATCTCATTTTGTTAGAAAGCTGATACGTTAGTAACAAAGTTTGATATGGGTTGGATATTAGTAGATTATTTTTTGTTATGATATCTGTTATTTTAACACCTAACGGGATCAAAATTATAACACAACCTGAAAGGTTTTTCACATAACAAACTAACAGCCTCTGTAACATTTTTGTTTTGTCTTTCTGATCGGGACAGGTTCCACTTAATGGTCAATAAAATCGAATCTTTGGTATCATATCTATGGTATCATATCAAACATCTCTTCTCCACTTCCCATCTATTTCATTGTTTTACGCATGTTTTTTTGTCAGTAGGACTGCCTTCGTTTATTTTTCCTCTGGGACTGACCTGCTGTTACTTTTCATAATGGGACAATCTGACTTGGTATCGATTTCCACTTTTGTTGAACAACCCGATCAGAAGAGCATAACTAAAAAATTACAAAATTCTATCAACACAAGATACAATCAACAAACTTTGATACGATTTTGTTTTTTCCGATATGCTTTCGATAACGAAATTGAATCTGAATGAGTTATGATAACAAATTCTGGAATGAAGTTGTTCTGAAACAAGTCTAACAGATATTTCATCTCGATCAAAACCTGTTATTTCTAACAATGGTTGTTACAATACTGTTCTATATGCCATCTTATTTTGTTAGAAAGCTGAAACGTTAGTAACAAAGCTTGATATGGGTTTGATACTAGTGGAATCATTTTTGTTTTACACCTAACGGGATCAAATTTAAAACACAACCTGAAAGGTTTTTATCATAGCACACTAGCAGCTTCTGTTAAAGTTTTGTTTTTCCCTTCGGATCGGGAAACCACTATTTTTTATCGACAAATCTGAAAATACACTCGAAGATATGCTTAAATCCCATACTTGAGCTTGAGCTTGAATGATCACCACCGGTTGTCACTTCGTTACTGGCCAGGATCGATTGGAGTTGTAAATCGAATTTAGTGATTACTGCTTGGGATTTAGCTTTTCGATGTGCATCTCCAATAATCCCTGCATGCTGATCAGTACCGACGCCTGCCGGTCCAGAACGTAGATCAAAGGAAGGAAGGGAAGGGGTGTTAGTTCGATACTTGTTGTTACTAGAGGCCGGATGTTTATGGGCACTCGTCCACTAAGATATTTTTCGCGAACCTATCTTTTATTTTTCTAAGACGTTTAATTTCATTGATTAAGGATTTTAGGAGTACGACGGGAATAACGAGTTTTGTACTAATAGAGGAACTGACCGACTCTTCCGATTTTGAGCCCGACATGCACGCACCTCCCCGAGGTAAGTGGTGCGATCTTCGATATATGAACTCACGAAAGCGCGCCAGGTGCATGTGCATGTTTAAAACCTTATCATATTTGCAGTGACGGGATACAAGCGAATCGTGGAGGTTAAGTGATTTCGGTTACCTTACGTATCGTACGACTCTACGCGTTTCTGCTCATGAACACCTTAATTTACCCATTCACGAATCAATGAGTAGCTTTATTTCGTAAAACGTTAAACTTTATTCGGAAACTGTAAGCCGACCGCAATTTTAGAGGATATAATATCTACAACGCGTTTTTTCTCTTGTAATATAATTTTTCGAGAGTTGGTGCTAGATAGAAAACAACTCGGAAGGAATCTCTAAGACCTCCCGAACATCTCACTGTTACACCGTGCGATCATTGAAAGGTAAAGCCGTCGTACTCGAAGAGCAATACTGTGCACAACCACGAGAGTGCGCGCGAAATCCCCGACAGACCGCCTATTGCGAAAACAAGCTCGACGCGTTCGCTACTGTAATGAATAAGCTATGTTCCTCATCTAATCTGTAAAATGGCAAAGTTGCATGAATTCGAAGCCTGTGAAACTTGTACAAATGGAACATATGCTAGTTCCAAATTTAATCACAAAACGCCTAACTAATCACGATAAAGATAATGTCACTTCGCCATACACGATTTCAGCGCAACTGAATAACGTTTTTGTATAGCAATATTTGTCAAAAGCTAGGGGATTTGTTAGAAAAGAATTGAAATGAATAAATTAACGGCATGCCAAATATTACCGATGCCGGAAGTTTTGGTGATGTCATTTTTAAGTATCACATATCATACGCAGAGAAATGGCAAGTCAGTTTGAGCTAACTTTGTGACACGGTTAGTTTCATTTGCTTTCTGTTTTTAAATCGAGCGATCGAATTCGTATGATCTCTGTTTCTACACCAATATTAAAAGATGTGAAAACATTTTAAAATTAACAAACCGATGTAATTTGTCAATGGGCTTCTTTCGTATAATGCCCGAGTATCCGCCAGTAGACGGCGCTCCAAGCGTCCGTTTCTTTGGCGCTTTTAGCTTCGATTCTTTGATCTTTATGTTAGGTGCGTGCCACATGCTGACAGTAAAAAATTCGATATTTTTCCTTAACCACTAAGTATGAGCATGAGCAAAACCACATTATTTAAAAAAACGACGTGAAAAAAAAAGAAAAAAAACCGCGGTATTTGAAAACCCGTTGTAAAAACCGTGTAAAAAAGATCTTACTGTACAAACAAAGTTTATTTAAAAAAAGCCAAACCATTCAAAATCCGAATATATAGTAGAACTCGTGTCAAGTCCACTTATGAATTTCAACATGATCAAATGAAAAAATGTGAATATTTAACAGTTGTTCAAAAGCTAGAGAAATCATGAATTGTAATAATATAGGAAGCGAATATATATATTTCTTTAACTCACGCTAATAAATGTTTGACTATATACTTAAACTTTCTCTATACAAGCGAAACGGCGTATTCTACTAACAGATTTCATTTTGTTCGTATGCATCTCCCCATCTATTTCATGGGCAGCTTTTTTTGGTTAGTTTGTCTACCCGCCAGCGACCGGCGGTGGCGCTGCGAGCGTGAAAAATTAAACTTCACGGTTGGTGTTTTTTATGTCTGGTTCAGCTGATCTCAAAACTAACAAATAGCTTTAAAAATGTAACGGTACTTATCCTGCTAAAAGCGATCGGATGAT
Source organism: Wyeomyia smithii (assembly GCF_029784165.1). NCBI lineage: Eukaryota > Metazoa > Arthropoda > Insecta > Diptera > Culicidae > Wyeomyia > Wyeomyia smithii. The sequence continues at coordinate 78,247,087 of NC_073694.1, forward strand.
CTCCTTCTTCAGAGTTCATTCAGAGTTAACAGGAGAAACCAAACTTTGCCATTTCACCAATTACACTATTTTATTTCATGGGAGAAAGCAGCACGCGCACAGCACTAAGTTTGCTTTGTTATCAGCTCCACTAACCCTATATGCAGAGCCGGATTTACGATTGTGGGGGCCCGGGGCCCAGTTTACAGTGGGGGCCCCAGAATAAAACAAACCCGTTTTTTTATCGTACGAGTTAAAAACACTTATTTCTCATTGAAAAGATACCAAAAATTTGCTAGAAATTTTTCTTACGAGTTTTTTTTTGCAGAGAACTTATTGATTGAATAATCAACATTCAGCTCCTTCAGAATATTGTACTCTCAACTTAACAATGCTAAGTTTGACAGCCTTTCACTCTTCATAGTCGTACGCAACCTATTTTCAATCAGTTTCATCTTCGATAAAGACCTTTCTCCAGTTGCGTTCGAGATCATTAGGCTCAAATAAATAAATGTATGCAACTGCTCGAAATCCGGAATTTTTTTCTTGATATCTGAAAAATAAAAACCTACCGCAATTCGAATAAATGCAATCCGCAAGCAAAAATTTGCACACAATTTGAGAAAGACTGCGCAAATATAAGGCTACGCTGACAATAATCTACAGAACCTAGGAAAAAACTAGGGGTAAGCGGGGTAAGACCGCCCTTAAGCAATTCGGTTTATAGAAAAAAAAGTTGCGGCTGCAATTTCATTTTTTCTTCGCTAAGAGGTTCTTCTATTCAATACCCGCATTTAAAAAATAAGAACTGAAATATTTTTGTTTATTTTCCAGTTTTTTTTTTCAATTTTTAAAAATTCATTGAAAATGTGCAGATCTTTTTCATGCGGGGTAAGCCCGCCCACCAGCGGGGTAAGATCGCCCACCATTTTTTGAGGATAAACAATATTTTTAGGGCCGAAACGGTTGATTTTATCGGTATAGTGTCTCTGACAATGTTGTGGATGGTATTTTTCTTTCTTTTTAAATAAAATATACACTGTGAAAAATCTGAAAAAAAAAAATTTCTAAGTTTCAACTTATTTTGTTTTCTGATTATTCAAGTTCAGATCAATGTTTAGGTAACTTTTTTGGTTTTCAAAATAAATAGATTTTTCAGAATTGGGGGTTTTCAAGATATTGAATTCATAATATACCTATCTTTAAGCTAAAAATTAAAACTCATTAAACCTGTCTGTATGATTCTTTTTAAGACTTATTATGTATAGAAAAATACTAATAATTATTCTTTCGTTTATTTATATTTTCAATTTTCTATGTTTTTTTTTTTTTTGAAGAACAAAATTATCAACGACTCTATACACCAAACAAACCGTCCAAAAAAAAATTCTTCACAAAAATTTAGCTATTAATATTTCTATTACTCCATGATCCAACAACCATAAAATTTTAGCTTACCTTTTGTAGATTTTACAGGCAAAAACATATTTTTTCAAATATATTTGAAAAAAAAAAATATATTTTTAATTCTATTTTTATATCTTTTCTTTAAATTTTTTTATAGTGTGTATTTTTTTCGGAAGTAAAAAACTACTATTTTCAATTCTGCCGGAGACGTCATATCAATCAAACAAACCGTCATGGCTCTAAAATTATTTTGGTTCATTAACACCATTTTCACACAGGTTTACTTTTTTTAAAAATAAGTCTTGTTAAAATATATTACTAGAAAAGCTTTAACCAAATCGAAAATGGTCGATTAACATCGATGTCTTATGTGGCTTGAAGTTGCTCTACTGATCCTGTAAATATTCCCTTTGTAGTGTCGAGGCATTTGGGTCTTGAAGTAAAACAACAAGCAGTTGGATACGTGGCGGTTTCACCCCTTGTATAGTGGGCGACTTTACCCCCAGTGGAACATTTTCATATTTGACCGAAAAAGTAGTCAAAATTACAAGATTACTCACGGCCTTCGATATTCCCGAAAGAAGATAGATTCAGGCAAGCGATTAAACGTATATTCACGAACAAAACAATAGATTTTTAGACTGAAAAACCTTAAGTCCCGTTGCCGCAAAACAATAGCGCATTGACTGGTTGCCAGCTGAAAGGTTGTTTTTGATTATTTCTGCGACCGTTCGCGCACTATCATGACAGAAAAACGTGCAAAATGTTATGTAATTATACTGTGATAGACACGTTAATGAAATTTTTCAATTATTTTATAACTTGGTAGTAAAACTACAGTGGGCGGTCTTACCCCGCAGGGCGGTCTTACCCTGTTTACCCCTACACACTTCTGCAGGTCAATAAAATCTGCACACGGACTCTGAAAATCTGCATTTTGCAACGCAAATCTAGTATCCCTGATTCGGATAGGTAAACTTATTTTCGGAATCAACAGCAGTGTATTAAAAAAACTTGTGGATTATCTTCTTTCCTGCTTGATTTCCCATGCGCGCTGGTTCGATTCAAATGGTGTGTTAATGTGTGTCATTCCAAGAGAATCGAAGGTGAAATCTTATGGATGTGGTTGTGATATTGGCGCTCGCGAAAAAATAACACTGAAGGAAAGTTTCAGATTGAAATGGTCTGTTCAAATTTTCTTACTGTAAATTGAACTTTTGATTGAATCTCATTTTTGATAGAGAAAAGAACTTTTTCTCGTTTTGTGGAGGCCCCAAAAATGTGGGGGCCCGGGGCCCGGGCCCCCTGGGCCCCCTGGGCCCCCCCTTAAATCCGGCTCTGCCTATATGATTTACCATATGCTTAAATCCCATACTAACTCAAAATTGACAAAATTACAGATGTGACTGACTTGCGGTTACCGGCAGTATCGATACTGTAAGGCAAATGCAAGAGCGAAGATTCTCTCATTCTGATAAAACGAATTATTTTAACGATTTACCTTTTGAGTTCAGTAAAATAAAACGTGGTTTAAATTTTTTTTAAATATAATCACCAGAAGTTGGACACTGAGCCAGATGTAAATCTACTTGTTAAAATAGGTAACTGTACTTGAGCAATCAACCGGAGGCAACGAGACTATGCTATATTTTATTTAAAAAATTGGCAAATGTTAAGCGCCATGGGAATCGGAGTGTTGTTTCAAGAAGAATAATAACTATTTCCCTAAAAGTACTATCTTTCCCCAGGGAACCGCTATGCTTTCTTTGAACAAAACAACAAACAATGTAGTATCAGCTGCATATAGCACTAATATATTTACAATGCTTCTCTTAATAACATCGTTGGCATTCTGGACTTACGTATTTTTGTAAGTTGTTTTCCTAAAATCTGACATCAAAATGCGTTTGAAATAAGTTGAACGGTGCGAACATGCCTGGATGAGATCTATTTACCACCTCGGAAGCTCGAATATCCCTGTTTTATCGATACAACGAAGGTATAACTAAAAATGTGCTCTTTATGGCTTGATGGTTTAGTATTAAGCGAAGACTGTTCTTACTATGCAAAGGTTTGACAAGGTTCATTTTATATATACTAAGGGTGCCTAACTGCTGTTCGGAAAGGATCACGTTTGTATCCTCAGTGTGTCTCAGTGCTAATAGCACAGGAATGTTATAAACACATCTAAACTACATATCAACTAATTGATAAATTTTTCTAGCACAAATATTGTTCGATGCATTTCTTCTAAATCTTTAAATAATTGTTAGGTAATTCTAAATAGGAATCATTCAACGATGCTTCAACGGAAGCATCTAACCACGTAGCGCGTGGAATCACGTTGCGAGTAGTACCATTTCACAGATGGGTGACGACTATGTCTTCTTCAAGCTCGTCCTTCTCATCATCCTCTTCGATTTCTTTTCGATCGGATTCGGTCTGCTGCTGCTTGGGTGTTTCGTCAAGCTTCTTCAGTCGACGTTCCTTTAAATAAAAAAAATAAAAAAATGACTGTCAATTTTACTTGCATGAGACGGAGTATCCCCAGTTACCAATCGGTTTCAGTAAGATAATGATTCTAAACATGAATAAAAAACCACGAGCCATCTCAACTCTACCCGATCGGAAGAGCATAACTAAAAATTACAAAATTCCATCAACACGAGATACAAATAACAAATTTTGATACGATTTTGTGTTTTCCCATATGCTTTTGATAACGAAACTGAATCTGAATGAGTTATGATAACAAATTCTGAAATGAAGTTGTTCTGAAACAAGTCTAACAGATTTTTCATCTCTATCAAAACCTGTTATTTCTAACAATGGTTGTTACTATACTGTTCTATATGCTATCTTATTTTGTAACAAAGCTGATACGTTAGTAACAAAGCTTGATATGGGTTTGATACTAGTAGAGTCATTTTTGTTACAATTTCTGTTATTTTAACACCTAACGGGATCAAATTGAAAACACAACCTTAAAGGTTTTTATCATAACACACTAACAGCTTCTGTTACAATTTTGTTTTGCCCTTCTGATCGAGTACTTCTGTACAAGCAAGCAAGTATGCACGACGTTCATTTTAAACGATCTCTTAGGCAGCTGCCAAAAGCGTCAAAATTCCTTAGTGTATGAATACTTTTTCATTCTGTTCATTCAAAGATATATCCTCGTTTTAGAAACACATGGCAAACAAAATACAAGTAGTAACTAATATAGGTACCTAATCGTAACTAAAAAACTAATAGAAAAAATTAGAGTTTTCGGGCCTTAGAAAATTCCCAATGGTTAATAATAACAGAAATGAAACCAATTTTTTAGTTTCTTCTAATGGCTTCAGGATTTAAGATCAATTTAATTCCTGATGCTTGTTAGCCTATGTTGTTTTTTGATTTGTTCAATTTAATTTCGTTGGCAGTTAATTTAAGAATGATCATTTTCATCATTTTGTTTTATTCTATTCTATATTCTATTTATCATATAGCATTTTTACTTTAGTCCTGCCACATTTTATTATAAAAATATCTGAGTTAGCTGATTCCATTCCCAACAAAGTTCAATTTCTACCCATTATTCAAAAATTGGCTAATATGCCATAGGCATCAAATCGAGAAAAACGCATTTCAAAGTTTTTCATCGGTACAACGTATTTTGACTGTCCATGACAACTTTATTATTGAGTATATCACCCTTCATATGTGCTGGAACCTTGCCGTTGAGTTGATACAGAGAAACCTGCAGGAAAATTCCACCTGCCAAGTATTTTTCACGCAGTAGCCGTTTTTTCTATTATAAACGAAAGGTCAGTTGACAAACCGGTGTGCAATTTGGCTAATATCCATACGATGTGAATTATATTGTGCTCGTTGGTGGTGAAAATGGTTTTAAATTGAATAAAACAACACTGAAGCACAAGTGAGGATGAAAAGGACGACGAGACAATCGTTTTGTGCAACAATATAACAATATAACGAAAATATTATTATTCATGATAATCCCACAATCCACTTTCTAATTTTTTCTCATCAAATCCAAAACAAAATCCGAATCTTCTCTTGAATATAACTTTTGATCAAAGAGCTGAATCGCATTTTTAAGAATGTAGATTTATGACAGAAGGAAACAGTCACGCGTTTTGATCATTGGGTTTCGCGGCACAACAAATAAATTCTTGTTGCATTATATATTCTTCGTAGAGAAGTCAAATTTGATGCAATGGCCTTACGATCGCTTACTTGTCACCAGTAACCACCATGCTACAACACACTTTCGAAAGTTAGACGAAACAAAGTACAGTAATGATACACTGGTTCGTGAACACGCCACAGGTAGAAACATATTGGATATTAGCCAACTTCTCAATTACTTTGGATATCAGCCAAAATTGTTTCATATTTGTTGCCTTCCCAAATGTATTTTTTGACAATCGGCTTCCATAGGGACCTTGTTTAGGGTGTTTACCATCACGAAAAACTGTTTTCACGATTTTGGTAAAAATGGCATATTAGCCAATTTTTGAATTATGGGCAGTTTTGTTTTCGCTTCACCTATTATCGTCTATATTATTTCTAATATCGAGAATTTCTTGTTGAATAATTAAAACTAAAGGAAAAATCGCACAGAACTCAAAATGCATAAAAACGTTTGACTTGTGCAGAGAGTTTATCGAGATAACGCAAACCAAAGTGAAACACTTTTTCTCACACACACGTTGGTGCGTGGACTCATCTAATATATGGTTGCATAAAAATCATGTGGAAAATGTGTAACTTATTAATTTGTTACCAATACACTTTCAATTGATAGGAACATAAACTGTCAAAAAAGGAATATTTGTTTCAATCATTTCTTTCACATCATCAAAATGCTAAAACCTTGGATTGTGATAGGTGCACTTCATGTACCTCATGTTCATGTGCTTTACTCACCTTCGCCGCCTGTCGAATTTCAACTATGGCATATCCTACCATTCCAAGAGCTAAGACCGCAAACAAAACGTACAACTTCATACGGGCACAAAGCTGCGTGGAATAGGCATAGGCAATCACGAAACCAGCAGATTCCCAAAGCCGATAGTTGGAGAATGCGGCTTCCTTATTTCGCCGGAACAGTGCTCCGTAGATACCTGTTTGTGTTGAATTAAATGTTAGGTAATATGTCAAAATCGTCATCAAATAATGACTTACCATTAATTTGAGTCTGCCATACGGCATCTCCTACACCCCACAATCCTGAGATAGCGAAAAACACTAATGGGTGATCGGGATGAGGCTTCCAAAAGAGGCAATAGATGATAACCCCGCCATGTACAAGAGCACCTGAAATAATAAATTAATATAAATTGTAATTATCTTTAACACGAAAACGGCATGTTGCATGACATCCCAGAAAACCGCCTACCAAGCAAGATAATAACGATACGGCCTATGTACTTCATAATTGATCCAAAAATGATCGAACAGATGGCGTTCACAACACCAAAACAGATCATAACATATCCAATTTGGTGAATTCCTAGGGCACAAGATACGTAGGCCTGGGTAAACTCTGCCCCGATAAACGCTTGTTCCATACCGATGAAGACGGTAATCAAAATCAACAATTGCTGATTTATTTTCTTTAACTGCTTAAATGTTGCACTTAGCAATTGAACACCAGATACTTCAACTGCAGAAATCGATCCACGTCTCTTTTCACCATAACTGTTGAAAACAATGATTGTCATTTAATTCTCCCATAAGTTTACCTAACTTGAAACATACCGTGATAAAGGATCCATGAAAAGGGCAATGATCACGACAGCAGCAATAATGCATGAGAGATAGATTGCAGATATTTCGAAGATTTCCGAGTCTGGTGGTCGCTGAAGGTTAGCATTATCGGTAGTCTCAACAACACAGAAATTAGCACCGCACTTATCCAGTGCAGAATCCGTGAAGGTTGCGTTGTCATCGTGCACACTGGTGCCCCCATGGGCTCCACTGGAAAGAACTACCGATCGGAACGGTTGAGCGAGTTTAGTTTGAGATGAATTAAAAACAATCAATTTCGTATGTACCTAAACTGGAAATCAAATTTCCCCACAACTCAGCAGTTTGCCAAGCAAGGAAGAAGAATCCGAAGAAACGCACTATAATGGCTTCGACGGATTGTTCGGTCAGCTTAGCATATACTTGGCCTAACTGCGTCAAATAAGTAGCCTTACTGGCCCACATGGGAGCTGCACCCAGACCTACTAGCATTCCTGCTGGAACTAGCGTATAGAATGTCGGATAAAACTGAGCAGCGATATACGGCGCGTAACAGAGCATGCTAACACACAGTGTCCATTTGACTGTCAGTTTCCTGATCACAAGCGTGGGTAGAAATATACAGGACACTACTAACGCGGCATAAATAACACTAAGCGAAACCGTTCCTAGCCCATCTTTAGCATTGATCGAGGACTGTAGGTTAGCTGTTCCCTGCAAAAACCATTTAATGTCTGAAGTTAGCATAAAAATGTACTTTTGTTTAACAATTACAGCTTACCTGGAAAGCCGTAAACTGAACCATGAATGCAAAAGAAACCGTCGTGATGTTTTTCAAGATGCGCCATTTTTCGTTTCTGGATAGTTTAACCTTCTCTCGCAAAGAAGCGGAGTCGTTCTGAAATGGATGCAAAATTAATGATTGCTTAAACATTTCTCACCATCGCTCTGCATACCTTGTCGGGATCAAAACCTCCGTGCATTGTTGATCGATTTTTTCAATTGCATCTGAAGACATAATAAAATGATTTTGGGTTAGCGTAGCAAAAATAGATAGCTCGCAATAGTTAATAAAACTAAAAAGCTGTGTTTTTTTCTTAAAAAACTTTTTAAAAGCAAAACTACTCATCGTATGGCATCCGTGATCTTAAAAACTTGAGCCGTTGAGAGCAAAAGTGGTACATGTGCCATTTTTACACTTTTGGGTTTTTTTGCATAAATTAATGCAGAACGCAATAATGTACTAGAATATGCAAGAAAAACCGAGATCTGATAACCTAAACCAAAGTTATAGCCAAAACATTTTTTGGTAATTAACATAATCACCATTACGTTCAGAGCAAAAGTGTTACATGTCAAGTCTGTGCATGTTAGATGAGTTGTAAGTCGAGGATCTTAGGATGTAAAACAATCATGTCTTCAGCAAAGTTGGTCAAGTGATTGAGTACTTTCAGTTTTCAGATGGAGATCTGCTTTGAAATTTTCTCACTTCGTGGCGCAAAAGTGCTATTTTGTGACAGAAAGCATTTTACCTATTTCAGCATCAACTCGTATGCTGCTACCAAATACATATACACTAGCGCCACGAAGAGACAGAATTCCTTAATAAACAGATCATCATTCTATAGTACTCAATCACTTGGACAACTCTGTTGAAGACATGAATGTTCTATGTCTTAAGATTAGAGAGCTATAATGCAACCTTCGTGCTTACACTGGACATGTAGCACTTTTGCTCTCAACGTTTTCTGGTTGTCATTATTTTTCCCATAGAACAAAAGTGGTACATGTTTTTCCATTGAAGTTTGTGTAAGTTATTCAACCAGAACTCGTTATACTTTCATGTACAGTCTTTTGAAACCTTTCCAGCAATGATTTAGTGCAGTTATGTTGGAAAAAAATGTTGAAAATAATTTACTATTTGAGTGTTTTCGTTTATCGCGTCTCCTGAAAAATTTACTTAATGGCACATGTACCACTTTTGATCTCAACGGCTCATTTATTGATCGACTATTCACAATTTTGTGGAAAATTTGCAAGAAGGTTCTATCAAAATGCCAGCAAAAGCAGTGGTGCGAACCACTTAACAAAAAAATACAATTTTTAAATAATACTGCGTAAATGACTACTAAAAAAACTGATCAAGATCACTCATCGGCAAACGCGAAAAAACGCCCTAAAGCTCCAACAGGAAAAACTAAAATATTACAACCATTTCTGTGAACTTTGCTGCCCCTAGCGTCGCAAAGTGCGTCAAAAGGCCATATAGTAATTGTTTGCCAAGTTCGCCGCTTCTACGTTTGCTTATGGAAAACCTTCATTTAAGTCTAGAGCAGAATCGCGCCAAATGATCTAGAAATACGCGAAGATTTAATCGACCATTTTTGATTTGAATGAAACTTTGCACACGTATTTGGCTTAGCAAACTGAGCATTTTTTACAGATGGAGAGATTTTTTTCACCCATGAGTTATATTCGGGCGTATGCTTTTTGACATAGGTTTTATTCGAAACATTGTAGCCCAGAAACCGTTGGTTGTATAGAAAAACTGTCTGAGAATGAGTTGTAGGGGATTGAAAATGCATCATAAAAAAATATACACTATAGAAAAAAAATGTTTCTGACCAAAAAAGAAATTGAAAATAAACATTAAATTTCAATTTAAAAAAATGAGTTGAATTTTTTTTAATTTTTTTAAAAAAACTTGTCGTTAATACGCAACTTAAAAAAAATCCAGGATGGAGAAATGAAAAATAATTTTGTTATGGTAGATTAATTTTTTTGTAAAAATTCTAATTCAAACATTTTTTCAAAATATTTGTATTCTGATAATTTAAAAAAAAGCAGAAAGTCATTTTGAACCAAAAAGCTCTTGGTAGTTAACATATATATATATATATATATATATATATATATATATATATATATATATATATATATATATATATATATATATATATATATATATATATATATATATATATATATATATATATATATATATATATATATATATATATATATATATATATATATATATATATATATATATATATATATATATATATATATATATATATATATATATATATATATTTATTTATTTATTTATATATATTTATTTATATATAGATATAAGAATCAAATATTTATTTTCGAGTTTTATTATCTTTGGTTATATTTTTTATGACATAGATACTTTACAGAACTAGTTTCACCTTGTATTTTATATACATCATAAGTAAATAATTCGTCATCTTTTGAAAACAGCTTCGTTTTTTTTTTTCTTTTTTCTGAAATTGGAACAAAAAAGTGATACTTTTGTGTGCCAGCTGTTATTTTAGATCGTTTAAGAAATATTGCTCCATTCTGTTACTCCTTGTTCATATTCTTCATATGATATCCAACTAAATGACATTTTTGATGAATTTTCAGTACTTTTCTGATTAGCCCAATCATACAATTGTTTTGCGCTTGTAATGGGATGTTCATGTTCTCTAGCTAAACTTGCATTTCTTGCCATTCGTTTTAATGTGCCATCTTTTCTCACTGAAACGTAGTCCCTTTGCCCTGGCATGGCTCTATTGACCTGGTCACTGTCATAAAACTGCAATACCTCGTTTTTTACTTCCAGGGGCAATCCATGTCCAAGCCTCACGTCAGGAATAGCCAATATTCCACTAACCTCTGATGTGCGCCGTGCCTGTTTCACAATGTATTCCGTTGTTTCAAACTGTTCTGTTATCGTTTGTTGGTTCCAAGATTTCGGTAGAACCGAAAGTATTCTTACTTTATTTTCCCTCGAGCATTCGGGCGCAGTAAATTTATCTTTTAAATGCAAAATCACCTCGTCGAAGTCTCTCGCTTTACGTTTCAATAAATCCAGGTCATCTTCAGCATCAGAATCGAAAATGTTTTTTGTAGGGGAAAGTAGGTAGAGACGGACACTCTAAGGTTTAATCTAAATAAATACTTAGGTATTGCTATTTATATCGCAGTAGTCATACAAATTGAAATTCAAGGTCATTTGTTTTCATAATCATTTTTGGTTTTAGTGAACTTCCTCCAAGTTTTATATGTTTTGGGTCTTCAAAAATAAGACTAAAAATTGCTGTTTTTTGACATGGTTGAGAAAGACGGACACTTGGGGTGGGTAAGATGGACACTACGAAGGTAAAGGTGGACACTCACAAAAAAGATGTAGTACGTTAAGTATTCTTTTGATTTATGTGTTAAGTGATGGCCATACATTACTCTACGTTAATAGAGTCCATCTATACATCACGTGAACAGTTCGAGAGGATCGGTTTCGATGAAGGCGAAAATGCTCCGCCTACATGGCCTGTTCTAACTGCTAAGTGATTAATATCTGCTGGTTTCTCTCGCGGGTGTACTTTGTGAACATCTGTAGTATACAACAGATGTTACATGTGAAAATTCTTGGAAAATCCGTGTGTCCATCTTTCCCTACCTTAGGGTGTCCGTCTTGCCCGACCTGGTTGTAAATTTTTCAAACGATCGTAGCTCTTCATCGGAACATCGAAATCTGCTGGATTTTCACTAGAAAACCGAGGAAAGACTAATTAATCACTTTAGTATTGTGAACAAATGAAAACACGTAAGTTTCACGAGTTTTTCACTATTTTCCGTGGGATAAAAATTACATCAAATTGCAGCAAATTCAAGAAAATATTTTTTGTTTTACTCACAAATTTGACAGTTTGCTTGCTGAAAACCGATAATGCAACTCAAAAGCATTAACACACTATAAAGAAGGTATTCGCATCACTCAACTATCATAATACATTATAGTTTGTGAAATATTAAAAGTGTCCATCTTACCCGCAGTGTCCGTCTTCACCTACTTCCCCTACCGTCAGTAATGTTCAGATACTTTTTCAGGATATTTTTCTTGATTGAGCTTTGCCAGTGATATCGGTGAAACGTTGATTACAGCTAGGCCTTTGTTGAATAACTCAATTTTCTGTGCTCTAGAGTATTCTTTTTGAATGCTTCCTTGAGAATATGATGACACGATAGTTGTAGTAGAGGGTATCTCCGACAATTCGTATACAGATGCAGATGGTTGCAACTCCGTCGATAGAATGTTTCTTCCACATCCTGATGTTGATGGTTCCATGAATGAATTGTGTGGATGCTCTTCAAGATCAAATTCATCCTTCACTTTGATACAACATAATCTACACGAATCACAAATTGTAGAGATGTATTAAAATGAGCTTGACTGTTCAATATTTTTAATTTTGCAATAACGTTTTCGTTTAATTTGCGTAAGCATGATGAGCACCGACGATCAGGAAAGGGTTTACAGCACTTGGGCTTGGTGTATTCCATTTCCACTTTATTCGTCTTCACAAAATGCAAACTGTTACTAACACTTCTGGAGAAGTGCAATCGTATTTATATACGAAAACAGATATTATAGGTAAGTAGTTATTGGTAGCGTACTTTAAAAACAGTTATTATTAGTAAACAAGTAGGTAAAACATTCGGCAAGGGAGGACGTGTAGGTAAGCTAAGGAACAGCGCCTAAGTTATTCATCCAATCGTATTGTTGACAAAGAATGAATTGTATATTTTTGATCAAGCATTCCAATGAACGTATGGTTTTTGCTGGAGAAATTAAGACAAACGCGTATTTTCCTGAATATTACTAATTTTTCGAGCTTAAATTCAAAATAACTCGAAAACCGATGCCTTTGGAATGTTAACTACCAAGAGCTTTTTGATTCAAAATTACTCGCTGCATTTTTTAAAATTATCAGAATATAAATATTTTGAAAAATGTTTGAATTAGAATTTTTATAAAAAAATAATGTTCAACTAGTCTATTATAAAAAAACTATTTTCCATTTCTCCATCCTGGACTTTATTTTAAAAGTTGCGTATTAACGTCAAGTTTCTTTAAAAAAAAATTAAAAATAAATTTTTTTTTTTTGAATTAAAATTTAATGTTTATTTTTATTTTTTTTTTTTGGGTCAGAATTTTTTTGTACAGTGTATATTTTTTTATGATGCATTTTTAATTCCCTTCAACTCATTCTCAGGCAGTTTTTCCTCCATACAACCAACGGTTTCGGGGCTACAATGCTTCGAATTAAACCTATGCCAAAAGGCATACGCCCTTTTAGAATATAACTCATGGGTGTAAAAATGTCTCCATCTGTGAAAAATGCTCGTGTTCAAAGTTTCATTCAAATAAAAAATGGCCAATATTCGACCATAGGTCATTTGGCGCGATACTGCTTTCTATGGAGACTTCACGCACTTTCGACTTAGCTAAGTATACCAAAATTTACAGGAATGGTTGAAGAGCTTTTATCTTTCTTTTTTTTCTGATTTTACGACTCCGTGGCTTTTTACGCACTACTATGATTGATAGGGGCACCAAAATTCACAAGAATGGCTGAAAAGTTTTAAAGTTATGATCATTTTTTTCCAGTTTGAGCTCAAGGGCAAGTGTTTAGCGATGTAATGTAAGCGCAAAGCAATGAAATTATGTAAATGGATTTTTCATTTAACAGCTTCGATGCGTTGTTTAAGCAATTGGAAAACATTAACATAACCACATTGAAAGTATGCAAAACGATACTTGAGTGTTGATATAGGAAAAGGTTTTAAATTGCACCTAACAGTATGTAATCAGCCATACATTCGTCTCGCAAAAACGTCGCCAAGAGAATTTATCCATATTTCAGTGCGAGAGAATCTGAAACATTTCTTACCGATTTGGTAAATATGTCTTAATATTGTCAACTTTAAACCACTTATTAGGAATTAGCGTAGCTAATATAAAATTTGGTCGCTAAGCAGAGTGTCGCCCATTAAATAACACTGGTCGACAAAAATTTAAAAAAATATTACCCTTGAGCTCAAACAGTTGCCCTAAGAAGACCACCATTTTAACCATTTTGGTGCTCCTAGAGTATGCAGAAGTGCGTCAAAGTGCGGCACAGTAAACGTCGCTTCTACGTTTGCTCATGGGAAAACTTCACTTGAGTCTTTGAAAAACGTTATCTTCACTAGGGGCATCAAAATTCACAGAAGTATTTAAAAAAACTATAACCTTCATTTTTTCCCAGTTTGAGCTCTAGGACAAACCTTTGTTTACCAGCGTAATTAAAAGGTGATTTTTTTGCTATTTGGTTTTTTCGTGTATTCAGATTTGACAGTTTACGTGGGAATTCTGACAGCTGTTAAGGTCTAATGTACTCAGTTTGGTTTGCCATTTCACCATGAACAGACTTACGCCTGAACAACACTTACAAATAATCTAATTTTTATTACAAAATTCGTCCTCTTTGAAAAATGTTTTCCGCGCATTACGACCATTTTATGGTCGTCGTAATCGACCTACTGAGCAAGCTATTCAAGCTATTGTGACGAAATTTCAAACCAGCTTTACTCTGTTGGACATAAACCCACCAACACGTATACATAGAGTGCGTACAGAAGAAAATATTGCTGCCGTATCAGCCAGTGTAGTGGGAGACCGTGAAATGTCAATTCGACGCCGTTCGCAGCAATTGGGCTTGTGTTATTCGATGATTTCTGATTTTTTTGCCGGAAATGGAAGAGCTGGGTCTTGTTGACATGTGGTTTCAGCAAGACGGAGCAACGTGCCACACATCGCGCGAATCAATGGACATATTGCGGAATGAGTTCGGTGAGCAATTCATCTCACGAAATGGACCGGTGAATTGGCCGCCTAGATCATGCGGTTTAACACCGCTAGATTATTTTTTGTGGGGCTACGTTAGGTCTCTCGTCTATGCGGATAAGCCAACAACAATTCCAGCCTTGGAAGACAACATTACACGCGTTATTCGCGAGATACCAGCCGAAAAAGTGACCAAAAATTGAACTTTTCGTATGGACCATTTAAAACGCAGCCGTGGCCAACATTTGAATGAAATTATCTTTAAAAAGTAAATGGCATAAACCAATTCATCGGCTCAAATAAAGATTTCATACAGTTTTGTAATTTTTATGCGTTTTTTAAGAAAAACCAAATTCTTAAAAAATCACCCTTTACAACCATTTTTTCCATCGCCTCTGCGTGTTATGCTGCAAAATTTTGACAATATTCTGCAAACGGGCTGAAAGCATATTTTTTACAACTATAGCGTCAAATTATATTCAAATCAAATTTATAAAATTGAAAAAGTATTTCAACTACAGTTTCGTTTCCTGCTGGTACGCCATCCTATGTTTAAAATGAGGTCGAATTTATACAATTGAGTAATACAAAATCAAGAGATTTAAACTTCCAGTGAAATATGACGTATTTGCTGTTTAAAATCAAATTACAATCTCCCAACGGTAATGTTATTTCTCAATGAAAATCCGCGTTCGCGTAGCGTCAGTTTAATCGTGTGACGCAAATATGTAAATTCAACATTGGCTACAACGAGCAGTTTATTCCAAGACTCGACATCGCTGAGCTGTTCCTAATGTTGCTGATTTACTTCATTATCAGTGCAGATCATGATAGAAGTATTGTCTCCGAGACTCATATAATTACTATTTCCGTCCAAAACACGTGATTACCCGGCTATGTTTTCAACGGATTTACTCATTCGTTTGGAAGTAGTCTGTGTACCGTAGAAAAGAGTCGACCAACCGGTAAACTGCAGCAAAAGCAAAACAGATAGAAGGGATGACTACTTGTTAACGATAGTATGTATATCGTAGCTAACGAGGCGGGCTAGACATCGAGGAAGTGTGGCGAAAAGCGTGGGAGAAACTTTTGTTCATGATAAATAATGGCAATGTCTTGAAAGACAGTGCCGCAGGTAAGCGTCGATTTATGACCAAAACAATTGATATCTATTTCTAGCGAAATTATGACCAGTGACTCAGAAACAACCTGTGTCCAGTACCGCGCGGTAAAGGTAATCGAGTTTGAGCACCACTTTCATTTTACATGCAGTGCAACATCGTGCCACAATGCACTTAGAAAAACAAACTTTAAACGGACGTCCAATTGACACGTTTGAATAATTGAACATTGTACCATTAAGATGTTAAGCAGTTATCGAATAGCTTGGGATGTATAATTCATACGCGACTTTTCTACACGATTTTTTTACAATAACGCGGATTATTCTCACGCGATTTTTTTAAGAACGCGGATTATTTTTACGCGGATTGGCAGATTATTTTTTCGCGGTATCAAATAATTTTATTTTTATATCGCGTAAAAATTTAAATTTACACGATTTTTTACGACGTTTTTCCAAATAACGCGGTTTTTACGACGTTTTTCCTAAATAACGTGTTTTTTTTCACACGGAATTTTTTGCACGGTACGTAGAATCGTGTAACACATACTTTGCTATATCGATACGAGTCAAGGTCGTTGCGATTAACTTTCGATTAAGGAACGAATACTAAAGCTTAAAAATATGGCAAAATGATTATAAAAAAGTTATTGTCCTGATTTCCAACGAATTTTTATTTTGTATGTTTTATAAACGCATTTTGTTCCCATGATATAATTTTTAAAGCAATTAATTACAAAAAAAACAATATCGCACGCTAGCCTGGGGGGCTATGCGGTCCACTAGATAAATTGAGAAAATTCGTTTTTTTTTGTTCATCTATAATTTATTTGACACGGCACAAATACAATTTAATGTTTAACGGCGCCAATTATATCTGGTAGCTTACTTTCTAAAGTATCTTAATAACTAAAAGCAATTTTTTTATCCTCGCTGCCGACTACGAGCTGAAACTAAATGTAAATTAAAGCTATAATATTTTGCATTAAAAGCACTGGCTTACTGTATGATGGTTTTCATTGCCATAGGTAAGCACATGTTCCGCTGCTGGGCCAAGATATTACGGACTGGCATATTGGGTTGTCTCCCTCGGGACCTGAGAGTATCGTGTGGGTCTAGTTGCTGTTTCCGGATCCGGGGTCTTAACGTGTTCTTGTCGTTTGGTTGGATGTAGGCGGAAGGGAATAGGATTAAACTGGGGCGTGGATGGACTTCAGGAAAACGTATATAAGGGACATGTAGGATAGGTCACGGCTCGCCAAGACATCACGAACAGGAACAGCCGGCTGCCTACTTTCGGCCTGCAGGGAAGCTATTAATTTAGACCTGGCGTCACGCTGTACAGGGCATGACCAAACAACGTGCTCTTTGTCGTGATAACCTTCACCACAGGCACAGATACCACTCTCCCCGAGCCCAACACGACGGAGATGCGCGTCAAATCTATAGTGATTGGACATAAGCCGGGACATCACGCAAATGAAATCCCGACCTACATCCAACCCCTTGAACCACGGGTTCGTCGACACCTTGGGGATTATGGAATGTAACCACCTTCCCAGTTCCCCTCTGGTCCAAGCATTTTGCCAACTGATGATCGTATTCTGACGTACAAATGAGAAAAATTCATTAAAGGCAATTGGTCTTTCATTAATTCCACCGTTTGTTGCGCCCACCTTAGCCAAAGAGTCCGCTTTCTCATTGCCCGGTATCGAGCAGTGAGAAGGGACCCACGCTAAGGTAATCTGATACGATTTTTCGGATAAAGCACTCAGATGTTCCCGTATTTTCCCCAGGAAATACGGAGAGTGCTTAACATCTTTCATCGATCGGAGAGCCTGAGACTGTCCGTAAAGATGAAATAATGGTCCGTGGGCATTTTTTCGATAATCCCAAGGGTGTACTGAATTGCAGCCAATTCTGCGACGTAAACAGAAGCAGGATTATCAAGCTTATGGGAGACGGTTAAATTGTTATTGAAAATACCGAAGCCAGTGGACCCATCAAGAAGTGATCCGTCAGTGTAGAACATATTGTCGCAGTTGATGTTTCGATATTTATTGGAAAAAATTTTGGGGATCTGCTGCACACGTAAATGATCCGGGATTCCACGAGTTTCTTCTATCATGGATGTATCGAAAAACACAGTAGAATCAGAAGTATTTGATAAGTCGACACGATTTGGAATATTCGAAGAAAGGTTAATATTATGGGACATGTGATTGAAATACAATGTCATAAAACGGGTTTGAGAATTAAGTTCGATTAACCTTTCGAAATTTTCAATCACAGGACGGTTCAAAACCTCACATTTGATAAGAATGCGAGAAGACAGGCTCCAGAAGCGGTTTTTCAATGGAAGTACTCCAGCTAAGACCTCCAAACTCATCGTATGGGTCGACTGCATGCAACCCAAGGCGATACGCAAACAACGATATTGTATTCGCTCCAGTTTGATCAAATGTGTGTTTGCTGCGGAGCAGAAGCAGAAACACCCGTACTCAATGACAGACAATATCGTTGTTTGGTAAAGCCTTATAAGGTCTCCTGGGTGGGCTCCCCACCATTGTCCGGTTATTGTACGAAGAAAATTCACTCTTTGTTGACATTTTTTCATCAGATACCTAACGTGACAACCCCAGGTGCCTTTAGAGTCGAACCAGACACCAAGATATTTGTGTACCAAAACCTGAGAAATCGTTTTACCCATTAATTGTGTTTGAAGCTGAGCAGGTTCATGCTTCCTAGAAAAAAACAACTATCTCAGTCTTCTCCGGAGAGAATTCGATACCTAGCTGTAAAGCCCAAGCAGACAAACTGTCCAAGGTATCTTGCAATGGTCCTTGCAAATCGGCAGCTTTGGCTCCTGTAACAGAGATTACACTGTCGTCTGCAAGTTGTCTTATCGTGCATGAATTTGCCAGACATTCGTCGATGTCATTTACATAAAAGTTGTAAAGAAGGGGGCTTAAACATGAGCCCTGGGGAAGACCCATGTAGCTAATGCGAAAAGTTGCCAAATCGCCGTGCGTAAAATGCATGTGCTTTTCGGACAGCAAATTGTGCAAAAAATTGTTCGAAATTGGAGAAAATCCTTGTCGGTGAAGTTTACCCGAAAAAATGTCAATAGAAACGGAATCAAAAGCCCCCTTTATGTCCAAGAACGCAGACGCCATTTGTTCTTTGCGAGCATACGCCAGCTGAATATCTGTTGAAAGGAACGCAAGACAATCATTCGTCCCTTTGACACGGCGGAAGCCAAATTGAGTATCTGATAGTAGACCATTTGATTCGACCCAATGGTCTAAACGACGGTGTATCATTTTTTCCATCAATTTCCGGATACAGGAAAGCATTGCAATCGGCCTATAAGAGTTGTGATCAGAAGCTGGTTTCCCTGGTTTTTGGATGGCGATCACCTTCACTTGCCTCCAATCCTGCGGTACAATGTTTTGCTCCAGGAACTTATTGAACAAGTTCAACAAGCGCCTCTTGGCATTGCCGGGTAGATTCTTCAACAAGTTGAATTTGATTCTATCTAACCCAGGCGCGTTATTGTTACAGGACAGGAGGGCAACTGAAAATTCTGCCATCGTAAAAGGTGATTCTATCGCGTCGTGGCCCGGAGACGCATCGCGAACAATGTTTTGCTCAGGAACAGAGTCCGGACATACTTTCCTGGCAAAATCAAATATCCACCGACTTGAAGACTCCTCGCTTTCGTTGACCGTTACGCGATTCCGCATTCTTCGGGCTGTGTTCCAAAGAGTGCTCATCGATGTCTCCCTCGACGTCTCGTTCACGAACCGACGCCAATATCCGCGTTTCTTTGCTTTAGCCAGGCTTTTAAGCTTGGTATTAAGCTCCGAATACCGTATATAGTCGTCGGGTATACCTCCCTTTTAGAAGGCCAGAAACGCGTCGGATCTTTGCGTGTAGACATCGGAGCACTCTTTGTCCCACCACGGAGTTGGAGGCCGCTCTTTGATCGTTACGCCGGGATATTTCTTCGTTTGGGCTTGCAACGCGGCGTCGAGGATTAAGCCCGCGAGGAGGTTGTATTCTTCAAGTGGTGGGTGATGTTGAATCGACTCGACCGCTTTTGAAATCATTTCCTCGTATAACTTCCAATCGACATTCCGTGTGAGGTCATACGGAATGTCAATTGGTCGCATGCGAGTTGACCCGTTAGTAATTGAAATAAGAATAGGCAGATGGTCGCTACCGTGAGGATCGAGGATTACCTTCCATGTGCAATCCAACCGTAGCGACGTCGAACATAAGGATAGGTCCAAAGCGCTTGGGCGCGCTGGAGGTTTCGGGATACGTGTCATTTCACCGTTGTTCAAAATAGTCATGTCGAAGTCATCGCAAAGGTTATAGATTAAAGAGGAGCGGTTATCATTGTAGGGGGAACCCCAAGCCACACCATGAGAGTTGAAGTCTCCCAAAATCAAACGTGGCGAGGGAAGAAGTTGTATTAAATCAAAGAGCAACCGTTGCCCAACCTGTGCTCTGGGAGAAATATATATTGAGGCAATACAAAGCTCTTTACCTTGTATTGTCATTTGACATGCGACAACTTCGATGCCTGGAATCGAGGGGAGGTTAATACGATAGAAAGAATAGCACTTTTTAATCCCTAAAAGTATTCCTCCATATGGGGTGTCTCGATCAAGGCGAATAATATTAAAATCCTGGAAGTTGAGATCAATATTTGAAGTAAGCCAAGTTTCCCAAAGGGAAAATGCATCGCATTTGTTTCTATTTATTAAAACTTTAAACGAATCAATTTTTGGTAAAATACTTCTACAATTCCACTGTAAGACAGAGATAGAATCCTTCGTATACGCAGATGAATTAGGCATCGAAGGATACAATCGCTGCAAGGAGGGGCCATTGGGCAGTCAACTGCTTCAAAAATGATCTAACTGTGGGGAGGAATGCTGTAAGAAAAATTTTAATTGGATCTGGTACATTGAAAGTTTCAAAAATCCAGTCCACAATGTCAGAAAATTTCACTAATCCAGAGTTTGTTTCATCAACTGGGAGTGCAAAAGGAACAACTGGGGTTTTAGATGTTCCTGGCAGTGCTGGGAACTCCTTCTGGGACTTTAAACTCGCAAGCCCAGGAGGAGTTTGCTTCGGTTTTTCCGCAGCACTGTTTGGTTTGTTTGTAACTTTCATTTCACTTTGGGAAATCTTAGGACCTTTTCGGGGAAGTTTAGGAGAGGAAATATTTTTCCTCTTTCTAGACGCCCCAGGATTGGCATAAGTTGTTCCCGCTGGTGAATCGTCAGAATCGGTTTCATCAGAGGACAACAGATCAAAGGGGTTCGATGTTATGGTAGAAGTGGTCACGGTCTTCTTCAGTATCTCAGCGTAAGATCGCTTTGAATGCTCCTTAAGTGACCGCTTGATTTTATCTCTGCGCTGCATGTACACCGGGCATGTTGAGAGCTCATGCTGATTTTCCCCGCAGTGAATACATTTTTCAGCATTTACACTGCAAGAATCGTCCGCATGAGTTTCTCCACACTTGCTACATCGTGCCTTATTGCAGCAGTAGGCGGCTGTGTGGCCTAGCTGCTTGCAATTGGTGCAATTCATAACACGGGGTACATACAATCGCACAGGCAGACGAACCCGATCGATCGAGACGTGGCTAGGGAGAGTAGATCCGGCAAACGTAACACGAAACGAGTCTGACGGAGTGTACACTTTTGTGCCGTTGACAAGAGACACAGACCGCAATTGCTTGCAATCTATGATCTTTACTTTTACGTCGTGACACAAAGCATTTTTGAAGCAGCCAAAACCGCTTGCCAAGATACACTCGACCGACAGACTCGAATCGGTTATGACACCGTCGATCTCCACGTCTCGTGCGGGTATATAAACGCGATACTCGCGTGTGAAAAGCTCGGAGCGAGCAATAGCGTTGGCCTGTTCCAGGTCGCTGACCACGACACGGAGCTTGTTGGGTCTGACCTTGGAGATTTCGGTCACGGCCTTGTACCCCTCCGTCAGGTCTTTCGAAATCTGCAGGATGTTTAACGGTTTCGATTTCGGTCCTGCTTTTGGCCGAAAGAAAACAGTAAAGCTGCCCTGAGATCCGTCCGGGTAAAGCCTGGGGCGAGGGGGGACTGGAGAATTAAC
The DNA here is from genome assembly GCF_029784165.1 of Wyeomyia smithii. NCBI lineage: Eukaryota > Metazoa > Arthropoda > Insecta > Diptera > Culicidae > Wyeomyia > Wyeomyia smithii. Next base: position 78,269,193 of record NC_073694.1, read on the forward strand.
AGAGGAAGGGTTGGCAGGAGGGACAGGGTCGGAGGGGTTCGGGGATGGTGGCACGGGAGGCGAGGGATCTACATCCATCGCGCTAAATCTAGCGCACTAGCGCCGACAGAACACGTACCTCTTTACTTCTCCTTTCAGCAGGTTTGGTTGTCCGAACGGTCGAAGCTGCAGCCGTTACAGCCAGCAGCACCAATACAGCAGCTCCAAACAGCCACCAGCAGCGAGCCGGGTGTGTGATCACTCAGCACAGCGACACAACTCGCTGTCAACTGTTGGCTTCTTCTTTTTCCTCCTTTGTGTTGAGATTCTCGTCCACTGCTGTAGCACAAATCACTTAGCAGCCAAATCGGCTTACGCACCAGCAAACAGCCACGATGCGAAACAGTTGCACAAAGGCGGGCGACCTTGAACCTTCACTCGACCAGGCAAACAATGCCAACACTTGCTCACGCGTCTTTTGTTTTATATTCTATCGGAGCGATCACCAAACACGTCCTATACTGATGCGTGTTCGGCACAGAATGAGAAAATTCGTTATCGATATAGTTTCCAGCACATTTTGCAACTTGTAGGATAAGTACAACGATACACCGTACCCCAGCGCTGAGTTGAGAAAATTTCTAGCTCGAAAGAGCTAGCCGACTAACATCGCTAACCACAGAACCACGGGAACCATTATTTATTTACGTGGTTGATAAACGGCAGGGCAGTGCGTACCCGTACTAGTCGGCATAAAATAGACTGCAGTGTGGTCCATAGCATAATGCCCAGCTACTTCTATCCCTGCCTCCACGTGGTAACGACTGGGATACGAGCAGCCAAGGAAAGATCGAAGAGTGGGAACTTGGTCATATGCTAACAAGGAAGGGAGAGTTGTTCTCCTTGGAGAGCAGCTTGCCTGAGCGTCTGTTCCCCAGGTTAGGGGCGGCTCAAACAGCGACTGATACGGAGCGGATGGCTGAGCTATGAAATACAATGTCTCGCCAAGTACACTCAAGACGGGAGCCCGGTCGCTAGAAATAAACATCCTACACGCAAAACTTTTCCTCATTACTTTAGAAGCAATAGCGAAAAATTGCCTTTTGGGTAACAAACCTATTACTTAATAGGCAATAAAATTCTTCCCCAGTCAAGTAACAACACATACTGTCATATATTTAGCACGTGTTACGGGAGTACGACTCTCTAACAACGGTCGTTTTAACCACATGCAAGATTTTTTCTGTCGAAAACTGCTCCCTTTCCATCTCACATATAAAAAAAATCACACACCGTCGCATATGTTGCTAAGTTGTATGCATACGGAGTAGAGAAAGAATATGACAAGAGCTGCCAAGCAGCATTTTCCCCGTCATAGAGTATGCAAACGTTGATGATTTCAAAGACTTGAAATGCGTCTTGAAATAACATCACGATCTGTAAACTGCGTTAGAGAAAAACAAAAACATTCGCTTTCTTGCAAGCTATCTAAAACACATACTCATTGGTTCATGGAAACTCATTTGCACCTGTTTGAAAATACAAAACTACCCATCCAGAACAATATTCGCAATTTCGGCAACTCTGGTCAGACAGTATTACATATTTCCATTTCAAGTAAACACTGGGGGACGAAACGAAAGTGTTTCTAGTTAGACATTCGAGGTTGACGGTTGAGATTCTGATTGTGTGGATGAAGGGGACAAAAATGAACCAGATCGTTGCATCAATACAAATGCAGCGAGTGAAGTCTTGCTAACACATGCATTGCGGTGCTTGGCTGTATGTTCTCCTGCAGAAACACATACAAGCGTGTGGCCGTCATAATTTTTATTACTTTTTGTTTATTACTTTTTGTGTATAATGCGCAGTCATAAGACACATAAAGTAATAAAAAATTGCCCTAAAGTAATAAAATGTTCCCCGTTTGCGTTGGGTGTACGAACAATCCAGAAAATGATAGGAATCGGAACAACTGGTATAGACCTAGGCAAACGAAAAAGGACAACGATTGGAAACTTGGCACTTTGAATGTTAGGAATTTGCTCGAACCGGCACGCGCGGCCAGAGAGCTACGGAAAGCAAAAGTGGAGATGCAGCCATACAAGAGGTGCGTTGGCCTAAAACCGGAGAACGTGAACTCCGGTTGATCTAGTCAGCCTATACACCAGAGAGACGCCGAGACACTCACCGTTAAGGCAACTGTCAACATCAAAACGGGCGAGCGGTATAATTTAACATTGCCGTTATCCGTTTTGATGTTGACAGTTGCCTTAACGGTGAGTGTCTTGACATTTCTCTAATATATAGGTTCACTAGGTTGATCAGATCGCGGGCATTTCTTTCAAGTACTACATCTCCTACAGTGGCGGTGACCAGAGTTGCCAATGTTCCAGTTTAAACTGGATTCTTCCAGTTTTTTTCAAGTGATCCAGTCAAACAGTTTATTCCCAAAATCTTCCAGTTTTTTTGTTTATCTGCCAGTTTTATCCAGATTTTCTGGACACACAAGCTCCGACTGGTTTGGAAATATTTTTAGAACGTAAATTTTGTGGATTGATGAGTCATTGTAGCAATTCTCAACAGTATTTTCAGTATTGTATCTGCTCGCACGAAACACGGCCAAAATAAAAATCGTATTGCATGGTTGAGATGAAAAAGGCAAGTAATCTTAGCTTTTATCTAAACCTAACAAATTGGTTTTATCAGATCTTGAAGAAAAAAAATTAAGTGCAATGATGGGTTAATGTTATATAAAAATAAAAACAATCCGTCTCATAGATATTATATCAAGGCGACATTCTCCAAATTTATTTCGGTGGCGTAGCAGTTAAAAATTGTTCGAATAATTAGATACCTAGGGATAGCGATCTCAGAGATAATTGAAATTTAAACTTCACAGATGTAACGTAAGAAAACGTTGCACCCGTTCTTTTGTTCAAAGTTAAAATAAATGAATAAAGCATCATTCTCTTGATTTTGCGATGAGCTGGTTGCGCAATTTGTAATTTTGATGCTGTAAATGAAGTTTTTCAGTCTACAATTTCAAACCTTCCAGTTGGTCTCGAGGTACGATGCTGGCCTAACAAGCCAGTCGTCGTAGGTTCGAGTCTCGGCTCGGGAGAGACTGTTAGTGTCATTATTATCGTAGCGCTAGCCCCGCAATTGTCCTGTACATCCAACAGTTGGCTGCGAAGTCTGTGTATAATAAACAGAAGGTCAAGTTCTGATTCGGAATGTAGCACCAAGGCTTTGCTTTTTTTGCAGTCTACAATTTCAACAAAAAGTAATCCCGAAGTTTCCCTATTTAAAACTTATTTTGGATTCAAAAACCATCACAGAAAAGCTCTCGGACAATTTATTTTTTAGGTATTTTGCAAATTTATTTGGAAACTAGTTTTTTTTCCAGTTTTTTCTTCAGCATTCTTCCATGTAAAGTGTCTTAAATTAATAATAAAAAAAAAAAAAAGCATTCTTCCAGTTCAATTAAAAATTTTATTGGCAACTCTGGCGGTGACAGAGCGGAACGGGGTGTCGGTTTCGTGCTACCCGGAAACCGAATGTAGCGTGTCATTAGGTGGAGGCGTATTAATGACCGTCTATGCGTATTGAGGATCACGGGTAGATTTTTCAATCATCAACGGGCCCGCGCTGACAAACGATAAAACCGCCCGGCTGTCCCCCGTATTTAAATCGGGATCGGCAAAGAATTGATAGACCGCGGTAAACCAGCTGAAATGGACTTGTACAAGCAGCGGAAGCACATCCATGATGCGGTCAGCGAAACAGCGCGAGAAGTGATAAGCGTACGAACAATCCAGAAAATGATAGGAATCGGAACAACTGGTATAGACCTAGGCAAACGAAAAAGGACAACGATTGGAAACTTGGCACTTTGAATGTTAGGAATTTGCTCGAACCGGCACGCGCGGCCAGAGAGCTACGGAAAGCAAAAGTGGAGATGCAGCCATACAAGAGGTGCGTTGGCCTAAAACCGGAGAACGTGAACTCCGGTTGATCTAGTCAGCCTATACACCAGAGAGACGCCGAGACACTCACCGTTAAGGCAACTGTCAACATCAAAACGGGCGAGCGGTATAATTTAACATTGCCGTTATCCGTTTTGATGTTGACAGTTGCCTTAACGGTGAGTGTCTTGACATTTCTCTAATATATAGGTTCACTAGGTTGATCAGATCGCGGGCATTTCTTTCAAGTACTACATCTCCTACAGTGGCGGTGACCAGAGTTGCCAATGTTCCAGTTTAAACTGGATTCTTCCAGTTTTTTTCAAGTGATCCAGTCAAACAGTTTATTCCCAAAATCTTCCAGTTTTTTTGTTTATCTGCCAGTTTTATCCAGATTTTCTGGACACACAAGCTCCGACTGGTTTGGAAATATTTTTAGAACGTAAATTTTGTGGATTGATGAGTCATTGTAGCAATTCTCAACAGTATTTTCAGTATTGTATCTGCTCGCACGAAACACGGCCAAAATAAAAATCGTATTGCATGGTTGAGATGAAAAAGGCAAGTAATCTTAGCTTTTATCTAAACCTAACAAATTGGTTTTATCAGATCTTGAAGAAAAAAAATTAAGTGCAATGATGGGTTAATGTTATATAAAAATAAAAACAATCCGTCTCATAGATATTATATCAAGGCGACATTCTCCAAATTTATTTCGGTGGCGTAGCAGTTAAAAATTGTTCGAATAATTAGATACCTAGGGATAGCGATCTCAGAGATAATTGAAATTTAAACTTCACAGATGTAACGTAAGAAAACGTTGCACCCGTTCTTTTGTTCAAAGTTAAAATAAATGAATAAAGCATCATTCTCTTGATTTTGCGATGAGCTGGTTGCGCAATTTGTAATTTTGATGCTGTAAATGAAGTTTTTCAGTCTACAATTTCAAACCTTCCAGTTGGTCTCGAGGTACGATGCTGGCCTAACAAGCCAGTCGTCGTAGGTTCGAGTCTCGGCTCGGGAGAGACTGTTAGTGTCATTATTATCGTAGCGCTAGCCCCGCAATTGTCCTGTACATCCAACAGTTGGCTGCGAAGTCTGTGTATAATAAACAGAAGGTCAAGTTCTGATTCGGAATGTAGCACCAAGGCTTTGCTTTTTTTGCAGTCTACAATTTCAACAAAAAGTAATCCCGAAGTTTCCCTATTTAAAACTTATTTTGGATTCAAAAACCATCACAGAAAAGCTCTCGGACAATTTATTTTTTAGGTATTTTGCAAATTTATTTGGAAACTAGTTTTTTTTTCCAGTTTTTTCTTCAGCATTCTTCCATGTAAAGTGTCTTAAATTAATAAAAAAAAAAAAAAAAAGCATTCTTCCAGTTCAATTAAAAATTTTATTGGCAACTCTGGCGGTGACAGAGCGGAACGGGGTGTCGGTTTCGTGCTACCCGGAAACCGAATGTAGCGTGTCATTAGGTGGAGGCGTATTAATGACCGTCTATGCGTATTGAGGATCACGGGTAGATTTTTCAATCATCAACGGGCCCGCGCTGACAAACGATAAAACCGCCCGGCTGTCCCCCGTATTTAAATCGGGATCGGCAAAGAATTGATAGACCGCGGTAAACCAGCTGAAATGGACTTGTACAAGCAGCGGAAGCACATCCATGATGCGGTCAGCGAAACAGCGCGAGAAGTGATAAGCACCCTAACGGGAACCACGCGTAGTGGGTGGTTTGAAGCTGAGTGTCTAGAGGAAGAGCAGAACCGGGTCTACGCCAACACGTTAGTAGCAGCTAATCGTATGACGCGTCAGTTGTTGGAGAAGTAGAGCAGTTGAGGGGGCTTTTAAGGCTCTCAAACGGAAGCTGCTAGACTCGGACTCACCAGAAAGACTGCAAAAACGAAATACATGGTGACTGGCAGAGAGCATGGTGGTTCTGCGGCTGTTGGTGCTGCGGTAGAGATGGGGATACGTTCGAAGTGGTCGACGAATTTGTTTTTCTTGATACTCTCGTGACACGTGACGACGAGGTGTAGCCAGCTTAGGTCTCGTAGCCTACAAATCCTACGAAATTTGCGCTCTGCAGGACACGCTAATATTGACAAACTGACGGCAGGTTACAGTGGGCTGGCCACGTAGCACGGATGGCGGATGAGCGACGGCAAGATAATATTTAGCAGGGAACTCGGTAGAGGCCGACGACTTCGAGGCAGACATCGCACGCGCTGGATGTGTGCTGTCGACGAGGATGCCTGAGCAGCGACTGTAAGGAGAGACTGAAGAGGAGCAGCCCAAGACCGAGTTTTGCGGAAGCGTATTCTGGATTCGGCACAGGATCTCAACGATCAGTCGTCATAAAAGTAAAGTAAGTATTTACTTACGTATTATTATTTATAATCGGATTTATTTAAGAATGGAAATTTTTGACGCGATTTTTTCAACGAGGTACAATCAACCGCGTAAAAACGACCCCAGTGTAATTAAAAACTTTCAAGTTATCAATTCAAATATGATGAAAAAGAATCTAATAGAATATTAGGAAAGGTACAGCATCTTAATACAGCTAGCCTAAACCGAAAGACTTTTAGATTTCTATGAGAATAGTAAATTAGGATTTGTCAACTGGTAAACTATTTTACTGAGTATTTTTTGTTTGTTTTAGGTAAAACTGCTGAATCATTCTAGATTGTGTACTAAGTGTTTATTTCTTCGCAAGGTGAATATTTTAATTTGCGGCAGAAGCATATAATTTTGAACTGTAAAAAATACACTACATGTGTTTTCCAAACATTTCGAAATGTCTAACAAGTATAAACAAATATCACATCTCTCGGAGAAATTGAAACTCAATTAAAAAGTTGTCATTTTTCAAAAAAAAAATCTGTTGTCAGAAACGTCGCACGTGAGAACAAAATCTTCTTCGAACATATTTTGGTTTTGTAGGATTGAGGTGTAACTCGTTTCACAACAGGTGTTTTACAGATAGATTCTTCTGCGACAAAAAAGCAAAGCCTTGCTGCTACACTCCGATTCAGAACTTGACCTACTGTCTATTGTACACAGACTTCGCGAATGTCTATCGTAGAGCTCATTCCGTATAAGGTTCTCCAGAAAACCGTGATATAAGAATCCATGTAAAGTTATATTCATTCAAAAAAATATTGTTTGTGTTGGCTATCATATAAAACATGACATTGTTTCGAAACGGCAAAAGGTTGGCAATGTGTTCTGATGCATTCGGTATTTGTAGATATCACAAATTAAATGTCAATGACCCAACAGGAAAAAAATGTCAATAACTGAAAATTTTCTTCGCGTTACACATTTCTAATAAAAGTCTGTAATTTTCGACGCTGGAGTTTATCTTTTGGAAAGTGTGTATTAAATTGTTCTTCAATGATAAAGTTCTTTCCTATTTCACAAGTAGCATTGAGTAAGTTCTTTTTGATTTGAAATCCCAGTCACACTCACCGATGGTCAACGATTTACATACAAATCGCGAACCACAAAACTCGTGATATCGCAGTCACAAACCAACAGCTCTCCACATGCAGGCAGCGTGCGAAATTAATTAGTCGTGCAACATTCACATCACACCAGCGCAGGTTTCGCGGATCCTGTGCGTGATCGCAGGGTGTTACAACAAATCACAAATCACAATTTATCACAATTCCTACTACCGACAGGAAAATCCGTCCAGCTGGCTAGGATCACAAACCGTCTCACGCGGACATTTGCCAATGAAACGGTAATTGGTTGAATGCATCACCGGAATGCCAAATCACTCGATCACTGCACCGAATCAGCCGATAGTGTGTCCAGCCCGACCCGTGTCTGCTGCAAATGAACCAACAACACGTTTGCTCTAGCCAACGGACACCGAAGCTTTGAGTTCGGTAAGCGGCAAGAAATCCCTTCCACGTCAGTTTGATGAGCTATGAAATGAATGACCAAAACAATACGGAAACGCCAGTAGATCGCATATTAACAGAAGAGAAAGATTATGCACCGATGATATGGCCATATAAACCGGTTTGTAGAAGTACTTTGGCTGTATTTCCGATGTCCGATCTGTACGATTCACCGCCAGTCAGCATGTAGGTCTTTCATCTTCGACCTTGTCTATCGCCATCACGTTTTTGCGAAAAATTTCCACGCGCCTTGTTTACCAAAGTAGGCTGTTGCCACAGTGAACACTTGTATTGGGCACCACCGGTCTGATGGCGTCGAGTTGGAATGGTTCATTAAAATTACAAGTATAGCGAAACTTGTATAAATCACGACTTCTACCGCTGTTACGAGTCACAATGACCGAACCAAGCAAAACCAAACACCCCTGATCTTAGTAGCCGTTACTCGTGAAGCCATATCGGATGTCGATAAATATCTTCTTCTCGTTCTTGAACGCAAGCGAACTCGTGTGATGTCGATATCTATACGCACGTACAAGTGACGCCGATGGTGATTCCTAAGAGCATCATAAATCAGGCGGTTGTTACTCGGATGACTGACTGGCTGGCTGGTGCTACTACGCTACGCAAGGTTCGTTACTATGTACTAGGTCAGTGATACGGCCCCAAGGTAAGCACCAACTGTCTCTAATGAATAAACAGTTGCTTCATTACTCATTTCCATATGTTTTACACCATTATTGTGGGCGCACATAGATTATCCATTGTATGTAACTGATTAGCGATTATTATATCCAATGAAGAAACGATTCACATTCAATTGACACGATCGCGTCTATTTTTATTTTGTAGGTATTTATTTGGTTTATTTGTTGCCCACTGAGGCAATAATTCTGGAAAACTAACAACTATTTCGATTACATGAATGCCCAATATTCGTAAACACATTGTGATTCTCTTATGATACCAACTGCAGAACATCCCTAAAACTTTCGATTGCTGATTTAGTTCGATAAGCCTCAAAAAGTCTCAATGTTACATTTTGTTTACATGAAATCAACATTTTGTTGCGTCAAAATTATGAAAAAGTTGGCTAATGGCTCATGCGTTCATTTCATAACCGGTGTACATTTCATCCTAATAGCCAAAGCACATATATTTATAAATTCAAAGGATTATTTGCATATACTGATTGAAGAGGCTTCGATGGTGAAATTGTTCAATACTACCTGAGCTTGTGTAACTTACAAAGATACCTAACACAGTTGAAATTAGCTTGTTTGAAATGTAATGCGACTAAGGTGCGTTATAAAAGGTAATACACAATCTTAAGCACAATTTAATCAACATTTTTTTTTTTTTGGTTTTTGTAACTTATAAGAGCGATTGCCCATTTAGGCTTGAAAATTATGCCACATTAACCCTCTTCAAGCGGATTGAAATCAGTTTTCATGTCGAAAAATGACCCTTTATTACTCATGAACAATATGCACAATTGGCACAAACTGTGATGCATATTTAAAAGATTGTTATGTTTTTTAACCGCACTCAACGGTTTCATAGTTCAAAATTTCAAGTACAGTTATTAAATTGTAATCCAATTTTAGATGCCTGGTGATAGTTACCATATGGTATCGCGTTACCATAACCGCGCGGAATGGGTTATCTGAGTGCAGCTGAAGTTTATATGTGTGTTTAAATTCTCTAATATATAATTTGGTAAAGCTGAGCAATTTTTAACTGCATTCGTGGTCAATTTAAGACTGATCCGCTTTTTTTTTCGGAACAGATAGTTCCAGAGCAGTTGCAGACCGTATATAACTTTCATGAATTCTGAAGGTTCGATTTAATTTCCAGAGTGAAACAAATCATAGTGAAAATTATGGACTGATAACCATCCACCCTAATTGTTACAGGCGGCGCTCTCTTACAAATGCGACATGTCTGTTTACCCTACTGGTATATCGATTTATGAACGAAAATAGAATTTCGAAAAACCATTGCTAACATTTTTTTGGAAAAACCTGAACAAATTATTAGATAAACAAAAACTGATATCTATAACTAATCGTTGTAGAAATAATAATACAGAATGGCGGATGACCCTAAGGGTTAAAACCACTATTACAAAAAATAATAACACATAACTCATAAGTCGTTTATTGTAAAATACATTCTGGTCATAATTCTAAAGCAAGGAAAACGTCCGTTTGAAAAATTACTACCACTAAGAGATATAAATATAAAAACTGTCACCTCTCCAGGAATAATTTTCCAGTATTTCGTTTCAGTTTTCCTACATTATGATTTTTTCACAAATTGTATACTTGCTAAAAACTGAGAAAATTTTTCAGCAAATTTTATGTTAAATTAAATCCCAAAGTATATGAATTAGAAGTTATAATTTTTTCAAAGCAAGTAATGTCCATGAAAATAAAAAAAGTCAAAATGCAAAAGTTTTTAAACTTAATTAAACGTGTTAGAAAGTATTATAAAATTCTGGGATTTATAAATAAATTTTGAACGAAAATAAAAATGCTTTCCTCATTCAAGCCTTTGTTTCAATGTTTACCTTAAGTTTCTTCAAAATGAAAAATGTAGCCTGGTAAAATTTGTTCAGAAGAAACAGCTCATGTATTCTAACATTTTCTAACACCCGTTTATAACTTTTATATTGGGTTCTTCGCCGCTTTTGTTCCCAGACGCCAGATCACACCTACGAACGGAACCGATAAATGGAAAGCTCGTGCTTCCATTTTTGCGGTTTTATTCATTACTTTTTCCCAGCTTTCACACTTTTCTTATACTTTTACAAAAATATATGTAACATTTTGAAAATAAAATTTTAAAATAGGATGAAGTTTTGAAAATGTTACACAAAGCTTTTCAAGAAGATAGAGCAAAAATTGGATATTTTTTATTGTTCATAAATTGTTACTGGTAATGCCAATAAACAGACACGATGGGTTTCCATTCTGTTCGAAAATAGACTGTTGTTCCGGGTTTGATCGATGTTTGTTGCTTATACAAATAGATTTAACATCCATCTTTTGCTATGATCATCAGTCATCTTTTGCTATGATTCATTGTAGGGCATCAGCTCTACACAATCCCAATTCGATGTCTGTCACTCATAATGATAACACATTCCTTCAAACTCACGTGTAAACTCTTGTAAGAAAGAACAATTATTTCTATGTCATGAACATGCCAACATCATCAAAAAATGACAAATTGCAGAATTACCAGAAAATATAATTGAAAATGACCAATCTACAAGCTACTATGCACATGATTCGGTACTTTGAAAGGCGACAAAATATTTAATTAGATTTCAAGTCATTTTTTGATATAGATAGTACTCTGATAAACACCATAAAGATGTCTAGTGATAGATAAGCTTCCACCTACCGTTAGAAGACAAATTTATTCAGTGCACGGAAGCTTGAGGAAACGAAGATATCATCTCATTGTTTGATAAGAGTAATATTTAGGACTAGAGTAAAAATATCACGAAAGTAAAGGTTGAATGCAAAATAATCGAAAATTTACCCTTGAATGGAGCAAGGGTAACAAAATAGATAAGAGGAAGCATGATTATGGCTGTGGAACGATGCTCGTAATAGTTTAGTTTTCTGTAAAAATGGGGATACTATATTCGCAGCAGTAAACTTAAAAGATACTGATTGCGTACTCGTTCATCATTATCCAATGAAAAAATCTGATAAATATATCTTTTAGTTCGCTGTAATATTATTGTGGTCATTAAATAATATGGTAGGCGCGGTGAAACCACTGCACAGTATTAGTACCATACAGATACAAGAAACTCGTTTTTATTCGGGAAAACACTTCGACCCAACAAAATCTATAAGTTGAAAAGCAAGGTTATCAGGGCCGCTAGTCCACTAACCACACTGACATCAACAGTCTTTTTTAAACGGGGATTTTAACATACGATAACAGTCTGTACTCTTTAATATTGGCAATAACAGATCTCAAGTTCAATTTCCTAAAGGTACAAAAACAAATAAAACTAATGACCAAGGTAAGTTGTAAGTTCTATCTACAAAATAGCAGAAATACTTGATAGTAATGTATATCAAACATTGTAAATTTGTTCGAGATGTGATTAAAGTAGTAAAAAATGTTTTTTTGAAAATAATTTCCGTGAAAATATCAATTTCGTTTCGGTAAATCGAAATATATTTATTCTGATGTAAAATAAAAATAAAGCAAGCTCTTTGCATTCACTTGTTTTTACCTACGAAGTAATCACTAGTTGAAAAGTGGAATGGACAAGCGAAAAAATGCGTTTTCTTGAAAATCGACAGAAATCATCAAAAGCTTATTTACCACGCAACCGGAAGACATTCACACGATTTTTTTTGAGGAAGGTAGAACAAGTCATTAAATTTTGTATATAACAGCTTTATTGATACAGCTGATACAACCATGTGACAATAAAGGTTATTCATAGAGTCGTCCCAAAAATTTGAGCAATTTGAAATATTCTTATTTATGGTTCATGACTGTTCATGGATGTTTCATAGTGAAATATATATGTGGCTTCAACAAAAAAAAAAAAAAACAAACAAAATAATGGGTTATTCACATAGAGTAGGAACTGAAGGTTAGGTAAAAAATAGATATCAAAACAAAACGCGAGAAAGCGAAACCTTATTCAGTGTTGGACATGCATGGAATAAGAAATACGAATAGAGTTTGCCCGGCGAACGGATTACTTGGCAGCAGCAGCAGGCTCTGCTGATGCGGGGTTTTACGCTCGAAAATAGCAGTTGATACAGACTGTAAGTAGAATGAACTTGATTGAAACTGCCGACAACTGGATACTACTGGACATATAGTTATGCACAGATCCGCGAAACGCTGGGTGCATTTTGTGAGTTGCCTCAGAAACGGAATGTTTCGATCATGTTTCGTGTTGCCGGAGTTGCTGTGTACACTGTTGTGATGATCGTAGCCAGGGTGAATAACTGTAAAAATTGAAAGGCACCTAAACTAGGAGGCTCCATGTTAGTGTGTGAATCTGCAACATCAGTTGTTTGAACACCTTTTTGAATTTACCTAGTACCAAAATAATTACAGAAAATCTTTGAACCCTGATAAATCAAAAAGGAATGCATTTAAAATCATATTTTGTTCTTATACATTGAAAATATATCTAACTAAATTACGATAGGAAAATATTTTTGATAGTTGCCACCTATATGAGCTATACGGAAAAACAGCAAAACTGTTAAATATTCAAATGAAAAATACATTCAACTTGTCTGCGTTTAATAAAACCATCCTGCTTTATATTTTCAATTATTCTGCCCATCAAATATGAATACCGAAATCGGCAGTGTAACTTCGGTTGGCTGTTTGGAGGGAACTGTTTTAAGTCCACATCCATAACTGAAATAATTAACAATTATCGAAACGATTTACTTTGGCCATAATGAGTAGGCCGCCGTGATAGCGAACTTCGAGCGACGAGTATGAAATTTAATGTCGGCAGTCAGTTCTACTGTTGCATTCTGTCTGTTGACACTAATGTGCTGTTCATACTAAAATGCACTTACACATGTAGAAGCTTTAACCGAATTAATCGAAACAATTTACGCACTCCCCCCGAGCATTCGAATACCGTCAATCTGACAACTTGACCGATAGCGTTTTACTTGTTTATTTGAAAACTCTAGCGGAAAGCTACTATTTTTTGTTTATATTCTCCTATTTCAATAAACGCTTTCTTACCTCAATTTCAATCTAGACAAAACTTAAAATGCCATAGAGCGGCTTCTTGCACTACAACTAAAACGAGTAATCGATATGCACTGTAGCCAAAATCTTCACCGAGCATGTTTGCTCCATTATTTTGTGAATCGTTACAGTTTTTGCATTCTGTCATTGTAATTTTGTTTCATGCCGGAAACCAAACACACGACAAAAAGAGGATTTCAAATACAATAGTCATACTCAAGCCGTCATCCACCCAACAGTGACGATATGCTTTCATAATATTGACTAAGTTATTCTATGGCGAATATTTAAAGAGGAAAGCGCCCAATAACAGCAATCTGAAAATCAAATTACATGACCTGTAAAACCAGCGGAAAAACCATGACAATTTCATATGTCAGTATTTCTCATGTTGTGCGTAAACTTCATAGCACAATTTTCATTCGACTCTTATTTTGCAAAATGAATCAAATGTTAAACTAACTATTCAATATTTTCATGAATAAAAATCATTAATTTTGGACGAGCTCATATCTTTGAAACATTCTCAGTAGCTGTTTCATAGCAGTGAAATTCCAAAAGTAAGCACCAAAAATCTATTCTCTCTTAATGGGCCAATAGAGCATTCGACATCTTCAGGTGTGTGATTTTAGTCTGCACTTTATTAGATTTTTTTTTCGAGCAACTTGACTCTACCGTGAAATCAGATTCGTTTCGCATGCAAACAGCAAAGAGTAACAGGCTGTTTAAAAACTCCACATCAACCAAACAGCACTGACTATAAAAGCATTTGCAAAACTATGTATTATGTTGTGAATAGGAACTTACCAACAGTTTCTTAGTAGGGGTAAACAGGGTAAGACCGCCCTGCGGGGTAAGACCGCCCACCGTAGTTTTACTACCAAGTTATAAAATAATTGAAAAATTTCTTTAACGTGTCTATTACAGTATAATTACATAACATTTTGCACGTTTTTCTGTTTTGATAGTGCACGAACGGTCGCAGAAATAATCAAAAACAACCTTTCAGCTGGCAACGCTATTGTTTCGCGGCAACAGGACTTAAGGTTTTTCAGTCTAAAAATCTATTGTTTTGTTCGTGAATATACGTTTAATCGCTTGCCTGAATCTATCTTCTTTCGGAAATATCGAAGGCCGTGAGCAATCTTGTAATTTTGACTACTTTTTCGGTCAAATATGAAAATGTTCCACTGGGGGTAAAGTCGCCCACTATACAAGGGGTAAAACTGCAACGAATCCAACTGCTTGTTGTTTTACTTCAAGACCCAAATGCCTCGACACTACAAAGGGAATATTTACAGGATCAGTAAAGCAACTTCAAGCCACATAAGACATCGATGATAATCGACCATTTTCGATTTGGTTTAAGCTTTTCTAGTAATATATTTTAACAAGACATATTTTTGAAAAAAGTAAACCTGTGTGAAAATGGTGTTAATGAACCAAAATAATTTTAGAGCCAGGACGGTGTGTTTGATAGGTATGACGTCTCCGGCAGAATTGAAAATAGTAGTTTTTTACTTTCGAAAAAAGTACACACTCTAAAAAAATTTAAAGAAAAAATATAGAAATAGAATTAAAAATATATTTTTTTCAAATTTTTTTGA